>NW_006768790.1:677715-998371 GCF_000204055.1 Melampsora larici-populina 98AG31
ATCCGATCTTTGCTAAAAAGGTAAGTCTCATCAATTAAATCTGATTTAATGTAGAGGCGATTTTATCAGTTTATTGATTGAAAGCTTAGGACCGAGTTTGAATAAACCTGCTAGTTCTCTCTATCGACACAATCTTACTCGAGTCTGCTCTCCGAGCTACGAGCGATGATCAAGCTTTGATGACGTTGTCTTGTACGCTCTCTATGCGAAATTGAGGAGAAAGATCGATTCAAGTCTGATTTTCATCGTGCAAGATTAGGAAATTCGGTAAGCTACAATGATCTATTTCTTACATGCCAGAGATCCCCCTTTCTTTTGTTCATGTATCCCTCGTTCATACTTTGCAGGCACGGTCGACCCCAGTCCAAGGATCGATTTGTCTCATCGCAGCTCAAGCCAAATTATTCAATGAGCTAGTGCTAGATCTGATCTCAGCTCTTACTGCTCAACCTGATCGTAAGTCTTTCTCTTGACTATCATTGGTGATATGATACTGATTTTGGTTTAGCAAATTTGAGGTTTCTTTCTTTTCTCATTGTTTTACCTTCGAGCTAAATCATTAGGAGTAAGACAAAGCAAACTGTTATAGATTGTTGTTGTATATTTTGTTGAAGACTTAGTAAGTGGGTAATGTAGTGATGGATGTAATTTCATAGCAGAAGATACAACTTGAAGTCTTAGACTTGAATTCGATACAATGAGAATCTTTGAGAGGAAATTTATCACAGTTTCAAACATACTTGCTCGAGTTTAGGTCTTTCAAGGCAAGAGTCGATGTTTATGTTTCTTGTCGTAACAGTGCTTGAACGCAAAGAAAGCCTGTTCTAGAGGACGCGGTTTGAACTGATCAAAATACAAGAATTGGTGGTCATTTTGGTGATCTATAGAGGGCATACTTGAACTTTGTGATCTTTGCAAGGCATTTAAAAGAAGACTGATAAAGAAAAGAAACCAATCAAACTGAAACCAAAGTTTTATAAGTTTGAAAGATAGAAGACAACCTTAGAAAAGACAAGGAGGGAGCCAAATCCCTTGTTAAATGAATGGTAAACAATTTTGTTCCACTATTTCTGATATTTCATAATCCTTGGTCTCACTAACCTAGCACTCAATATATCACAGTTTATCAAGTTCAAAGGAAACATTCAAACAATCATGGTATACGTTCGATCAGACCGAAAAATAAATCAATTAGTTCCATAAGAATTCATGAACATTTACTTTTGAAAAATCAATCAACAATCATATTTGTACATTAAAATAAGCATAACGAGTATATAATAAAGCACATTAAGTAGAATACTATATTACAAATTTTGATAAGGCTGGATATGTTGAGTCGTTTTGAATTCAAGATTTTGAAGCAGGTACTCGAGTCGATCCTCCGACCAATTCAACTGTCTGGATTGCATCCGTTAGAATTCCAGCCTGAGCAAGAGTTCTTTCAAGTGGTGGAGTGGTTTTTTCGAATAAAGGAGCATGATGACGTAAATCATGATGATGTAAATGATCGATTGAACTTGAAAGGTTGGAGGAAGATAGATGATCTGAAGATGAAGATGAATCGGTAGGAAGTGGAGAGGTAGATTGAGATGAGGGATGTTCGGTGGTGAGTATGTAGAGTCTCCAGATTCAGGCAAAATTCTGTATAGTCTATGGCAAAAGAGACGATATCGAGTGAGGGGGGAGGTTGAGGAAATAAGATTGAACATTTGGAAGATTAAACTGAGCTGCTCTGAGGGTCAGCAACACCCGCTTAACCAGGCTCAACCAGGATGTGCTTTTTGATTGAGGCTTAGAGGCTCTCCTGAGCAGTTCACGTGAGCATTTGGGGCCAAAGTCTAGCCAAACTTGGGCCAAACTTGAGACAAACACTGCCCATCTAACGATCTCGACATCGAGAACGTCTCTCGTGGACGCAGTGACCCCCCCACCCAGTTCTCCCCCTTTTGGCACTATGGATCCTTTCGATCTAGATCATACGCCAATCTCTCTGATTCACAGTCCAACAAACAGTGGACGTATCAAATTCAATTCAAACTTTCATCTCCTTCTCTCCAGTCGTCAGGATAATCCAATATCACAATTCAAAAACCTCTGTTTTGATCTTATTCGATCAATTAATCACTTACGATTTAGGGCGTTCTCTCTCCAGATTCACCTCTTTCTCTCCAGATTCCAAAACAATTGGTACGATCTTATTCAATCAATTAATCACTTACGATCTAGGGCGTTCTCTCTCCAGTTGTCAGGATAACTCGATTTCACCATTCCAAAACAATTGGTACGATCTTATTCAATCAATTAATCACTTACGATCTAGGGCGTTCTCTTCCCAGATTCATATAATCATGGGTCAAACTATCGTGGGGGTTGGGGGAACCTTGGACATGACTAAAAAGGTAAGCATCTCCCACCCGTTTTCAAATCTCGACGACAATTCCGTTTAGTTGTTAATCGATATCTGATTTTCATTCCATCTCCTCCATTTATCGTATCATAGATCGTTTCCATTACTTTCTCAAACTATACTTCTATCACAAATCACCCTCCAATTCCCATTATAGACATCATGTGTAACAACCACAAGCAGCCAACCATCGAGTCTTTCTTGACCACTGGGTATGAAACCGACGATGGTCCCGCTCCTCCTCCCCGTCGGTCTTCTCGTGTAGTCACTCCGGCCAGAAGAGTTCCAGGGATGATTATTCCCTTGTCCGACTCGCGACGTGGCATGGGTGACTTGTTCTCAGTCAGGGATGTCAGAGACGCCCATGTCCACCGTCGTCGAGAGCGATCTGCCTCCTTGCCTGGCGATGAAGTGTTTCGTGAACCAGCACGTGGACGATCGAAGACTGTCTCACGTCCGGCATCTTCTGTAAGTCATCTTTTTTTACAATCTACAATTGTAATTTGTTTATTTGAATCTTACCTTTATAATTCTTCATTGTTTATCTTCTAAACGCAGGCTACTGGCACAGGATCCTTCCGTGAACGCTCCCAATCAGTATCCGATGGTGGAATGGTCTCTTCTATGGTCTCTTCTTCTACTTCAAGGATCCTTGCTTCAAAAGGCAAGAAGAGCCAAGGATCTGGTCCTGTAAGTCCAGTACCATCTACTGAAAATCTCATTCAATTTTTGATTGACAATCTTATGTTCCTATCGTTCATGTTTTTGAACACTATCTGTAGGTACCAATCCAATCGGGTCCAGTGATCGAAGTCGACTTACAACAAGACTCGGATGAGGACAACTCGCGCCTCAGAAAACGCAAAAGGAATCAGGCTCCTGACGACTTTGACTGTCCATTCGAGTACTTTGGACCTCCCTGGCATTTGAAAAAAGATGTAAGTCTGATATCTTGCTCATATTGTCTTACAAAGCTTGTATTTGTATCTGTGTAGCTGACGATAAGTGATCTTGTAGGCAAAGGACCAACCAGGACTATCTCATACTTGTACCTGGTGTAACAAGGAGGTCCGAGTCAGTGCCAGCTCTCGAAGATCCAACCTCAAAGTGCACCGAGATGGTAATCCTGCACCTGGTAAGTCTGGAGTGGGGTGCCCACGTCGCAATCAGGCAATTGCCGCTGGCGCCAAGCTCCCTCCCACTGTGAATGAACTCCGAGCTCAGCGTCTCCAGCAAGATCATCAAACATCTCTTACTTCCTTTGTCAACGAACCACCGACCTTCTCCAATCGTACATTAAATCAATGTCTCTCGGTGTGGCAAGTGGCGCACGCATTGCCTTTCATTCGTATCGAAGATACGATCCTTAAGTCAATAATGTATTGGCTACGACCTGATGCACGAGTTTTTGGACGAAAGTGGTCGGCCGAAGAGGCCAAACGACTGTATCTTTCGCTTCGTGGACTAGTCATTGAGAAGGAACTCAAGGTTTGAATTTCATCTCTTATCATTTCTTGACATTCTCCTTTCCTTTCATCTCCATTTATCTCGTCTTTTCATTGATATTCTTCCCTTCTCTTATTACAGGAACTGGACAGCAAGTTCTGTCTGATTCAAGATGTATGGACGGTGAAGGGAAACCTTCACGCATTCATTGGATCATCGGTCTCTTACGTTACGAAGGACTGGAAATATGTTGTCCGACATTTAAGTATGAAGTTAGTTGCATGGCATCACAACGGCAACTTGCTTGCTGAGCCCATGGTAACTGTATTAAAAAAGAACGATCTCTATAAAAAGATAAGTCCTTTGAAGTTTCTTTTTTCTTTCTTACTTTCATTTCATTTCAATTTAACTCGATATGCTGATTTATATTTCTTTATTACATGCTAGCCATGGCTTCTGACTCAGGAAGCAACAACTTCACCCTAGGCCGTGAGATGCATCGTCAGCTCCGTGAAGAAGGTTACAAATCAGGCCATGATCTCAGCTGGAATCCGAAATCGATGTCGATTCGTTGCTTCTGTCACAAAATGGGACTGATAGTCAAGGCCGGGCTGGACGCACTAGGTATGAAACCGAGGCGCATCCGCCACAACACCTTAGGTAGGTTTCCACCGGTTGAAGTGTTGGCTTCGATCGAGGAGGAGGACGAGTTGGATGGCCTCAAGTCTGGATTGGAGGAATTAGAAGTTAATCAAAGTGAAAGTATGAGTGGAGATGATGATAATGACGAATTAGAAAGTAATCAGAGCAGCGAACCCGATGATTCAGATTCCAACGCTGACCCCCAAGAAGAAGATCGCAAAGAAGAAGACGAGCCAGAAAACTACCGTAACCGTAAGACCGCTTACCCCCTTGGGGATACTTATATGAAAGGTTTGAGTAATGATGTAAGTAATGTAATACCTTCTATTACTTACATTCACATGACTGAAATATCAATTTGGGACATATTACCTCTTACAGATGGATAAGGTGAACAAGAAGCTCACTCGCTCCAGTGGACACCGTGCAGATTTCAATCGACGCCGACATCAAGCTAATGTTCAACGTAAATTGGACGACTTACCTGCGCTGAAGGCTCTCTTGTCAGGCCACGGTATTCGGTGGGGAATACAAGCTGAACGCTGGGAGCGGATGTGGGAGGCGCGCAATGTAAGTGTCTTACATATTCTATCAAAGCATTGATCCCCAGTTCAGTGAACAATTGAACTAATTGTTTGATCTCTTTGTACTTCATTCAGCTCATTGATCGAGTCATGAGAGATGACTTGACCAAAGTTCACTCAAGGAAGTGTCGTCCAAGAAAAGATGGTAAAAAACACGGGTACTTCGAAGAGCTGGAATTCTCGGTGGGGGATTGGCAGGCTATGCAAGATATGTTGGACATACTCACAGTAAGTTTCTTATTTTTTGCTATTATCTTACATCGTGACTCCTGACTGATTAGACATTTCCTGACCGGGTCTGGGGATAGCCATACAAGATTCTTACTCGACAAATGGAAGGCGATAAACCTACAGGGTGTATGGTTATCGCCAAGTATGTGGAGCTCAAGTCCTTGATGGAAAGCCAATTAAATAATATGCACATCAACGACCCGCTCTATCCTATGGTGGACGTCATGATTGGAAAGATCAAAACTTATCTGGAGGAAGCTATTGGATGCGACACCCTGGTTCTTGCTGCCGTCTTTCACCCAGGATTACGAGTCAGATTCTTTTCTCACGTTTTTGGAGAAGACTCGGCCAATCACCAGCGAGCCCAAGAATTACTACAATCTGTATTCACTTTGCAACGAGATGCAACTGACGTTCAAAATCAACCAGTCTCTCCACCTTTGGCAATCAAGACTTCAAACAAAGATGTTGGACCATCCTTCCTTCATCTCTATGACAAAGTAGTCACCTCAAGCAACCTCGATGAGCTCGACCGATACCTTCAGGGTATTGACCCAATGGTATCGCCCGATGTGAACAACCCAGATCATGCTCTGGAGTGGTGGAGTGTAAGCAATTTCTCGTCTTTCATCTTTTGTATACTTCATTACCAAAGCTGATCTCTGATCTCTTACAGACTCAAGAAGGTAAATACCCTGTCTTATCGACTTTGGCTCGGGACTACTTAGCAACACCTGCGGCATCCGGTGCCCCTGAACGTTCCTTCTCAATTGCGGGACGTGTATGTACAGCAGAACGAGGAGGATTAGTCCCTCGCTTGATTGAAATGTTGGTTAGTTGTCAAATATGGGTAATCGAAGGAATACCTTTGACTGGTGACTTTGCAGAAGTGGGCAAAGTGATTGAATATGCCAAGAAGTTCCTGGTCAAGAAGACTAGACAAAATCGAAACTAACTTGATACTCTTACCTTCTATTTATCTTATCTTCATTACACTCCTTTAAAAAGTTTCTATATAATGTTTACAGTTCAATTGTTTTCCCTTTGTCTTTTACAGTATTTCTCTACAGTCTTTACAGTACACTTTGTTTAAACATTGTCTCAGTCTCTTAATGTTTCTTTACGGTCTTTTCTTTACAGTTTTTTTACGTTCTCTTTTTAAGAAAATACAAAACCTTTTTTTTTGCCTGCAACGCTCCGAAGCGCTGCGAGAAAAAACTTCGCTTTTAGCTTCCCAAAACCCCCTGAACCCCAGACCCGCTGCCCTTAACGCTGCCGGCTTTGAGACACCCCGTTCTGCGCAGCGCTTTCCAAATATGGCCTAGCAGCGCTGCGAGCCAGACTTGATATGATGGTAAATTTGGAGTGATCATTGATGAAGGTTACAAAGTATTTATATCCCTCACATGATGACACCTCAAAACTACACACATCTGAGTGAATGAGAGCAGCAACAGAAGTAGATCTGTGGTCTGAGCAAGATTTGAAAGAACTTCTTGCCATCTTGGACTTCACACACACAGGACACCTTTGAACATCTATCTCATTCATAACATCAGGTTTCATTTGGGAAGTTGATAGAAGTTTCTTGAGGGCTTTCAGTCCTATATGACCTAGTTTTTGATGCCAATGAAGAAGACTGGAATCCGAACTCTTTTCAGAAGTCAGATTGGAGTAGGGTTCATCTACCTTAGCTGCTAAGTAGTACAAGTTTCCCCTTTGGTAACCAGTGCTAACCAGTTCTGAGGCAATAGACACATCGCTAGCGTGATAAAATGAGCATGAAGATTTGTCAAAGACAAGGATAAAACCATCATACAGAGGGACGAGACGGAGAGAATAGGCTCTTGAAGTTCCGGGACAAGCAGAGTAGGATGATGATGAGCATATTCATTCATAGGTAAGACAGTGGTTCCGGAGTGAGTAGCTTTAATAGATGACAAATTGTCAAGTTGGATGATTTTCTTGAAGCCTTCAAGACCGATGAGAGCTGATTTGTTGGGTTGGTGACGCTGCCACCAGGAATCAACCTGGTCCATGTCACGCCCTGGAAAGGTCCCTAAGTGACATCACCAAGAAGCCCGAACTGACAAGATGAGGTGATTGGGCTCGCCCTGGATTATGTGATGATCCAGGCACAGATGTTGTTCATCATCAAGATACCCAGCTACCTCCCTTGTAGCCAGTGAGATGAGAACCTCTTTCCTTCTCATCACCTCTTTGTCATCTTCTCTCTCACTCAATTCTCCTGATTCTCCTGATCATCTCTTAGTCACCTTTCCCTCGTGTAGAGTCCCCCTTTCAAACCCACGTGATTTCATCCCCTCCCACCCAAGGTTTGAAAGGGCTCTTACCTGTTCTGTAAGAGATTGCTAACTTTCCCGGTTACCAAGAATAAATCCTAAGGGATTCTCGGTAACCCAAGTTAGCTGCTAGGCTCCTCCCAAAGCATGCAACTCTCACTCTAGGAGACTCTAGAGCAAGCGTAGCAAACAGCATAAAGCTTAGCACTGGAGGCTCTCTAAGAGTCCTCACCATGTGTCACTTACCTCGTGACACGTCCCTCCAGTCCTACTCCTGTGGTGTCATTGAGAGAGAACAGCCAGAGTTGATGTTCCAATTGGACACGTTTGCGGACTTGGTGGAGACTACTCTAGCTGACTTGACCTGAAGAAAGTTTTCTTCATTCACCAATTTGTCTTCATCATTGCTAAACTCAAGAGCAACAACTGATGAATTTCCAGCTTTGGTGGTGAAACAAGATGAGTTGTTGGAGACTTGAGATGATCCGCCTCGTCAAGAGGAAGTAGAGAATGGGTGTCCTTCATCAGTTTCTTTGATCCAGCAATTTGCAACTTTATGATTACGTCTCTTGCTGTAAGTGCAGTACTTAGTGTTGCAAGATGAACCAGACTGAGGACGTAAATCAAAAGATTGAGTCACATGTGCTCTGGCTGCAACTGTGTTGGAGGATGTAGTTTGATCAAGAGAGGTTTTACAGTGTGGAAATCAAAATTAATGATCAATTTTTTAACATTACCTGTTGATATTTATTTAATCAAGGATTTAGAGTTATTATAAAAGATTCAACTTTTATATCAATTTTATATTCTTTGAGTTTTTTCTTCAGTTGCTCATTCATTTATATTGTTTTGTTAAAATAACAATTATTTATATTGCATTTTACAATTATGAGCTCATAGAATTCTTCAAATTCAAGACTCAAGTATCATCACTCAACTCAAACTTATCTTTGATTATAGCTTATTATCTTCAAATTTGCACTTTAATTATTTTGCTACTCATCTCTTTACAAAAGATGAACTACATACAAGCAAAACAAAATAGATAAAAGAAGAAATACTAAAAGAAATTGGTGATTACTATTTAATAAAGTAAAGAATATCTATATTTCAAACAAAAGGAAGGTGTCAGTATTATTCAAGATTGAGATTAAGGTCCAAAATTGAGATTTAAGATCAGAAGAAAACAAGAATGTGATACCAAGATTACAAGCTGGGATCAACATGATAAACTAAATAGAAGGATCAAATCTGAAAATCACTTACTTATTCAAGATTTAAATTGAAGGATCAAAATTGAAATTGTAGTTGAATTAAAACTATAAAGGTGAAAAGGAAAGTGGAGAAACTTACTTACAAAAGGATCAAAATCAAAAACTAAATGTAGAAGATGAGATAGTGGAGAAAGAAAGATGATGATGTCAGTATATTCAAGTAGAAATGAAGGAAGAAAGCAAAGAAGAAAATCAAAATGAAACTTACTTAAATGAGCCAAAATTGAAATTGATTAACTTACCCTGATCAAGATCCAAAATCAAGTTCTAAATCAATAAAGCCAAGAGGACCTTGATGATGATGCAATGAGATTGAGGTGGAGAAGGTGATATGAGGTGGGCATTGATTGATCAAGTGGGATAGTGGGGAAGTTGAAGCAGAAATTAGTATTGAATGAAACAGAAGGAAAGTGGAGAAAGAAAAACTTGCGTTGATGTGATCTGGGAGAGGAGGGGCAGAATGTGATTGGAGTAAAACTTAAACAAATTGGTTGAGGCACATGGAAGTGTGCATAGTGGTTGAATAGGAGGTTGCAAGTATAAAAGCAGGAGGAATCTGGAGAAATCAAGGCGGATGAATCTTCATCCTATCATATTGGTTTTGATTTGATCTGTGTGTTTCTTTTTGTGTGTGCTTGTGTCTAAGTGATTGTGTTGAAGTCTTGAAGTGATAGTGTTAAAGTCTTGAAGTGTTCTGGTTTTGAAGGAGTTGTGATTAAATCTGTTGATCATCAATCTTGAGGTTGTGTTGTTTGAGTTATTGATATTGAGTTCTTATTGGTTGCTGAGCTGGTGTGAAGGGTACTTGTTTTTATGTATTTATTTATTTTATTCCATTTGACATTACTGTCACTGTTGGTGAAATCTCAAACAACTTGGGGCCAACCCTGTGCACCTGTTTGAATCCCTCCCTTTCAACAAATCCGTCAATTTTAAAAAATCCCTTCTGGAAATTCAACTTTGCCAATTATTCAAAACAATCATAAGTTGTTAGCACCGGGTCCGAGTACCCAATTTTCTGGAAAATCCCCACCGCCAACAAACCCATCTCCCCCCTCTCCAGTTGCAAAAGTACGTTGCGGACTCAAAATCCAAAAGTAGTAAAAAATTGAAAATACATAACTCTGGTTATAGAGGTTGTGTAGGCGTGTACAGTACACCGCCAGACCTTGCGCATCCATTTGCGGGATAAACAAAGTTTTGCGGCAAAAATTTGTGCAGATAGAAAGTTGTTAGATTGTTCTAGTTCTTTCCAAACAGCAATAAAAGGTTGAGGGCAGCTTCACTGCACCCGTATTTTCATCCGCTCTCACACGTGGTGATTCTTACCCTCTCTGGCTCAGCCTACGCTACACTGTGTAGGAGTTCTACAACAGCAAGTAACTTCATTCTTGATGAATCGAATGACAGTAGCGGAGTTGACCTTGGTGTGGTGCATTAGAGGAGTAACAACCGGAAGCCAATCAATAGGAAGAGAAGTCAGAATAGACGTGGTGAAGATTTTGTTGACAGTGAGAGGAGACTTGTTAGTGATCAGTGAGTCGAGTCGTTCATATACGTTATGGAGCTTGTTGATATTAGAAATGATGTCATCACCACCATTTGTGTGGTGATGAGACAATGGAGAAGATGCATGTGTCCTCCAGAGGTGGAGTCTTCATGCGCAGATTGCAAAGCTGCCCACGTCCCTGATGCATCTTGTCAATGTGACTTGATGTATTGGAGGTTACTGTCTTCGATAGACCTCAAGATCAGGGTACAGGATTTGGTGTTGTCAACCTCCCAGCCAGATGGACAATCCTTTGCTACAATGGGCTGCAGGACATACAAGAGCTTTGCATCTTTGAGAGCAAGTTTGATTTTGAACTTCCAATCAAGGTAATTGGAGTCATTGCCCGGTGGGCGGAGTGGGGTCATACCAGATAACTTGATTGTTTTATTGGTAGTATCAGTCATTGTACCTTTGGACCTTTCCAAAACAAAGGTTACAGAATATGAAATAGATGTGCAATGATGATTAGAGTTTTAGAATTTAGGTTCAAGAAGTTAATTGAGTCATTTGAAGAACTAAGAATATGAGATATGGTTTGAATTCAGTCAGTAGATGATGGGCTCATAACCACTTTAGCTGTGGAGCAGTCAGAGAAAGAGACAAAGGAAAGGTATGTAAATTTCATGGACAAAATCAGACAGAACAGAGAAAGAGAGAACACAGAGAGAAATCCTACCTGGAACAGTCAGAGAAAGAGACAAAGGAAAGGTGAAGAAGAAGCACCTTTCCTAGACTGCTCCAGTAGGATTTATATAGTGAAACTTTTACATAATGGTTTTCACATGATGTAATGTGCTTGTTAAGCACACACTTAGAATCTATGTATCATGGGTTAGTCTCACAGGACTTTTACATAAGGAATTTGAAAGTCATGCAGGACTATCTCAACACATTTTTCGTTTCACACCACAATTTTCTTGATTTCTTTGTTGTGTTTCATGAGGAGATCAATTACGGTAGTCAAAGTTGTGTATACTTTGCTGTGCATAGTTTTCTTTTCTTTTTTCACAAATTCACACAACCAGGGAAAACTATGTTTTTGGCTTAAAAGTACATATCTTTGAGCTTCAATCAAGAAACATACTTTTTCCAAGTTGTTTGTAGTTGCAAAAAAACACAAAAAAACTATGCACGGCAAAGTATACACAACTTTGAGTACCGTTAATATCACAGTACAAGATTTTGACTGTGCTTGTACACACAATTTTAAATTGAAATCCACTCAATATAATAAACCTTTTTAAAAGTGAAACCAATCAATTTCACCCCATTTTCTTTTATGCATATATACAAAAAAATAAAACCAAACCTTCAACTTTCTAAAAACTTGAATATGATTAATATTTTAAAACTAAGAATACAATCAAAAACTAGAATTCAAATTGAATTGAAAAAAAGTACTTTCTCTCTATCATCAAATTCATTCATCTAAATTCTTCATCACTAATTCAATCAAGATAAACAAAAAAACAAATCCTCATAAATAATTTCATTCATTCATCAATCTATATTGGAAGTCTAAACTTTAATGGGAATCAGAAATGAAAGAATTAGGTCCATTAGAACTAAACGAATGAGTCGAAATAATCGAAGCTCGATGTTGTTTTGATCCTTCAGAAGCTTGTTGATGTGATAAATCTGCAAAAGCCATCTTATATTTAACCAACTAAGATCAAAGAAAAATCATGATCGTTAACGGTAAGCCAATGAAAGAATGATTAACAGAAAATCAAAAAATAAAAAAAAGATTCCTCACTTCTTCTTCTAATTCTTCCCTATCAAGTTTAGCCATCACAACCTGTTTAACCAAATCACAATGCTATTTCACAAAAACAAAACCTGAATCAGTGTTCTTCAAACCGACCAATGTCCACATAGACAAAAAAATCGAAAAACCTTACTTCTTCATTAACTTGAGCAAGATTACTTTCTAATCTTCTAACCTGAGCACTAAGTTGAGCATTAGCATCTCTTAATCTATCAATCTCAATTTGATGTGCATTTTTCTCTCTACAGATCGATTCCCATTCAGATGAATATTGATCTAACATCATCGGTGTGATCTTGATCTGTAAGGCATCTTTAATAAACTCTTGTGCTCTATAACTATCTGTTCCTGATCTTTTTCGTGTGGTACTTTGATCTAACCTTTTATCGACTACTGCAGCTTTCGGTATCGAATCAGAATCACAAGAAAATGGTTGAACTTTTAAAGATTCCTGTAAACTATCATCATTCTACCAAAGTTATCAAACAAAAGAAACTCAAATCAGTCTACCTAAAATTCAAATCTTCAATCCCTACTACTTTTGAAAAGAAAAGAAAACCTTATGATTATCTAAAAAGCCTAACCTACTTTATAAGGTTCAAATAAATTCAACTTTAAAAAGTCTAATAACTTATCAAATCCTCTTTCACAGATTTCCTTTTCATTCTTTTTCATCAAACTTAATCCAAATCTAAAAACTGCTTCAAGTCCTTCTGCAAAAACTAAATCCATTACAACTGAAACTAACTCTAATGGAAATCGATACCTAAATCCAAAACAAAACATCTCATCAATCTTTATACTTCATCCAATAAAAAAGAAATAGAATTCATTTTGCCATCAAGATGATTAAATAAACTTACCCAAATAATGTTAGAAACCATTGACTAGCATACATACTACTCTTAATCCCTTGTCTAAGCAAATGCATATAAACATGAGGTAAAAGGTCTTCTAAGATTCGATCAAATTGAAATAATCTTAATTGAAGTCCTGGCATATTAGGAATAAAATGTGATCTAAGATCATATGAATTCATCAATCTAACTAAAACACAAAACGCTTCTTCATCCGGCATCTAAAAGAAAACCAATCTCATCCCAAAAAAAAATAACTAAATCAATTAATCAAAAAAAACGATTTGAAAAAACTCAAAAAAAAAAAAAAAAGAGTTTTCCCTTACATTTAATAACATGGGACCAATAATAAATTGAAGTCCTTGAGTATAACCCACTTCTTCATCATACAATGAAAACGCTTTACAAACCGCTAATAATGAATCTTGACCTACCCCACCTGATTCTTTAAAATATTCTAATTGAGGAAAGGTTCGATTTAAATCTCTTGTGATCGATTTTTCATACTGACAAGGTAAGTTTAATAATCTAGAATATTCCATTTCTAATTCAACATCTTTAGAAGATGACATTAATCTACCGAAAAAAAAAACAAAACAAAATCAATCAACCAATTTTCTAATGAAGGATAATAAAAGAAAAATCAAAATCAGGTTTTTTGGGGGACTTCACTAACTGCCACATCATTCCTCTCAAAGCTGGAGGAATTCCAGATTGAATAGCTCGACTTAATTCTTTTGGTTTCTTTTTCGCCACCGTTTCATAATCATTCATCACCGAACCCCAAAAATCCCAATCAATCAAACTCACAGGAGCAGGTTCTAATGATTTCTTGCGCGTCCTTTTTAAATCTTCTTGTTCATTATCTTTAGTTTTAATGATTTCTTTAGATTCATTAATCGGTTTTTCTTCTTGGATCGAATTAGTTATGGTTTTAGAATTCGATCCAGTCATTTCTTCTTGTACTCTAGTAAAATGTTCAATAAGTTTATGACGACCTTCAAGTAAACTTTTCCGTTTGGATTCGTCTTCTTCTATTGATGGTGATTGACCAGGATGATGAATCACAGAAGGATCAAATGATTTACCTGTAGGTGTTCTACTAGGTGAAGTGGCTCCTGAACGTGTTGGTCCTAATCGAGTTGTAGAATGTAAACTTTCATCCATCAGATTCATACCATGAAGATTTCTTAAAGTTGATTTCGATTCGGCTTCTTCAGAGATCTTAATTGAACTTGGGCTTAAGTTGATGTCTAGATTTTTAATCCCAGGTAAATCATTTGTATCATCGCGTGTTGAAGCTTGATGATCGAAAGAAGAAACCGGCCTCGATTGAGAAACAGAATCAGTTTTCTCCAACTGATTTTTGGTTGACAAACCAGCCAAATCAATTGAAGATTCATTGACTGATGCTAATGATGATCTCCAAATAGTACTCGTATCAGAATCCTTTCTCAACGGAAGCTTGATGGATTCAGAGTTTTCAGATAATAAGTTTGTAGATGAATGAATTTCTTCTTTAGATTTAGAACTTGATCCAATCGAAACTTGTTTCAAACCTTCAGAATCACTTCTTGGACCTGTCAATAAACGTTCTCTTTGTAAATTCGAAGTAGGTGTCGTTTCAAGATTAATAAGTTTAGATTCATGATTAGATCCCAATAATGGTGGTGTAGTAGGTGGTGAAAATGAATCGATTGAATGGTTTCCTTCTTCCGCAATCAGACTGTTTCTTGGAATTGAGTTTAAACTAAATGGTCTTTTGTAGTCATCATGAGTTTGATTAACTTCTAAGTCTTGATTTAAATCTTGATCTTCTTGAATCTTCTGTTCTTGTTCCTGTGATGAAGAGATCTCAGTTTCTGATGAATTTGAATTTGATGATGGAATGGTTGATTTGTTTGTTGAAGATGAAGCTGATAGCATTCTTGATGGGATTGATAAAGTGAATTTGTTTTGATTTGATGTTTCAAGTTTCAATTGGAATTTCCATTTAAGATGTTTCTTTTATGCAAACTTTCTTCAAGCTCACTTGGATCCCTTTGAATCTTAAAATTAGAGAAAGCATTCTCTCTCAGACCCACGGGCCACCGTGTCCAATTCAAGCTTCAAAAAGATTTCATCATCACAGTACTTTCACTCACTTCACACACTACAGTGAGATTCCTTTATAAGCATGGTGATGGTTGCATCAAATCCCATGCTAATATAAAAAATGCTTCTTATCGGAACAGACCTAATAGCCTATAGGAGCATAAAACATGCTCAAAATTATGCTATGCTTGAATGTCAGGCTTGGCACTTGCAACTATTGAAAAATATGTACTACAGAAACCTAGAAGCAAAAATTGACAGACAGTTTTTCAATTGATCTTCGCTTTTCTACTCAATGCAGCCTAATTTACTCCACTTCACCTACCTTTCTTCTCCTTTCTTGCATCACATAGAAGCATAAACACGTGAAAGAATCATGTTATGCTTCTTTTTTCATGCTTCACATGAAATTATACAAGCATATCAGTCAAAACCTGAAGCATATGCTTAAAATGCTTATAAATCCAAATTTACTGCCCACCAAAAATGGTCACATCATTTTTGATGCTTATCAAAAAATATGCTTGTAAAGGCAATGCTTAAAAAGGAATCCCACTGTAGCTGACTATATAGTATCCCAACACCATTCACTTCAAATATCATCCAATTATCTATTCAACACAACTTTGGTTCCTCAGTTCCTCTCTTTGAAAACGGCCTCAAAGTCCACACAAACAATCTCAAACCAGTATCAAACTACAAGAAAAGATTTCTTCCCCAACAACTCTCTATAAACATCCAATTTTCCAAACTTCTTCAATCTTCAATCAAACATCAAAAAAAAAAGAATAATATACATCTATACTAAAACCATCACAATAAATAAATAAAACAATCAATTTGAATAAAAACATAACATACAAAACTTCAAGTATCATAACCAAATTAAGTTATCACTTATAAAAACTTTCAAAAAACCAAAATCTTGAGAACCAAAAATCTCAAGCCAAGTAATGGTATTCATCCATCGAACCATCAACTCTTTCGATATAACTAAAAGAAAAGAAAATCAAAAATCAATCAACCAAATCAATAACAAATTCATTAGAAAGAGAGAGAGAGAAAATAAAAACTCATTCAACTAACTCTCTACCAATCAAACTTTCAATCCCAACTTTAATCTCTTTAGGTTGAACTGAAAACCTATCTTTTAATTGATTAATGATCTCCATCACTAATTCATGATGTTTCATTTGTTTTCTAGATTTCATAATCCTAACAATCGAAAGTTGTAATAATGTAGATCTTTCCGTCACGACTTTCTTAGTGGTACATTGACGTTCCATCACCTAAGAAAAATACCAAAACAAAAAAAAACATCAGAAGAAATCTTTTTTTTCTCGAGTTCACAATGTTGAAAATGAAAAATAACTCTTACAGTCTCTTTAAATTGGATTTGATTGATTTTGATCTTAAAATTATCATGTTTAAATTCATGATTCAAACTAAAGCAATCAGTCTGATTTACATCTTTTCCTTTAGGTGTCTTTACCAATACCCTTACTTTACCACAAGCTAAACTCTGTAAAGTTCGAGCTGCTTCTCCAACAGCTAAATCAAAACAAAACAAAAAAACATCAATTTCTTTCTTTTTCTTCCGAAATCTAGAAAAAAAACAGGATTCAAACTAACGTAAACCTGACATCTCAACAATCTTCTCAAATCCAAGACTTTCATGACTTTCAATCTCATTAAACAAAAGTAAAATAATCCCTTGATAAGTCGAAACCGATAATTCCTTCTTCTTAATCTTACCTCCAGATCCATGAAAACTAGCCGAAAGGATAAATTGACCAAGTAAATGATTCCATTTAAGTTTTCGTCCTAAATATTTAGATTGATAAAAGTTTTCAAAGTTCTTCAATGATGAATTCAATTCGTTTGGTAAATTGATTTGAAGTTCAGCTGTATGATGACTTGGCCAACTACCGGCCGTTAAAACTGATACATTTAATTCAATTGAACGTTCTTCTTCATGTTCTTTATGTTTCTTCAACACTGTTTGATACGAATTATTAATATCAACTGAAGTTTCAATATCTCTAAACATAGTTTCTAATTTAGCTGTAAATCCACCCCCACATTCTATATAAAAACAGTCATCAGAAACCAAAATAAACCCAAAGAATCATAACAAAAAGATAACTCACCTTCTTTTAATTTCATCACCATATTTCTTTCAGTATCAATCGAAGCAGATTTAGAAAGTAATAATCTTTTACTTAAATCACGTTTATAAAATTCTTCAAATATATCCTTCCCTTGAGTATACCTAAACAAAATCAAAACTTGATTTAAACATTGATCTAATTCAATATCAGTCATGTTTCGATTTCCTTGTCTAAGTTTTTGATCTAAATATTTAGCTATGCGAAAAAAGTGAAAAAAGTCATCAAAAATGCAAAACCTCTGACAAAAAAAAGAATCTAAATAAACAAGAAAACTTACCTATCAATTCAGCTGGTTTATTTTGTCTCTGATTGATAAAACTCTCAAAAGCTTCTTTAACAACATGAAACATTTCTCTTTCAGATTCAAAACAAATCTTAACCAAGTCATTCATTTTAAGTTTAAACTCAATCAACTTCTCAATCATCTCTTCATCTTCTTTTTCCCTTTGTTCACTAGTCTCATAACCCACACCAACAATCCGATTTCCAATCTGTTTCATCCATATTAAAAACGCATTTCTCAATTTTTGAATCGATTCTTTACCCAAGTTTTGTATGAGTTTATACAAATCTTGAATTGATTGACTTGATTCTCTTTCAGGAAAGCCTACTAACATCTCTCCAAATCCTTTAGATAATAAAGTATCAAGATGATGATAAATCAGATTTCGTTCCACAGATTGTAGAATGGCTGATTGGGTATGTTCATTGATCGTTTCATCAGATGTTTTGAATAATTTACTCAGTCGTGAAACTTCGGCTTCGATTCTAACAAGACTGTGTCTCAGATAACCTTGAGGACCACCCACACGAAGAGAATCCGAGATCACTTCTATTATCAATCTTTTTCCTTCATCTTCATAAAACAGATCAGTAGATTTGATGAGAGGCAGTAGAATGATTCGATCGAAGCCTTCGGCACCAACGGTCGTATGCAGCAGTTGGTTGATTGATTGAAGTGAACTGACGGGGGTTGACCTACCCAACCGATCAAAGTCGACTTGTTGACAGACTACAGCTGAGAGTAAAAGAGACAACCGATTTCCGTCAACACCTAGGACGTGCTTTCTGAAAAGGTCCAAGCCCAAATGCCTTTATTGAGAGGAAAATTACAAAGGTGAGATTAGAACACCGATGAGATATAGTAATTTGATGTTTCCTGACAAAGGAGTACAATCACTAAGACGTACCAAATGGAATGCTTGTGATCCGACCGAATCCAAAGAGTTCGATCGAGATGAATAAGAATACCTCGGATCATCAACAAAAGATCAAACCACTCTTTCCAAACAAGATGAACCCGTTTCATCCAATCACAACACATCACATTATTAAACATATTATTAGATTGAAGAACTTGAAGTAGATTTCCATATGAATTTGTACAAAGTTGATTCATGACTTCAGGTTTGGGTAAACTTTCACCCAGTTGATCAGAGATAGATTTGGCTTTTCTTTGAAGTCGATCCCGAACTTGTTCGTAAAGGGCCTCACAGTTGGGTGGGCTGTAGATCACAAGACCTGAACCACAACGAGAAAACGTTTTTCAATAAGAGAAATGCAGACCATCAAATGGCAGGTGAGGTGTGTAGGATAATGGATGAGGGAAAACGAAATCTTACCTTCGCATGCGTTCGAGAGCAAGGTCAAACTCACGGAAGTAGGCTGTGGTGGATTTGACGTGAGCGCCTTGACGGCATCGAGTATCATACCAACGCTATGATTGATAGACTCATCTGCTTGCGGTTCAATACTAATCTTCTTTGCTGTTTGATTTAGGTCTTCGATCGCTACAAAACAAATCATAAGAATATCAGAAGGGAAAAGGATCAAAGTGAAATCAGACAACACTAACACTTTCGATTACGAATTGAAAGTTTTTTCAGTTCAAGAATCGGTCTGACAGTTGAAGTTGTACGAGCAAGTGGAACCGGATGACGAATTGAACCTCTAGGATATTGAGTAGGATTAGAAAGACCTTCAACAAAGATAGTTTTGGATGGTTTCTTAATTGGATTAAAAACAAATCGAGCTTCTAAAGCCGAAGGTGTGACAGGATCGATAGGTGAATCCACAATCACATCTGAATCCTCATCGAGATCGTCAACAACTACATCTGGATCATCGAGTGAATCGGAATGGCTAGGTTCAAATGTATCGGCCGTATGCTTTCGATTACGTTTACTTGCAGTAGCATTGGTCGATGATGTTGAAGTAGAAAGCGGTTGTAGTCCAGCAAGCAATGGCCTTTGATCACGGTTAGATTCAGAATTGGTACGTTTCATGTTAACGGTTCTTGAAAAGATATCAATCGCATTTATAAACCAAAGATTGTGAATTCAGTCAACTCTCCAAATTGTAAGAATCGTCAAAACTGGTTGATGGCCATTCATCAATTGATAACCCTGAGACCATGTCACTTACAATCGAGTTTCTTAGAAAATGACTTTTGACAATGAACTCGAGAACAATCACAACATGGCCTCCAAGGTAAAGGAAGAAGAAGCAAGATGATTTCAAAAAACACAAGCTGATCACAAATCGGTTAACACTGTGTGATACGGTATCCCTTGGTGTGTAATGGGTATCCTATGGCTTTAGGGTGTATGGGTCTGCTGGGCGAACCCTCTAAACCCATACACATCTGGGTCACCGTCCACATATTTGAATCCCTCTGAAAACATCCTTGGTATTTGAGAGTAGGCTCTGGAGTCTGCAGCCCAGAAAACAATGATCCAAAATAGTTTCTTTCAAGGGCATTGAAGAAACAATATTCATATCACATAACCAGTAGATATCTGCATAGCAGATCCTTTGGGATTTAATTTTGTGCATAGGTCAATCGTGTCAGGCGGAATGATGGGACAAGCTCAGAATCAAGCCCTGTTCAGAGTATAGGACTAAAACAATGATAAAAATACAAGAACACTGATCATCAAAACACAAGAAAAGGAAACAAGAACAGTGATGCAAAATATCACAAACATCATAAAAAAACACAAGTAAGAATTCACTTCAATACCAAATTCAACTGTATGCACAACCATATTCAATTGCTTTTTTTCAAATCAGGTGATGTTATTTACACACACCCTTTTTGTTTCTCTTATTGATTAAATTACCAAGGAACTATGATGTATATTATTTATGTATCATCTAATTTGAAAAACCCATTTCTCACTTATCATTCTTCTTGTTTTTTACAAAAATCAAGTGCTTTCACTTCAAAGACGTACAATTCCTCAAGCACAATCTTTGAATTGCATATATTTTGAACTCTTCTCGACATGCCTTCATTCCTACCTCATCCTGCAACTCCAAATTTCAAGAGACCTGAAGACAATCTTAGGAGACTGTGAGGGAAGGGTCACTAGGAGTTACTCCTCTGAATGTCTTTCAAATGAAGTTTAGTGACTACTAAATATACGCTGACAACTGCTTCAGAACATGTCCATGATGAAAACAGATTTCTAATAAAGCAAGATATAAAATTACTTGGACCCTTATGAAACGAAAACATTCTACAGTAAAATGCAATCATCATCCAGTCAACTGTCAAAGTTAGTAAAGTGTCTAAAGATCGCAGGAATAATGAACCTACCTGCTTGACCGATCATCCGTTTCATTAGCAAATGACCTCATTTAGATACTGGCCAATTTCTACAATCCATGATGGACTTCCCAAGAAGCGTCTCTTTGGCGTTGAGCGGATCGTTCTCGTCTTCGACCTTGTGGCCGGGGCAAGGAGTATGTATATCCGGACCTAGGAAGTGAGAAACAAGACAAGATCAAAGATTTTCCAAAAAAGATAATCTCAGATAAATCCCCTTTTTTTAAAAAAGACTTGCCCATTTTTTGAAACGTGATTAAACTTACAATAAAATCGACAATACGTCTTCTGACCCGCATGATTTGGGTCCTTGATGTTTGTATACCAATCCCAGCCGGTGCAACCTGGCATCTCGTCCTTAGCGCCTTTACAGAGGTTGGTGGCCCCAAGTCCAGGATTACTACTGCTATACGCGCGGCCGTCGTACCCACAGACTATACAATTGCCAGCCCTGATGGTAGCCAGGGAGAGCAATAAGATAGCAAGATTGATGAATAAGTATGTGAATAGTTGAGGCATGATGAGAAAGAAGTCTTTTTATAAATTCAGTTTCAAACAATCGATTGGAAGGAGTTAGGCGAACGAGGGAAGATGCGATTTATATATGTTTGTGAAGGTCGAAATGGCCGAAGATTTTGGATAATCTCTGATATGATCAAGGGTTTATCCGTTCATTCTTTGGACTAGTGTGCGGTCCAACGCCAACTTCGAGTTGATGCCTGATTATATATTCCAACGGATGTGGTGGAGCGGAGGTGTTCACAAAAGGCAGAGACATATTCATAGAATGGAGACCTATGGCGATTTTGACAAACTCAACAAAGCCATAAGCCTCGTGCGCATGGTTTCAACATGGTGAGAGCAAGTGGTCCACATATGTTCCATCCCCACGCACGAAGCTTATGCCTGTGTTATTTAAGCTTGAGTCTGACCTTGATGATTTTTGAACAAGGAAGAGAAACAAGACGAGGTGATAAAGTTGAAGTTAAGGAATTTTGAGCGAAAGATGTTGAGAATGATGTCAAGTGGGGCTACACTACGGATCAACCCATCAATCTGTCTGGATTGCTGATGAGGTCCTCTGTTGTTCTCTGTCTTCAACTTCATCATTTTATCTCTCAACTTGCATCAAGTCAAATCTCTTAAGATCTCCAAATGAAACTCGTGCTCAAATGCTTTCCAATCACAGTACATCCATCCCATCACCTGATTGAATGATATTCCCAGGTTCAATGTGCTTCAGATGGCTTTATAAAGGGGCACCTCTGCTCTAAATAAATGAGTTTCCCGTCCTCATCATCATGTTTTGAACATACTTAGCCCACTATGTATAGTTTCATCAAATTGCTTTTTTCCATGAGGGTTTGAGCAAGCACAATTCATTATTTTCCAAGGCCTCAATCAAATGTTTTGATCAGATAAAATCAGTTTCCTAACCCATTGGCAAAGAACACTTATAGATTAGCATCCTCAAAAGAAGCCTGAAATCTTTTTGGACCAATTCAGAACCACTCGTGCAATCTTGCCTGTAGTGATTCATGAAGCAAGTAGGTTAAATACCCAAGTAGATGTAATGCCAAAAGATATATATCAGATAAAAAAAGATTGATATAATTTTTCACATCATCATCAACATCACAATAACAATAATGATAAATCCACATTCAAATTCCAAAAAAAACTCACCAAACCTTTCAATTCCAAGCTCATCATCATTCACCCTCAACCTCAAGTTCAAGCTCAACGCAACATATGGAAAAAGTTATAAATAAGTTCACATTCAAAAAAATTCATCATGTTAATCCACAAAATCAAAAAATCAAAACATTAAAAAACCAAAAAAAATTGACTATATAAATTAATATTTAATCAAAACAATTCAATACAAAACTTCTTTCGAAAAACAAAAAAGCTCATCAAATTCCAAATGTTCTTCCCCCCAAAAAACACAGAAATAATGATGATGGAAAAACCTTCACAAACGAAAAAACCAAACCCAAAACCCGTTGGTAAAACCAAATGAAAAAACCCAAAAGGTAATAAATCTTAAGATCACCACCAAACGAACAAAAAACCACATATAAGTATATATATGATAAATAAATTAATTCATCAAAATATAAATCATAAAACCAATGCAAAAAATAAATATTGTCTATAATGAATGTAAATTGACTAAGTCAAAAAGAAAATCATCAAATTAAAACCATCTCAATAACCTTTCCTTATCTCTTAATGTGTTATACAGTTTTCCCAAAAAATGAATGAATAAACATCTCAATCAAATCATATAAATCAATCAAATTTCAAAATCCCAATTTAAATTAAATTCTCATCATCCTTTTAACATCACACCTAAAACAAAACAAAAAAAGTTTCCATGAAATTTAATTATAAGTAAGTTGTCTGATCGAAATAGAACCTGAAGCTCTTGTATGAGATAATGAAAGATTCGGTGATCGTTCTCCTGATCCATGACCAGAAGAAGCGATCTCTTGCTCATTCATAGATAAGCTAGAAGTATAACCAACAGTCACTGGGAAGGAAGTAGGTCGAGATGGACTGAATCCTATGGAACTTCTTCTAGTGAGGTATGATGTCATTAAAGGTGGATTGTTAGGGAATGTTAAACGATTTGCAGAAGGTGATAAGGATGCTCTTGATTTCACTTGACGTAAGGTTGGTTCACATGAAACGATTCGATCTCCAGGTAAGGCTGAAGAGCCAAGGAAAAGAGGCTTCAAGCGTAATTTTCGCTCGGCTGATGACGGTTCACTTGTCATGCTTGTGGAAGTCAAATTCTCAGTTTGACCCTCTTCCTCTGGGGCCTCGGAAATCGATTCCGATTGTAGATTCATGTTCCGAGACCACTTGGAGCTCGATCTTCGATTATCTTCAGCTGTCATTGAAGATGACATCTGCTGGTTCACACTTGATGCCCTTGGGTGACTCCCAACATGCGATGAGTCAATTGTACCCGAGCTTGCTCGTCTCGGTGTCTCTGGTCTTGATACCCGGCCAAAAGACTCAGCAATCGGGGCTGAAGCGGGTCTCTCTCCCTCAACGTCATGGCTTTCATGTTTACAAGATTCACCGGCGGCGCGGGAAGGCCCACCAGATAGCCGTTGCCGACGTTCAAGTAAGCCAGGGGTTCCAGGTGGTGGCATGACATCAAGAGGTGAAGGATTGCTTTCGGGGTCAGCCATATTGGGAGTGAGGGGTGGTGAGAGGTTCGACGCTGGTTTTTCATCGATCTGAGGATGAGATGGTTGAGATAGAACTCGGAGCTGCTGCCTCGGTACACTCGCGAGGAGATGGCTGTGCGACGAATGAACAGGAATTCGACCAGGAATTGGTCTACCGACTGAGCTAGGCAAGCTTGGTAGTCGACGTTCAGTATCAGTGATTACAGACGAGAGCTGATCATGTGACATCTTGGGTTTAATCCGAGATGATGAGAGATTAGGTGAAGCAATTGAAATGTTCTCAGAGTTTGCATTCGAGCTGGTGGGCTGCGAGTTGACAGTCTTTGTGAACGATGGCTTGGGGATCGAGGACCGCAGATTGGGTGTCGAAAGTTGTACCCTTGGAGCCTTTAGCATCGTCTTTGCAAGCGTTCCCCTAGGTATCGCAGTCTTTGCGAAGTTGAATGCCAATGGAGTGTTTGATTCCTCCCCATTGACGGCTGCAGGAGACAAAGCGGACCTGTTTTCAGCTCATGTGCTTCGAGCGTTATGGACAAAAGATGCTTACCTGTTGGACTTTCGTGGATTGTCCCCGATCTTTTCCGGGATGTGCCATGGCATGACTGTGGCTGCACCAGATTGGAGGATGGAGTGGGATTCAACTGAAGTGACGAAGGCTCCAATGGCCTCCGAAGTGTAGATGAAGGTCGGGGAAGAGTAGCAAATAGCGAAGGGGTCGATGAAGGAAGAACCGTAGAGCGCGGAGCTTTGGTTGAAGATAATCTGGATGTAAAGGGAAGTGAGTTGGGCATGTATGCAGGACGTCGCGGATGATCCAGAGATAAATCAAATTCTTCTTCATCCGAACTCGAGGGTTCTTCAATCACTTTCATGGGTTGTGGTCGGTATGCGGGTTTGAATTTCGAATGATTATTTGATTGAACAGCCATCGATAAGGAGGATCTCTTGTGTTCCAACATAGGCTGGTAGCGCAGAGAAAAAGAAATGTGTCAGTGTGCTGGATACGGAATCGAGTGTGAAACAAAACAAGGACAAACTCTATTGGTACTACCCAGATCCAGCTTCGAAAGTGAAGATTGATGTCGAAGCTTACTCTGAGGAGAATGATGGGGGAGTTGATGAAATGGTTTATGATCTATGGGTGTGATGGGAGTTAAGATGGAAGCAGTGGAATTGGTGGTAAAAGAACATGTGGATGACGAAGATCGAGTGCGACCATCGGAACGAGTACCAGATGGCACCGCATTAAAAGTAGGGCTAAAGGCGAGTGATAAGATGTCCTTGTTCTTTTGGGCAGGTATGATGGGATTCTCCATAGTAGTAAAAAGGTCATCACGGTCATAGTCATCATCAAGTTCCGTTCCAGGTAGATTCGAAGGAGACGAGGGCGAAGGTGGATCTTGAAAGGAGATTGGACGTGAGAGTTGATCTTCAATATATTCGCCTTGATAACCCAATCGCTTTGCGAGTCTATCGAGGGATTCTTCCAAGTCAATTTCACTCTCGTCGTCATCGGACTGAAGTGGACCTGATTGTAGTTCTAGGCTACCGTGATGTTGTTTGATCCATTCAGAGAGGTCCCCAACGGAAAAGGTTGAAAGATGTTTATTGGAGGTACTCGTGAGCGAAATTCGTTTCGCTTTCGAAGTCATGTCAAGCTCAACAGATAGAGTCGGTTTCAGTTGACTGGCGGCGTTGCTGTTGGTAGCCTTGTGAGAAGGAATGTATGAAGAAGTCGCCTTTGGAAACGATTGATCAAGGATATCTATGTTGGATTCTTTGATGGATTGTGAGGTAACAAAGTTTTCAACACTCTCGATCAAGTCTTCCTCTTCTGGCAACATCACCACGTCTGACCAATTAATTGACTCGTAAGAACTTGTTAATAAATCGTCGTCATCCTCAAGTTGATGGGTGGGAAGTGGAGTCACTTTCAAGTCGTCTTCGCAGGCGGAATCAATGAAAAGTTCTTCGGCTAGAAGTGAGCCGTCAATCGTGTCGAGTTTAAACTCTTCCTGGTGGGAGCCCGGGTTTGACAGAAGTCCCACGATAGCTCTGTCCGCTTCTTGTTGATCCGGCTTACGGTATTGATGAGATGGTTCGTGTGTATTAGGAGTCTGATTATCAAGATGAGGAAGATGGGTCTTGATAGGCGAGCTGATTACACTGCAGTCGACACTCTTCCCTGAGTAGTCATCCCTCTGGTGAATTGACCAATGCATCTTGGTATGAGAAGTATCGATGGCTAAGCCACCCAGTATTCCATCTTGTTTGACGCTAGGTGTGGGTAAGATAGGCTGATGTTGATGAACAGGTAACATTGAAGAAGATTCGGCTTTCGATGAAGGAGATCTTAAAGGTATAGAAGGGAAACCAAACGAAAGTGCTGTTTGTGGAGGATTAGATGGAAGAGGAGGTAATGGAAGTTTAGGAGGTTGAGATGGATCAAAGGCTTCACTGATAGGGATTGAAGGACGAGGGGATTGACTGAGTTGAGAAGTGAATGGAAATCTATAAAGTTCTCTAGGAGTCAATGTTAATGGAATCTGAGGGATTGGAGTTGAAGGAAGTGAAGTAGTATTTGATCTAGGTGGAGGTGGCATAGGGAACTTTTTAAAATCAAATTCTGAATCATCCGATGAAGCTGAAGTTGGAATCGTTGGGGAGGAAGGTGCATTGTTGGTTATGCTATCAATGTTTAATAAGCTATTGGAACGCTGAAAGGACCAAGTTGAACCTGCTAGTTGTTTAAATTCGTTAATAATATCCACATCATTAATCCTCTTGTTCACTGTCCTGAGCTTCTTGATTGTCTTCTCATTCTCTTCAACACTGTTCTGCTTGAACTTGGAATCAGTATTATTCGACTTCTTTTGTTTATTTGAATGACTAATCGATAATACTGGTAATTGGATGATTTTCTTTTTCTTTGGATTCACTGGTCCATTACATTCAATCAATGGATTGAGTTTAAAGCTTGCTTGGATATTCGCCATCTTAGAATCTTTCTTTCTTTTGAAATATAAATAGATCACATCAACTCTTGGTCACTTTTGTTAACTTGATACCATGATGATAATTTCAAGCACTTACCACTTTCAATCGAAACCAAACACAAAGAGTATTGTATGTATCAACTCGAATGATCAAACCGAAGAAATCTTGAATCGGAAGTCAAATCTGAATCTCATATCAACAATCGAATCCAATAAAGAGAGGATATAAAGGATAGTTTGTATAAATGTAAAACTACAATGGATTGAACAAAAGAAAGTCTTGAAATCCAAGTTGGGATTTGAAAATTCTTGTATTGAAATGAGAACAGGAATCGAAGTTTGATGTATATGTCAATGAGCTGCAGAGAAATCGAGATAAATCTGAGTGTAAGTTGAAGACTTGGTAATCATAAATAAATGAATGGAAGAATGAATGAGATAAATTGTGAGGGGAACTGATTGATATGATATGATAGTTAGATGAATTGAATTTGATCGATGTCTCTAGATCAGGATATCCATCAACAATCAAGATTGATCTCGAATGAAAATGACATTCTTTAGAATTAAGAGTAAGACTACTTCTTTTTATGAATCAATCGAGTCTAGATGTAAACCAGTTGGTTATCGAATCAGAGAAGTTCAGTCCAAATCAATCTTTTCCTTCTAGACTCTTCATTTGAGCTCAAGCATTTCTTAGATGTTTTGATCTCAAGTTAAGCTAATTCTAATCTTTTGCGCCCAATGTAAACTGATTTCTATTGGTTTCTATGACTTGACTTTTCAATTTCCTCAATGGGAACGCCATGGCGTGTGAAAGGCACAGTCATGATGACAATTAACCTTCATGCTCTCCCTCATGACCCATTCTTCAAAGTTCACTCACTTCGAATGGATCCGAGATGCAATTCTACCAGGTGGCGGAGAAAAGGCCAGCCCGTCAGGACCCCGGAAAGCTCCTGGAGAACAAACCGTCCTCGATCCATTCCGGCCCCGGCCCTCACACTTTCACTATTTGCCCCGAGGAGAGGTGGGTTAACATGGATTTCTCGGTGGTAGGAGAAGCGCCTTGATCAGGGCTCTCGATTACATATACTTTCAGTTTTGTACCACGTGTAATCACCGAGATATCCGTATGTAAGTACCCGACCCGAGCCGGTATGGATTTTCATCGGTCTGGGGGGGCAAAAGTTACAAATCACACATTTCCCAAGCCACCAGTCATGTTCAGGGTCAGACATGTGTACCATCTGATAGCCCTCGTTGAGGCGCATCTTTTGCACCTGTCACATCTCTGGTACCATGTGACATGACTTCACAAAACACCGGTATCCAAAAACCCCCTCAGGACGGTTTGTTCTCCAGGAGCTTTCCAGGGTCCTAGCCCCAGAGAATTGGAGGACTGCCGGAGGGTGGGATTCAGGGGAATGGGAATGGGCTGTATGAGCCTGACCTCACCGCCACGTTTCAGAACAGAGGTTTAGGCTGAGCCTCACTGAGCAGTACACAGCAAACTTCTTTGTAAACATTCCTCCCATCGGCCTACATCAAAACCGTACTTTGTCAATCTTGTTAATGCATTATCACAAGGTGGGTACAACAATAAGGGCGCGACATAAAACTAAATTTCATAGATATCGACCGATGTTAACATCCTACTCTGAAGAACCTATGAACAGAGTCCTGAGATTTCATTTGATGATTTCGATTGATAAGAAAAATTAAACTAGTTCTTCACCAAAGAAATCAAAACCGAAATGTAATAGATAGAATGTGTACAATCCTGAAATCTACATATGTATGGATAGATACGAGCAAGCAGAGTTGGCCTGGCCTAGCTGTGCCATCTGGAATGAAATACAAATCTATGAGTTAATAGATACGAGTCGATGGCCTGTACTATAGATACAAGTTGATGACCTGGCCTGGCTGAGCAATCTACTGCTGTAGTTTGTAAAGCAGTCAGAATCGATGAATCGACATGACTAACGTGTGATCTGCCTAGCCCGACTGGGTTTGTAGAAGCCTTGCATCTAAGGGATGAAATGAATTTGTGTGCACGATATAAATACGGCGGAAGTGATATACGATCAGAGGAATAATCACATTGACAATATTGCTATCACTCATCATGCTTTTGACTACCTTTATTGCCACTCTTCGAGCAGAAAACCCCTTTTGCTTATGTGTTGGAGTGATATATGACTCTCGAGTGTCGGGTTGGCCATTTTTTGGTCTTTTGTATGCTTCGTTGTGGAATAATCACTTCTCTGCTTAATGCAGTTTTTTGAAAAATATCTACCGTGTTTTGGGATGCGTTTGAGCCAGCAGCCTAGTGCGCTAGCTGGAAGTATCAAGACAGTACCTTACCGGATTGGGTGTCGGGTATATTTTGTACGGCTATTCATTTGTACAGCTTCCATTCCCATTCCCATCCCATTCCCAATCTCCGGCAATCCTCTGGTGCTCCCCCTAGCCCGTCCCACCCATCGCAATTCAAAACCCCTCGAGGTGCGACTTCTGTCAATCACATTCACATCTTATCGTGTTGATTTTCGATCTTTCATCTTGACTATGGACAAAAATCAGAAATCGATTTCACCCGATTTCACCCATTGATTCATGGGTGATTCAACGGGACCATACACAGATGGGTTGACAGAATTGCCCAAATCGTTCCATCGGAGCGATTGTTGAATCACTTTGTCCAAGTCTACAACCCTGGGACCACATATCCATCAAGAAACAAGTGATGTTGTTTTTATTTATCACCGGTCAGTGTTTCAATCAAGACAGTCAAGTTGGTTAATGTGAAAGTTGAGTTACATATTGCAAAATGAGAGTTGAACTCATAAAGATCAGTTGTTAGCAAACATGACATTACCTAGTACAATTGCCAGTAGGGCCTCATCAAAATTCAAAGTTGAAGTTGATAGAATGGGTTCCAGAGATGAGACAGGAAAGTTGAGATTACAAATGCTCAGTAAGTGGGATAGGGAAAAAATCACTTGGCAAAGTTTTTATCGGAGGCAATCTTGATCATTGCGAAAGAGTGTGAATTGATGAATAAGCTCTTTAGTAACCATTGAGAAATCATCATGATGTGATTGGCCGGAGTTTTCGGTTATGTTACACCTGCTTGCTAAAAATCATTGTGACGTCACTACACAGCTGTTTCCCTAACTTAACTAAGTCCCTCTGTGGCCCAGACACTTTTTCCTCGCGAGCTCGGGTGTCTGGTCTGGAGAGGGACTTATCCATTAATCTGAGGGTGTGTCCCTAAAACTCACAGGTGGGACAGTGTGTGTTTTGTTGGTTCAGCACGTGTGTCTCACGTGCTGGGGATCCTTTTGTTTTGCATCCATTCTACTGTTGTTCTCGAAAAGCTTGTCCAAGTTTTCCCGCCAAATTGCTCGAGTTTTGCGGGAAAACTCGGACAAGCTGCTCGAGTCTTGCGGGCAAACTTGGACAAGCTTTTTGAAAACGACAGTACTACCACTACATACACTACGGTTCACGCTCACACCCGGTGCCACGAAGCCTCGTGGCCCCCTAAAGGGGCGCATGGCGAGGGCGAGGGCGCAGGCCACGCCCTGGCCTTCGCCCCGAGCCACATGTGGCCTTTGCAGGGCGGCCTCCGGGTGCCCCACATCCAATAACGAGTCTGATCAACAAAGAAGAGACTTTCATGAAGACGATCGATCGAAGTTGAACCTATCAATTGTTTTCATTCTGGAATGGTTGATAGGGAGCTTCTCATCCCTCATACACTTCTTTAACAGCTTCACATCTTCCGAGGGACTGAACATCATTCTTGAACCTTTGCTATTCCAAAGTATGAAAAGATAGCATAACTTTTGTTTGACTTTTAATGAGATCATCTATTGTTCTCTAATCGTTCTACCTAAATTAATCACAGCTTGTATTTTTTCATTCTTTTAACAATCACTGGACCAAAAAACATCATCTGTAACAATCAGAAATGATGATGATGTGACCATAACAAACCTGACTGATTTCAAATTACAGGCTTATGAGACAAATGAGATGAAATGTTTGTATTCGGTTCTCAGTGAGCTGGAGATCCTTGGTTAGCTTAAACTGAGGAATTTGATTCCAAACTTTTCATTTTCTTCTCAGTTGAAGAATGAGAGTTTTTTTGTACTGGACCGATAGAAAGCCCAACTTTAAAAGCGAGCTGAACGTTTTTTTATAGGACATAGTTTGCATTGCAGAGAAATCAGAACAAAATATCTTAAGCATTTGAAAAGACTCTTTTTGAGCTAATTGAGGATATAAAAACGATGTATTGAAAAGGTATGTAATTGAAGATTTGGCTCGTATTCCAGAGGCACTTATCGATTCGCTTCAAACTTGGAGAATGACAACACATATGTATAAAAACTTTGAAAAGACTCTTTTTGAGCTAATTGAGGATATAAAAACGATGTATTGAAAAGGTATGTAATTGATGATCTGGCTCGTATTCCAGAGGCACTGATCGATTCGCTTCAAACTTGGAGAAAGACAATAGATATGTATAAATTAGTTGAGGATATTCATCCAACTTTTCAAGCACACTTGCTCCATGAGAGTATCAGCCTTCATTGAGCATCTGTAATTGTCCATTACACGACCTGCATCTGAAAAGCAGCTTTCAGACGGAACACTGGTTGCTGGAATAGCGAGTATAGCTTGAGCAAGCTTGCTTAGGTGAGGGTACTCAAGGCAGTTGAGTTGCCAGTAACCTAATGGGGTTTGAGTTTGAGGCTCGCGTGACCGAGTGAGATATGATGTGATTTCGTCTCGAAGGTGAAAAACAGGACGAGAAGTTGAGGTTTCCCCAAACAGATCATCTGAGCTGAGATTTGGTTGATTAGCTTCAAATGACTCGATGGTGTCTGTAATTCCAAGACGAATACACTCGGTGTTGATGTGATACTCCAGAGTATCACGCGATACAATGGTTGGACAGATTCCCTCAAGTTTGTTCCTGGGATCGAGAACTGCTGCTATGAGATAGGTGGGCTTCCTGATGGCATTGTTCCTGTAAAGGGTAAGTTTATCGTACATGGGCTTCAAAGCTGATCGGATACCAGGCATTACGTCTGAATCTGATGTGTTCATGGACTGCAACGATAATTGAAGATATGAGCAAGTGACAATAGACCAAGATTAGATGGAATCTGTTCTCGGTACCCACCATTTCAAGACATCTCATCATATTTTCGTAAGCTAAGGCTGCTAAGGATAATGTAGGGTATTTGGAAGCGGAAAGCTTGGATGTGATTTTTTCAAAAGGTTGAAGAAATTTAACCAGATTTTCGAGTATATCCCATTCAAGGTCACTGATTCGGAGGTCAACATATTGAGGGTCATTGTTGAGTTTGAAGTTAATAACATGTTTCAATCAAAGGACACGGGCACAGACATGACTGAGAGAGTTCCAACGAGTCAGGCATTCTGTTCGAAGTCCAAGCTCTTTTTCAATTCCAGGTGTTTTTAATGCTATTTCTCGAATGTCCAACGCAAATTGATGACCATTTTTGTACTTATTTGAGAGTTCATTTATCTTTTGAAGGAGACATGCAGTCTTTGTCGAAATGATGTGGTCAACAGCGTCAGCAAACTCCTCCGGTACATTCATATGATTTGGCTTGAGACTGTTAGTGAAGTACTTGAGACATGCTCGCACTCCCAGATTGATTACGTGAGCTATACATCCATTGAGGTGTTTGGATTGAGAGAACTGCGGAATAGTGCCTTCAAGGGAAGATGCCAAAGTGTTATTGTTGGAAGCATTGTCGGCAGTGATGCAGTAAAGTTTGGAGCGTAACGAAAATTGATCGAGGACACCTAGTAGATGTTTGGCTAGATTGTCACCACTGTGTGGGCCTTTGATTTCAATAAGTGAAATGATAGCGTTCTTCAACTCGAATTTTGAATCAATCCAATGTGCTGTCACCCCCAAAATTGATTTGTGATTACGTGAGGTCCAGGAGTCGCAAGTGAGACTGATGTGATTGATAGATTGAAAGTGATTGATGAGACGTGCTTGATAAAGTTGAAATGATCCAAATATTGCATCTTTCAATGCAGTGGGAGTTATGAGAAGAGATTTGGATCTCGGGTTGAGAAGTGACAACAGATTTTTGAACGCTTTCGAGTTGACAAACTGAAAGGGCAACTCGTCTTGAATGCACATCTTGACAAGTGCTTTCTTAAAAGATTCAGGTGACAAAGTGGCCTAATGTGATTCATCATAACTGAACATGTAAGCTGATTAAAACAATACCACAGAAAATTGATAATGATGATATCTTACCATGTCATCTGGATCCTCTTCTCCAAGCTTGTCCTTTGATGTCAATCTATGGATTTGATTGAGATGACAACTGAGAGATCTAGTGCTGCCGTTTGCGTCTTGAGCTATTGAACTTCGACATAAATCATTTGATAACTTTTCACTGGGAAGCTGGCAGACAAACTTGACCTTTCTGCCAATGATATCAGGTTCAAAATATTCCCATACCCAGGAAGTGCGCTTCTTGATCAATTCTCGAGTCTCTTCTAAACGTCTTTGAAGTTCTGCATTTGTCTTTGGAGACCTTGTTCTTTGAAATGAGTGACTTGAAGATGTTGCACTCAGCCCTTGTGATCGAGGTGATAAGGGAGAGTGGCGGATGTGTCTTCTTGATTCACTCAGATTACTAGCTCTAGATAATTGTGACATGTTTTCAGTGTGAGTTGATAGTGGTTTGTGTCCTGACGTGTCAAGCCTACTAATGGTACGATTAATCTATGGCCTCACTGTCCACTTGGGGCTTCAACATGGCACCATGGGAAAGCCCTGTCTAGCCAAGGCCTGACCATGGCAGGCCATGCCGGGTGCAGGCCATGGCCCTAGCCATGCCCTGAGCCCTGAAAAATGGGCCGGGTGTGAGCGTGAACTACGGTCCAATCAGGTCATCCGGCGGATGTCCTGTCTCGCGTCATCCAACGGAGATCCGGCTGATCTCCGTTGATTATCCTCACAGAGGAGGTCGCGCGGATGAGATCAATTGTAGCATATGGTAAACCACCACAAAGGATAAAGAGTGATGGGAGGTGGCAGAGCAACCAATTAAATTGTATTGTGTGGCCTATCTCAGCATTAAAAAAAGAGGCTTGAATAGTTTTGCACAAACACAGGGCGCATGTTTATGGAGTGGTTTTGACCCTTCACCACAATTGGGTGTCAAGCTTTCATTGATAGCCACACACAAACCAGGCTATGCTCACCTTGGGAGCAACCACTGAGGTCTTCACTGTCACAAACTTCAACTATGATGTTGCACTGTCTGATACATATTCAAAATTTTAGTCTGAAGTACAATACAAAAATAGTATTTCTTTATCTGTGATTTGTTTTCAAACCTCAATGATTCAGGCCTACATAATATAGGTTAGTAGCTAACTATATATTGTTGATAGGCAAATACAGGAGCAGTTTTGTCAGCTTGATGATGACATGTGACATCACCTCAATTTTGGTGGAATTTCAATATCTTCTCAATAAATAGGTGATATCCATTTGATATCCAATTCAGAATATTCTCAGGTTGCTGAGGCAAACTGGCCTTCCAGTGACTCATAATCATTGGAGGATGTGGTCTTTCATGCTGAACACTTGGTTTCATGCCTTTGGGATGTTGATCTTTTTTTGGTCCTGTTGAGAGGTCCAAGAACTGACCCATCACCCTTGTTCTGACATTGACAGGCCACTTTGGCTGGGCCCCAGTCATGGTTGTGTTGTTTGCAGTATCTTTGATTGAAGCAATGGAGGTGGTGTATTAGATGTCAGGGGACAGGGAATGGGTGGTAAAATCAGCACCTCAATTTTGGTGATATCACTTGGCAAGGAATAAGTGTGTAGTAGTGGGGAAGAGGAAGGGGTAGTGCTTTTTGCAGTTGACACCAGTGTCATGTCCAGTTTTTTGAACGGAGGGCAGCCTGAATTGGGTTGAACTTGTATCCATCAATCAATGTCAATACAGATAATACTAGCAGTGATTATTTGTTGATTGAACACAAACACCTCACATTTGATTAGGTCACTCTTAGAAGTCAATGGAAAGTGGTGAATGATTCAATGAGATGCAAAATAAATGGCTTGATCTGAGTACTGACAGTAGATGGGGCACAAACAACCATGGTGATTGTGTTTTTGGCCTTTTCAATTGCTTTAATGTTTGCCCACTGCTTGTCTGCTCAGTGCTAAAGACCAAGGCTCATGGCTGTATCTGCCTGTTTGACTTTGCATCTATACTGGCGCCCGGTGCGCCCCCCTCACCCCTGAGTCAAGTTGGTGGGAGGAGTGTAGATATTTTGGGTTTGGTTCTGTGGGTCCTGAGGTGTTACAGAGATATCATTTGGGGTACACAAAGGTTGTTCTGGAAATTTTCAGACAACTTTTTCCAGAACACCAGAAGGTTTTTTTGGTGTGTTCTGGTGTTCTGGCATTGTGCAGCTGCAAATGTTCTGCTTTGTGTATTTTACAGAATGCTAGAAGGCTTCTGGCCTTCTGGAAAAACTGCCTGGAAATTTCCAGAAAAATATTTGTGTACCTTACTTGTTGGCCATTTTGGTTGGGGGGGTCTGAAATGGTGGATATGGAGCATAGTTTGTGGTTGTGCACAAATGGCTTGCAGCTGGAGTTCCTTTAGACATTCTCTTGGCCCTAGCCTGTGCAGAGTGCAGAACACATTTGTTGGGTTGATTTTTCACCTGGTGACAGCACTGATGAAATGAACTTTATCCAATTCTGCACCTAAAAAATGGCCCTTATGGGACATAAGTTGTTCTTCCAGCTACAGGTGGAATGGTAGACACTGGTACAACCATTGTGTTGCGATCAACTGGAGCGCACGAAGAAGAAATGGAAAGGGTAGTTCCAATTTCATAAGAAACAAAACACACACTACAAAGAAAGAGAAAACACGTACCTGGAGCGCACGAAGAAGAAATGGAAAGGGTAAAGAAGAAGAACCCTTCCCTAGTGCAGCTCCAGGACGTATTGTCGTGGTATCTAGTCCACGGGTCTGAGTTTGTAGTAGAGTGTATGTGTAGTGTGCGGGTTTTTTTTTCTCTTTTTAATGGTCTAGATCTGTCAAGAACTTCAGTAGTAATCATAACTGTTAACAACATTATTAACTCTTACTAACAAGATCAAGATAAATGAAGAAGCACGGAAACAAGTTTACGAATTAAGATGTTATGAGGTGAAAGGTTATGTGTAATAAGGGTTGTGCGTTTTCTTTTTGGGAATAGGACGTTTGTGTCCTGCGAATCTTTCTAAGTATGTCCGTGGTTGAGAAAGTGTTGTTGTCCTTTAAATATTAGATAGCGTTTTGTACAATATTTCTTTCCCCATCGGAAAGAAATTATTATTTTTACTTTTACTTACCTTTTTACCGACTACGTCTTTATTCATGTTTCCCTGTTGCTTTACGCACAGGTTTGTCCTACTGTTTCTTATATTTATCTTTTGCTTTTTCTTTTTACTAACCTGAATGTGTGTGGCTAGGTGTGTTGCTTTTAGCTTTCGAAGCTTTTCTTTTGGCTTGTGCCGTAGTGCTCACGCTTGACCTGAAAACCCCAGGTTAGTATCTATGTTCAATGATCGGAAAGAAATTATTATTTTTACTTTTACTTACCTTTTTACCGACTACATCTTTATTCACGTTTCCCTGTTGCTTTACGCACAGGTGTGTTGCTTTTAGCTTTCGAAGCTTTTCTTTTGGCTTGTGCCGTAGTGCTCACGCTTGACCTGAAAACCCCAGGTGTGTTGCTTTTAGCTTTCGAAGCTTTTCTTTTGGCTTGTGCCGTAGTGCTCACGCTTGACCTGAAAACCCCAGGTCCTTTTTGTCATACGGCGAAGCACAACTTTGAAAAGCTCGAATAGCTAGTTCTTATTGAACTTCTCATGGTAGCGGGAGTCTCGATATTTTTCGAAAACTCTTAGATCCGACGTAATCTTCCATTGATGCAATCTGAAGAAATCGATACTATCGATACTTTAAATAATCCTTCCGAAACTGTCGACTCTTCTGATATTCCTACCGATACTGAATCAAACTCTAGTTCCGATTCTGACCAATCAACACATACGGTCAAAGGTCTAAAGTCTCTTGTCTTACCTTCAAAACATCCTCTATCACCGAAATTTCAATCATCTTATCAATCCATGATGTCTACTGATAAAGCTGTCATCAATGAATCGCTTACTCCTATGCAACAATTCATACAAAGAACTACTACTTTACTTAGTAAATTCAATATCAAGAACGACTTGACCGATGAAAATTATAATCATTGGAGTGTAGTTATTCACGAGTCAATTGAATCGTTAGGCTACGAAGGATATCTTGATCAGAAAGACTTTGTGGATTCATCACTATCTGAAGACAAACACAAGAAAATCAAGTTCTTGTTGACTACCTGGATTCTAAACAAGTGTGATGGTATAAATGGAGACAGAGCTAGAGACAAACTAACTGTTAGAGATCAGATTACTAGAGATATGGTTATCCACTATGATCCATATGTTCTTTGGACTTATCTTAAATCTTATCATGCCAGTATTTCAGAAGCAAAATTGAAGCATATCGAAATCGCTCTTTTAAACATGACTCAACTTCGCTCGAGTCTTTAAAAGTTCATATAGATAAGTTCTCAGCTTTATTACGAGAATACTTCAAATTCAAAGGAGACATGAGTGATGATCAACAAGCTCGTACTCTGATTAAAAGCTTGAAACCTGGTTATGAAGTTACTGTACTAGTCATCTATCGAGTAGTACAACCACTGACCTTTGAAAAGGTTAAGGAACAACTTCTGATGGCTGAGGAAGAACAAGGAGATTTTATGTCCAATCCGGCGATTCAGTCGAGTCATCATTCTTACAACTTTAATGCTAGTCCAAGTTATTTAACTAAATGCACTGAGAACAGATGTGTCGGTAACACTTTTCAGAATCCTCACAAACCCGACCAGTGCTTCAAGAAGCCTGCCAATTTCTCGAAAAGGGATGATTGGATGAAGAAGCAAGATGAAAAGAAGCAATTTAAACGACGAGATTTTCAACATCAAGCTAATCACGCTGAATCATCAAATGCTGTCAGAGGTGTGAAGATCGTACGACCTCCCATTACTTCTGCGCACGCAATGACCTTTCTTATCGACTTCCAACCAGTTGTTGCTCAACCTGTTCAATCCATCAATGTGTCTGATGTTCAACCTGAAGTTATCACCGTGATGGATCTATCCTCAGCCTTTATTCAAGTCCCTGTTCAAACTGAAAACGAACCTACTGCTCAAGGTTCTGAACTTGTTGATTTAGATGCTTCTGCCTCTTCTGTTACACCATCTGACGGAATCTGGGCCTTGAACAACACCGGAGCGTCACATCACATGTTCAACGACTTAAGTTTGTTCGATCCGGCCACCGTCAAACCTCTTGAAGACACCAACAAACGTCTTCGACTTGCCGGAGGAGACGCATCCTTGGCTGTTCACTCTACCGGATCCGTAAAACTTAGAGCCGGAGATGGTACAATTTTCACTCTAGCTGATTGCCTCTATGTGCCGGAACTCAGCCGAAATCTTATCGCAGGTGGAGCCTTATTGAAGAAAGGAGTTGTCACTTTAATCAACTCATCTGAACCTGAATGTTTTAGCTTAGTGATGGGTCAATGTGCTCTTTTTAATGGAGCGTTCTCTGGAAATCTTATGCTTCTCTCTCTAGAACCTGTGAGTTCGAAAATATCTTCTCAACAACCTTGTCTTCAGTCTCACTCATGTCACTTGCAACATCAACGCCTAGGTCATGTGAGTCACAAGTACCTCAACGAGATGGTTAAGATGGGAAGCTTAGATGGGTTGTGTGGATCATCATCAACAGTCAAATCATGTCCTGTGTGCATACAATCTAAAGCAAAGAAGCTACCTTTTTCTGGTTCTAGGCCACGTTCTTTATCTTTTCTTCAGAACGTTCATGTGGATTTGAGCGGTATAAATCGCGTTTCTGGCCTCAATAACGAATCTTATTATATTCTATTCACCAATGACTTCTCTTCATTCCGCCATATTTTTCCTTTATGCAATAAGACCAAAGAATCCGTTTTTCTCATTTTTATCAAGTATATTGCACTGGCTGTAAAGTTATCCAATTTACTTTGGATCAAGGAAGTGAATTCATCAACAGCATCTTGTTGAGTTTATGTGAAGACACGGGTATTGTGCTTCACACCACCGCAAGCTACACCCCTGAGCAAAATGGAGTTGCTGAAAGGAGTAACCAAACCATTGTTACTCGAGCTCGATCTTTCATGGTTCAGTCGGGGGTACCGCTCAATTTTTGGTTTGAGGCATGTGCAACTGCCGTGTTTGTCACGAACAGGACCATTACCTCGGCTTTATCAAATGGCCGAACCCCTTTTGAAGTCTGGTATTTTCGTAAACCTAGCATTGATCATCTCAGGGTTTTTGGATGTCAAGCTAACGTATTAATACAAAAAGAATCACGTGTGAACAAGTATGATGCTCTTACTACTGAAGGTGTTTTGGTTGGTTTCCAAGACGATAATTTCAACTATTGTGTTTTTGACTTAGAAACTCGAAAGATTATCCTTACTCACAACGTAGTGTTTTGCGAATCAATATTTCCATATCAACAAAATCAAACAGCATATACTCGTTCTTCAGATTCTTCAATAACTCCTTTAATGTTCGATGACACTCCTTCATTGGCTGTAGAAACCACTAATCAGTTTCAAGTCTTAACCAACGATGACGAAGACGACGAAGACTTACCTAACATGCCAGTTCCCAGCACATCACCTCCACCTGCACCGAAGGACCTGACCACACCGTCATCCACAAATCCATCGACTGACGTTAATGATGAAGCTTCAGGGTCTCGTCGATCTCTTAGATCCAAAGATCATGTCAATTACAAGGGCATGGGAGGATTCGCCTACCTGGAGGAGTGTACTTACGTGTCAGCGTTCAACATCCTAAGCGATGACTTCAGTTGCTCGACTATCGACGTACCGGTTCCAAAATCGTTTAAGCTGGCCGTGACGGGTCCTGAGGGTGATATGTGGCGTCAAGCTTGTCAAAAGGAGTACGACTCACTTATCAACAAAGGGGTATGGGAGTTGGTCAATCCTCCTCCAGACAAGAATATCTTAAGAGGGTTCTGGCTGTTTCGAAAGAAATTACATGTAGACGGCACTGTAGCAAAGTTTAAGGCCAGGTTTGTTGTCATGGGGAACATGCAGCAGGAAGGTGTAGATTTTCATGAAACCTTTTCGCCAACAGGTAAACCATCATCGTTACGTCTTATCATTGCTTTTGCTGCTCTTCAAGGTTGGGAGATCCATCAAATGGACGCTGTAACCGCATTCCTCAACGGCATTCTGGACGAAGAAGTCTACATGTATCAGCCTGAGGGTTTCTCAAAAGGTTCTTGAGGCAAAATATGTCGCTTAAGGAAATCTCTTTATGGCCTAAGGCAGTCTCCGAAAATATGGTACGATGACATCGTTACTTTCCTCATTAGTATCGGGTTCATGCAATGCCCACTTGACCCTTGCATCTACACTCGGACTACCTCAAACACCTTCACAGCGGTTTACGTCCACGTAGACGACATGGCCATCACCGGAAACGATATTGCCACTTTTAAGTCTGAGATTAGTTTGAAGTGGGAGATGGAGGATTTAGGAGTTGCAGCTACGGTAGTGGGAATCCAAATCATCAGACAAAATCCTCGTTGTTACACCATAACTCAGGCCGCTTTAACTTGTGCGGTTCTCGAACGGTTTGGCATGCTTCAACTAAAGACCGCCTCGACTCCTTTCCCTGCAGGTTTAAAGCTCTATCGCGCAAGTAGTGATGAGGCTGATGCTTTCCAACTTGAAAATTTGAACTATCGAAGTGCGGTTGGGTCATTAATGTACCTTGCTCAGTGTACTCGACCTGACTTATCCTACGCCGTTGGAGTACTTTCTCAGCATTTGGAGTCTCCTGCGCGCAAACACTGGGACGCGGTTATTCACGTTTTTCGTTATCTACTGGGAACAATTAACCTTGGCATTTCTTACAATGGCGACGAATCTTCATCAACGGCGGTGAACGGTTTAAACAGCTTCAGTTTACCTAAGTCTCACTGTGACGCCGATTGGGCGGGTGATTGGGAATCTTGCCGGTCGACCACTGGCTACGTCTTCCAACTAGCTGGAGGACCCATTTCTTGGAAATCACGTTTACAACCTACGGTGGCCCTGTCCTTGACAGAAGCTGAATATCGTGCGGTCACAGAGGCTGGTCAGGAGTTATTATGGTTGCGTGGAATGCTGAAGGTTTTTGGTTTTGAGGATCCTAACCCAACTGAATTACAGAGTGATAATATGGGAGCTATTCATCTTACAACAAAATCAATCTTTCACGCCCGCACGAAACACATCAAAATTCAATACCATTGGATTAGAGAGGTAGTGAAACAAGGCGCTCTTGTTGTAAAACACTGTCCCACTGGTGAGATGATTGCAGACCTACTCACAAAGCCCCTTGGTCGTCAGCAATTTTATTATCTTCGACAGTTGCTGGGCATGAAACATATCTCCTGAAGTTCTTGAGGGGGCGTGTCGTGGTATCTAGTCCACGGGTCTGAGTTTGTAGTAGAGTGTATGTGTAGTGTGCGGGGTTTTTTTTTTCTCTTTTTAATGGTCTAGATCTATCAAGAACTTCAGTAGTAATCATAACTGTTAACAACATTATTAACTCTTACTAACAAGATCAAGATAAATGAAGAAGCACGGAAACAAGTTTACGAATTAAGATGTTATGAGGTGAAAGGTTATGTGTAATAAGGGTTGTGCGTTTTCTTTTTGGGAATAGGACGTTTGTGTCCTGCGAATCTTTCTAAGTATGTCCGTGGTTGAGAAAGCGTTGTTGTCCTTTAAATATTAGATAGCGTTTTGTACAATATTTCTTTCCCCATCAGAAAGAAATTATTATTTTTACTTTTACTTACCTTTTTACCGACTACGTCTTTATTCATGTTTCCCTGTTGCTTTACGCACAGGTTTGTCCTACTGTTTCTTATATTTATCTTTTGCTTTTTCTTTTTACTAACCTGAATGTGTGTGGCTAGGTGTGTTGCTTTTAGCTTTCGAAGCTTTTCTTTTGGCTTGTGCCGTAGTGCTCACGCTTGACCTGAAAACCCCAGGTTAGTATCTATGTTCAATGATCGGAAAGAAATTATTATTTTTACTTTTACTTACCTTTTTACCGACTACGTCTTTATTCACGTTTCCCTGTTGCTTTACGCACAGGTGTGTTGCTTTTAGCTTTCGAAGCTTTTCTTTTGGCTTGTGCCGTAGTGCTCACGCTTGACCTGAAAACCCCAGGTGTGTTGCTTTTAGCTTTCGAAGCTTTTCTTTTGGCTTGTGCCGTAGTGCTCACGCTTGACCTGAAAACCCCAGGTCCTTTTTGTCATACGGCGAAGCACAACTTTGAAAAGCTCGAATAGCTAGTTCTTATTGAACTTCTCACGTATATATACACAAGGTGTTATGTAACAAACAAGTGCTAAAAAGATCATGTGATCTGACATGAGAGATAGAAAAGAAAACAATATGAAAGAAGCAAATAGATGGAAAGCACATCTTTGACATATGACATGAGGAATACTAGATAGTTTATGTAAGTATTCCAACACCCCCCCTTGCGTCCAGCTAGCTTCTATGAGAGAAGTAAAATAAGGAAAACAAAATGTGAAACCAACAACACATGTTCAAAACAGAAGAAGAACAGAAGAAAGAACAGAGAGAAATAAACACACAACCAAAAGAAATAGATGAAGAAAGATAGATGATTAGATGTAAAGACGAAATTTATCTGGAATCTGTTCCCCCAAGACAGATACTCTTTTCTGCCAGATAGACTGGAATCATGAGTCTCCATCTACGGAATTATTTCTACCAGAAACCTTGTCAGTACATGAGCACAGCAGTTAGGCAAGACCAAACATTTCTGTGTGACGTTCAAGCATAACTCGTGGTAGAGGCTTGGTGAGCATATCAGCCAGCATGTCCTTGGTCAAAACATGCAGTATAGTGATATCGTCGTTCTTGACACATTCACGAACAAAACGATAACGAGTATGTATGTGTTTGGTACGTGAATGGTGTTCAGGATTGTGTGCTAAGGCCTCTGCACCTTCATTATCAACGTGAAGAGGTATAGCTGAGACTGAACGGACTTTGGGTTCGGCGAGAAGATACTTAAGCCACAGACCTTCCCTGCAAGAATCAGACATTGCCTTGTACTCGGCCTCGGTGCTGGAGAGAGACACAGTGGTTTGTTTGCGAGATTTCCACGAGAGAGGACCGCATCCAAACCTGAAGGTGTAGCCAGTAGTGGACTTGCGGTCTTGACGGTCCTCAGCCCAATCAGAATCGGAATAACCGGAGAGAGTAGCAGAACCTCCTAGAGTAAGACATAGTTGAGAGGTGGAGTCGAGATATCGAAGAACACGAAGTCCAGCAGACCAGTGTGAGGCAGATGGATCTCTAAGATACTGCGAAAGGCAATTTACTGCAAACAAAATGTCGGGCCTAGTGCATTGGGCAACCCAGAGGAGTGCACCTATAAGACTGGAATAGTGACCGGGCGAGGAATCTTCTTGTGGAGATTGAGGTTTGAGATCCTTGAATAAGGAATCTGTAGGGGTAGAGACTGAGATAGAGTTGGATGGAATGAATCGTTGGACCACTTCTTTGATGTAATGAGCTTGAGATAAAAACACCTTTCTGGCAGAAATATCCCTTGTAATGTCGAGGGACAGAAAGTGTGTGAGTTCTCTGTTTGAGGAGATTTCAAATTTTGAAGAGATGGCCGAAATTATTTCATCAACAAACGGATCTTCACCGACGATGGCAAGGTTGTCAACATGCACAGTAAGAGCTCCTACCAACTTGTTGTCCTTCAGACGGTAGTATAAAGTTGGATCGTATTTTGACTGAATAAGATTAAGCGTTATTAGAAGACGATGAAGTTCAGCATTCCAGAGACGAGGTGACTGTTTCAGACCGTAAAGTGATCTTTGAAGTTCACACACCCAGTCGGGATGCTCGGGATCTTCATATCCTTGAGGTTGAGTCATGTAAATACATTCATCGAGTAGAGAGTTGAGAAAGGCTGATTTGATGTCAATTTGACGTCCCTTCCACTTTTTAACCGCTAACAGAGAAAAAACTAGACGAAGAGTTTCCAGTCTGGTGGTAGGCAAGAAGACATCCGAGTAGTCAGTACCGTGAATTTGTGAGTATCCCATAGCTACAAGCCTGGCTTTCAGTTTGTCGAGAGTTCCATCAATGTTGTGCTTCACTTTGAAAACCCACTTTGATTTAATGATGTTTCTTTTTGCCAGACGAGGGACAAGCTTCCAGGTCTGCATGCCCATGAGCGTTGAGAATTCATTATCAGCAGGCTTCAGCCAACGTGCCTTGTTAGGGGAACACAGAAGTTGTTTCCAGGTACAAGGGGTATTGAGAGAGCTGTCATCTGTTGCAAGACCAGCCCAGTTCCCAAGACGATCAGGGGGCTTTGTTTGGCGAGTCGACTTTCTGGTAACAGGAGCAGACGGCTTGAGATTCTTCTTGTCAGTCGATTTGGATTGACTAGGTCGAGGTGGAGAAGGGGAAGCAGTAGGTGCAGGTTCCTGCAACGGAGAGATAGGCTGAGAAGGCGATGGAGGTATAGGAGGATCGTTGGATCCAACCGGAGAAACAGTCGGATCCAAAGAGGGGAAAGTCGTGACAGAAGGAACTTCGAGAATAGATGAAGGAATAGCATGAGGAACAGAAGAAGGATCAGAAAAAAAAAAGATGGCAAGTTAGAAGAACTGATTTCTGGCAAGAGTTCAGGCAGAGGTATTGGTGGGATAACAGGAGTATGTGGCGGAGTAGGCTCTGGGGTTCTGATTGGCCGGCGTTTTGGAGCATGAATGGAGTTTGACGGTCTTCTTTCATGAAGAGCCCTTCGTTGACCCTCAGTCAAGGGTGGAGCAAGGGAGGTTTCATGATCAGCAGGCCATGGAATATCTGCTTCTACAGATGGGACAGGAGTACGAGAAATTGAGGAAGAATAGGGGAAGATATCATGTCTGAAAAGAACACCACGCGACTTGACCACCTTCCTGCGACGTAGATCCCAGAGTTTGTACCCATTTCCGTCGGAGAGATAGGAAAGCAGAACTGCTACTTCAGCTTTTGGGTCGAGTTTACGCCTATTGGCCTCAGGAACCTTGAAATAGGCTTGACAACCGAACGGGAAGAGATTCGAGATGGCGGGATCAGGGAGCGAAAGAATGGAATTCGGGGAACAAAATCCAGCAGGAGTATGGCAAGGAATGGAATTGAGGGAATGCATCAGGTAGCATAGTGCGTCAGTCCAGAAAGACTTAGGCATCTCAGCTGTGATTAAAGAACATCTCAGGTGATTCCCAATCGTACGATTTGTCCGCTCGGAAACACCATTCAGTTCAGGAGAGTGGGGTGGTCCAGGATTGTGAGTAATCCCCAGTTCAAGTAAATATGATTGCATTTCTTTGCTGAGATATTCTCCCCCGTTATCCGTTCGCAAAGATTTGACATTGTGAGATGTGAGATTGACAAAGAGAGAACAGAAATTCTTAAAGCAGTTAAAGACATCAGATTTCGATTTGAGAGGATAGATAGTGGTGTGTTTAGAATAGTCGTCGATGAAGGTAACAAAATACTTAAAACCTTCACGAGAGGGAGTTTCAAAACTGGCAACATCGGAGTGTACAAGATCACCAGGTTTAACAGAACGGTATGGAGAGCAAGAATGAAAAGGACTACGAAACATCTTGCTCTTAACGCAGATAGCACATTGCTGGACTTCTATCTCATCAAGCACCGATGGTTTGATATCGTGAAATTTGAGGAGAGCCTTCAACGGCCGTAGACCTATGTGGCCCAGACACAAATGCCAGTCGGACAAGCTGAGATCAGCTTTACTTGCAAAACATGATAACGGAGGGACCGAGTCTACCTTTTCTGGAAGGTAATAAAGATTGCCACGCCTGACACCATTCCCAACTGGCTTCAAATGTGACAGATTATCAGTTGATCGATGGATTCGACAACCTTCCTTGGTAAAAACAACCGTGAACCCGTCATCACAAAGAGATGAGACGGAAAGAAGTGGTTCTTGAAGATCAGGTACCAGGAGAGACTTGTGACTGATTGTGCCGGAGATGCCTAGTTCAGCCTTGCCCGAATGGGTGGCATGAATCACGGAGTTGTCCGCCAGATGAATAGAACGAGTAGTTGGAGTGAGATGAGTGAGAGAAGAGGTATGAGGGGTCATGGTTGATGAACACCCTGAATCAATGTTCCATTCTCGGAGGCGAGAGATCAAGGCAACATCTGTTGAAGCGAACTTGACTTGGACTGAATCACGGTCTTCTGAATCGGAGTCACTAAAATCAAGAGATACCACAGAGGTTTTACCGGCCTTGGATGTTTGAGGCCGAGATGATCGATGTCGATCCAAAGTCTTGGAACCGGAAGACGTAGACAATGTTTTGCGCTCTTCAATGATTTTGTTGAGTGCCCAACAGTGGTCAACATCATGATTTGTACGCTTACAGAAGGAGCAAGACTTAGTGTTCTTAGGACAACGGTCGGTAGGACGATGATCAGATGAGGCGGATGGTTGAAAAGTTTTGGTCGAAGAAGGTTGAGTCTTGAATGCTCTTGATACAGAGACATGACCAGAAGAATTACGACGATTTTGTTCGTTTTTCAACGCTCGAATCACCGAGGCAGAGTCAGTAGTCTTCTGCTGCATAAGCGGAGTGACTACATGTGCCCAGTCATCAGGTAGAGAATTGATGAGAGAAGTCGTGTAGATATCGTCGGCGGTAAGTGGGTGATCCTGGGTGATCAGGGAAGCAAGCTTCTCAAAGAGGCAATTCATGGATAGAAGATGCGAGTCCAAGTCGAGATCTGCCATCTTCGAGGTAATGAGAGAGTTGAGAACTAACATTCGACCACCGGAGGTCGAATCCTCATGTGCAAGACGTAATGCTTTCCACGTGGCAGCTGCGTTGTCACAATGAGGCTTGAGGTATTGATAATTGACATCCTCAACAGCTCGGCTGATGAGAGTACAGACACGTGCATTATTGACATCCCAATTCAAAGGTCTGACCTTGGGGTCAACATCATTAAGGACATAGGTGAGTTTGGCGTCTCGAAAATATAGTTCAAGCGCGAACTCCCAGTCGAGATAGTTTGAGTTTTCGCCGGGCGGTTTCAACGACGTGATTCCGGACAATTTGTTTGATCGATCATCGGAGGTAGCCATTGAGAAAGAGTTGTGACGAGAAGAGGGAGGATAGACCGAGAACGAGGTAGGAGGATAAACTATGGAGGTGTACAGTATGGGGTAATCCAGTGTTGAGAGCACTAAGACGCAATGTATGGGCGCGGTATGATTGTAACTGTATGTGACGATGAAGAGATCAAGATAAAGTTCCAAGGTTGATGACAAAGCAGGATGGAGTTCAAAGTTTGATGACGAGTAATACACTGATCTGTTATTAAGTAACCAGGGACCCTTTTCAGAGTGGCGCAAGATGATAGAAGAGAAGATTTAAGTTAAGATTGAATCTAGCAGTTGGTAGAGATGGGTCTCATAACCTGTTGCGATCAACTGGAGCGCACGAAGAAGAAATGGAAAGGGTAGTTCCAATTTCATAAGAAACAAAACACACACTACAAAGAAAGAGAAAACACGTACCTGGAGTGCACGAAGAAGAAATGGAAAGGGTAAAGAAGAAGAACCCTTCCCTAGTGCAGCTCCAGGACGTATATATACACAAGGTGTTATGTAACAAACAAGTGCTAAAAAGATCATGTGATCTGACATGAGAGATAGAAAAGAAAACAATATGAAAGAAGCAAATAGATGGAAAGCACATCTTTGACATATGACATGAGGAATACTAGATAGTTTACGTAAGTATTCCAACACATTGTGGCCTGAGCAATGACTTCCTGTCAGTACTCTGGAATGCCCCTATAAAGGGTAGTTATTATAAAACATGACTTTCGAGCTTCCTTGGAAACTTGTCCCATGCTTTACCCATAGGTTTAAGACAGGTTTAATCTTTCTAATCAACTATATCACAATTACCAACTCTGAAATCCTTGATAATCAAAGGCAGAAATGGGGAAAATCTAAGAGAGCACTGTATAATCCCATGGGGTGTGGTTCCACAGTAGCACCAAAGTCATGTTTTCTGAGAGGTCTCCAAGAAACAAATGCATTTGCTTCATTCATCAGGGTCTGAATGTCCATTTTGTCAAGAGATGGGTACTGAGTTGATTGGTTGCGCTTGCGCTCTTGGGCAAACTGTTTGTTGTGTTAGGCAAGAGATGCTGAATATATTGACCAGAAGTAAGAGCAGCAGTAGTCACAAGAAGGACTTTGACAAATTGTCAACACCATGTTGTTAGCAAGGTACTGGGACAAGGAGTCATGTCCACCAATCACAAGTCACTGGCAGGCCAGTGCAACCCACTACTGACCTTAAAAGTTATGAGAAACTTATGAAATGGATATCAAATGGATATCATACAATTATTGAGAATTTGTTGAGAAGTGGTTGGGATACCACCAAAATTGAGATGATGTCATACAACATGAGAGAGCTGTACCAAACTGCTACTGTATTTCCCCACCAATAATATATAGTCTATGAACCTTTATCGTGTAAATTGACTGAGTTATTGAGGTTTGAAATAAAAACACAGACAAACAATACTATTTTTGTCCTATACCTAAGGATTGATTGTGGAATATAAGGTTTATCAATATACATACACATCAAATTTGATATTACTTTCCAACATATTTCTCCACATCTTTTCTACATGTAATTCCTGATGTTGTCTGCAAGTTTGATTTTCTGAAGTTCTTTGCCCTTGAGGCAAATTGTGAGGGAACATATTGCCAAGATCATTCTTAAATTGATTGATATACATTTGACTGGCCTTTTCCAAAAAAATGCCATATGCTTCCTAGGGTCTCAGAATCAATGAAAAAAATGGCTGTTTATGTACAATCCAAAATTACATATAGAAATACTGCTCATACAGGGAGGCTGTAGGTGACAAAGATGTGGAGAACCATATTGCAGAGAGGAATATCAAATTTGATGTGTATTTATATTCATGAACCTTGAAGATATTCCACAATCAAGTCTTAGGTGTAGTACAAAAATAGTATCTTGTGTCTGATTTTTTTCAAACCTCAATAACTCAGTAAATTTACATGATGAAGGTTAATAGACTGTATATTGTTGGTGGGGAAATACAGTAGCAGTTTTGTACAATTTTATCATGTCATGTGACCTCATCTCAATTTTGGGAGTATCTCAATAACTTGTCAATAGATGGGTGATATTGCACACCGTTAAATCCCCAGAACTTAACGTACAGGAATTGGCAGATACTGGAGTGACTTTCCACTAGAAAGCTTTTCAGATTGGGCTGTGCATCAGCACACTAATGAAAAGAAGACAAAATCAGAAAGCTTTGATTTGCACATGAAATAGATGATGAAAGACAGTCAATTGAACAACAAGGAAACACAGGATAACAAAGTCAAAGATGTATCTGGAAAACTGAGCAAGATTACCAATGCAAAAGGGAAGCAATATTGGAGTCGCAACAGACAAGAGTGGTTTCAATAGAACAGGAACAGTGAAGTAGGCTGTGACATTAAAGATGAAAGAAACTGGAAGGAAAGTTTAAGCTGGAGTCATTGGGTCCAAAAAACTGGGATGAGAAGAGGGATTTCTACTGGATGAGACGAGTCAAGTGAATCACACTGTGAACTGATTATGTAAATTTAATCACACACCAAAGTGGACAACACCGTGTCCAGGTAGCATTCGCTTGTTGACAAGCGCGCACGACTTCCCTTTCTGCCTCAAAGGGAGTCAGTGTGGGCTTGTTGACAAGCAAAGCCTACACGGACACAATGCAAAAAAGGTTGCAGGACCTAGAATCTTAGAATCCTCTTGTGACAGAATAAGTGAAAATGAAATGTGAGTTGGTGAGCGCAAGAGCTGACCCCATTTCTGCTTTACAGGCTTGTTAGTGCTATTGAAGACCTGCAAGTAAAGAATTCAGGTATCTGAATATGATGGTGATCAGATGTCAATCTTGACAAGAGACTGAAGATGATTGAAAGAATAAAACCAATACCTGAATATGATGATGATCAGATTTTAGTCTTGACAAGAGACTGAAGATGTTCAAAAGAACAAAAACAATCTAATGATTGAGAAAACAATTATTAGGTTTGGATTCATTAAAAGAGAACTAAACTAAAGAGTTAACCAACACCTGAATATGATGATGATCAGATGTCAGTCTTGACAAGAGACTGAAGATGATTGAAATAATAAAAACAATCTAATGATTGAGAAAACAATTATTAGGTTTGATGAAGAAAAAGAACAACATAAAGTAAAGAGAACTGTTGGTCTTATATGATATTCATTGAACATAATAGGAATGATGTCATGATGTTAGAAAGAGAAAAACTGTTTACATACCTAATGAGCATTTCACCATACGTGTAATGCTATTAATGAGATGTTGCTACACGACACTCAATTCAAGTGGGGGAGAAACACATCAGTGTCAGTGCAAATCTCATAGGGATGTTGAGCAGTGTGGCTACACATTTTCATATAAACCTCTCTTGAAAATTATGTGTTTCTATTATTGATTTGAATGTCATCTTTTACATGAAACATGGTTCCTTTTATTGGAGCAAGGCTACTTATAGTTCCATACTGAAACGTGCCGAGAAGAGAACCCCTGAATCATTGAACTTGATGCTTAGATATTGAGGCTTTCAAGCAAGAGATCTAGAATCAAAACTCACTGAGAATGAGGTTTTGTCCACTGAAGCGGTGACAAGCGCACTATTGCTCAAAAGGAAAGTTTTACAAGGACTCTAAAAATGATGATTTGGCTGATTGAGCTACTTGCACTACACCAAATGTAATCTTTACCGCCAGGTAAAGATTACATTTTGTGTAGTGTTGATTGGCTTGTTTTTTTTTTAAATTTGTGAAACTCTCCTACATGACAAAAATCAGAAGCAGACACATCAGTAACCCATAATCATGAGGTTAAAAAAATAAATCAATTTGACTGATCAACAAATTGCCACCTTTGAAGAGATTGCTTTGAATCTTTTTGCAACAACTCAATCTATCCAACACAAGAAATTTAAAAGAGTATAAAAGAAGACTAGTTTCATGTTTTCACAAAGAGTGTGATCATATTATGTAAAATAAATCAGGAGTAGAAGAGAAGAAAGAAAGGCAAGTTGTTTTGAAAAGATGGTTAGAAAGAAAGGCAAGTTGTTTTGAAAAGATGGTTTGTCAATTTTTCAATGTAATTGAAGCAAGATAATCATAAGTACTAAGTAAGGGCATGTTTGGTTGCAATTTGTTTTGGCAATTTTTTTGATAATCACAGTCGAATTTCAAAAAAATCTGAATTGAAAGAAAGACGTTTGTGAGAGATTATGGTCCCAAAAAATAATCTCAATCCCTGTCCCAAAAGTAGCTTTTGAGTCCCTTTGGGATAATCTCCAAAAGGGAGATTATCCATCAATAATTTCTGTTTGGGACTTGTCAAAATTTGCCACTTGACCGTCTTTGACGTCATGACTACAAGTTCCAAAGATTTTTGGAACTCGTCAATGTCAAAAAATCAATTTGATCAAAGTATCCAATTGGATGACTGGCCATTTTTCTCTTTGCCATTTCAGTTTGATCAACACTTCTTTTTTCTCAGGAAAATTTCATCTCATCTCAAAAATCACAAACCATGCTTCAAGCTCAAAAAATAAATAAATAACAGAAAGGAAAGAAAGATCAGAAGGAAAAACATGAGCGTGCTCAAGCAGAAGGTTGAGGACAAGGTCATTGTCATCTTTGTTGGATGAAGGCTAGGTTGATCTTAGATCAATGCTTGAATCAGAGTCCGTATTGGACATCTTGGAAGGGGCAGATGTGTGTGATGGATGTGAAGGTGCATTGAGGTGATTTTGAATATGGTTTGGGTTTTGTACCAAACGTGATCTTGGCAAAAGGACTCCAGGTTGAGATTATTTTGAAATTTGAGATTTTTTCACAAAATCTCAATTGCCCCCTAGCAAAGTCACAGACCTCAAATTGAGATTACACTTTGCAATTGCAACCAAACGTGCCCTAAGGTATTGAATGATGAAAAATAACAACAAATGAAAATTGTGAAGGTCAGAATAAAAACAAATTGGCAAAGTCAAGGTCACATAGGGATAAAGGGCCAATCTGCGCCAATATATAGAGAATCAATGGGAACTTAGTAAATCCACAAAGAAATTGGAGGAAATGGGCTTTTCAAGCAAGCCCCCCCCCTGGCGTAAGCTGGGGACATTGCAAGTCCAGCAATCGGGAGGGCAAGGGCAACTGCAAGAAAGAAGAACCAAGCTATAAGAAGTAATATTGGGCCTTACACTTGAGAATTTCTCACAGCTGTATTTGTTTGCGCCAGGCATCTCTCCACTATTTCCCTTTAACAAACAGTCAGTCAACCACATGATCTGCTGGAGGACCTCCTTAGATTGCCAAAGCTGACAACATTGCCCTTTTGGGGTAACCAAAATGTCACTGCAACACTTTGACACATAATTTGATCAACACTGTTGAACTCTGAATCTAAATTTCTGGAAGCTCATGGTCCAAAGCACCAATTCAAATCTTGTGGGGAAATCATGCATCAAGTTTCTGAGCTCCCCTTTGAAAAGTTCTGGGGATTTAACACCAGGCTACATTGGTGATATCCATTTAATACCCACTTCATAAGTTTCTTGCAACTTTCTAAAAACTTTCTGATGTAGGTAGTTCCCTTGGCCTACCAGCAACACCTGAAGTGCTCCGCTTCAATCTGATTTTTTCTTTTTTTCTTTGTAATGGGGCGCAATCCCGCTACATCTGACACCCTCTCTTGCTCTGCTTACAAGACACACCTGCCCCGCTTGTGCCCCATCACATATGATCTTTGGTTTTCAGAGTGGAGCGGATTGTTCTATAATTTGATTTCATGCAAACACAAGAATAAGTATATGCAATGAGCATGGAGAAGCCAAACCATATATGAAAGATACATAAAACAAACATTCAGGAGGAAGTCAGCATAAGCAATCACATTGGACCTCAATCATTCATGTGCAATAGAATATTGACCACTATTCAAAGAGGCGTGTGTTGATATTTATCTCTTGACAGCTTTCAGGATCTTTCAGATTGGCTTGCTGGGTCATTCATGCCAAACTTGAGAGCACAGCAAGACTTGCAATTGCCCCGCTCAAAATGTGCTCCGCTCTATGAACTCAGAGAAGCTGGTAGCGCAGGCGGAGCACTTAGACCCGCTTTTTGCCTGGGACCATAGCACAGGCGGAGCAAGCCGCTCCACTTTTGCTTTTTGTGGAGGGACACTTCAGGTATTGCTACCAGTGACCAGTGATTGGGGGCTGTGAGTGTACCTGTCTACATGTATCCCAACTGATGGTGTGTTTGGCTGGTGTACTGTGGTTGGGAGAAAAGGAGGGACTTACTTGTAAAGTCAAAAAAAAATGGCAAGAAATCTGTTGGGGCTTTTCCCCAAAATCTACTTGTTCTATGGAACTTTTTCTACCATTCTACAAGCCTGTTTGGCTGGTTTAGCCAGAAATCGTTACACAAACAACGCTGAGACAGCTACGCTACAACACACTACCATGCATTTTGTATGTAGCGTAACTGTATGCAGTTAACACAGATCTGACCTTTATGATAGTGTAACTTGTCAAGTTACACTACACTACGAGCTACTGTAGCTGAGTTTTGTGCCTCTACACTACGCTACAGGGCCAAATTTGGTTAGCTGGAGATTTCTGGGACTCTGCGTAGGGTAGCTGGGATTCATTCATGCTAATTCCTGCTAGCTGTAGCTTTGTGGCATGTTTCTAGCTACGTTATCTTGCGCTATCAGCTACGGGTAGATTAGCTGTCTCAGTGTTGACACAAATGCTTTTTCAATCTGCCCCTGTTTCAAGTGGTGGATTGAAAAACATGAAATTTGGTTATACAATTACCAAGCACTCAACTGAAAAGCTCATTAAAAGATCAAAGTAGAGGGGCAAATTTTGTTTTTGGTCTGAAAAACAGCCTCAAGGCTGTTTTTTAAAATCAAAGAATTTTTGATTAAATGAAGTTGCCAACCGCCAGTGTTTTTGACAAAAATCAAAAACTGTTTTGCCCAAGAAACGGTTTTTGGCTTCGGTGGTGTTTTTGACCAAAAACCGTTTTTGGGTTCCAGCCAAATGGGCCCTAACCTTCACTGCCGGCATATTTGGCTCCGAGACAAATGTCCGAGGAGTCCTCGGACGGCGCCCCTGAGGAAAAGGGCACCCAAGGGCTAATTCTGAGGCAAATGTTGGCCCTGGCCGTTGCCTCGGATTGGATCCTCAGATGGGGGTTAACTCGGAGTCAGAGTCCGAGGAATCCTCGGATTTTTGGCTCCAAGCCAAATATGCTGGCTGTGCTTTCCTGGCCCCAAAATGAAAAATGTGTGCTTTGCTTTTGGCTACGACCCAACACTTTCAGAATCCTGATAGCTTGATTGCTTCTGTTTAAAGTCTATACCAAAACTCAAAATTCAGACTTAAATCAGCCAAACTACTCGATTTTTGGCACCAAGCCCTGAATGACAATATCCACACAACCACTGGCACTTTTAAGAAACCGAGAGTACCAGGTTATAGAGACATTGAAGACGCACCCTTTTTGTTTTGGGGCTAGGGAAACTTGAAATTGTAAAAAAAAGTTTCATCAGGCAAGTAGATTTTGGGAAAAAGCCCTGCCAGATCGCATGCCATTTTTTGACTCTAAGTCCCTCCTTTGAGCTGGCCAGTATATTTTGTCAAAGAACTTGGGTGATTGGCAGATGACGCCAGTCGGTCGACGTGCTGATAGGTGGTCAAGGCTGCAACGGATTGAGTGAAACCGTGTACGGTGCCGCCATAAAATACGTGGAGGATCATATATGTTTCTGGTCGAGCCGTCCTCGGTGAAGAAGTGCCTCCCGGAAGAGACATCATGACCCGAAGATCGATAAGCCTTGTCAACGCCGCATTTTTTTTTCATTGCGATATGGTGATTCTTTCGCCGGATGGATGGGAAATTAAGCGCCTAGCCGCTAGAAAATTGCACGAACCTTCAAACTCTTCTCATCTGCTCCATTGCCGTATCCTTATCTCTTTCCATCCGAGAAAGCCTTAATATTTATCAACACAACCAAACAGAATCTGGGTATCAACCTCATCACCATTCATTAAGTTCAAGATGGTTCATTCGCTGATCATCTTCGAGCTCCTCCTTGCACTTTCAATGAATCTTGGATCACATATTGTACAATGTTGTTCAACATCATATGCCCAAGAGCAGCCTTAATTTACATACATATCGTTGATTCGTCTTGTGATCTTCACGTATAACTTCGGTTCTCGATTCGGATCTGTTTTGATAGAATGAGGATAAGATTAATGAGGTCACCAAGTCAATTCAAATACATCACAAATGGATCAAACTGTCCGTCATGATTGGATGTTACTTTTTGATGACAACATACAAGTTTGGTAGTTTTTTCCAGAACCTGGCTCGCTCGTCTTGACATTATATCAAACAAATCTTTCGATACATACCATACAACCGAACAACCGAATACCACTGAAACCCCTTTCTAGTCTTGGAGTCTCATCCTTCTTGGTATCTCGAGTTTGATTGAAGCTTGATATTTTGATACTTTACCTCGATTCAGAAAAGGGTTGATGAATCTTTCTTTTGAAGTTCAAATCTATTGACAACCTCGACAACTTTAACCGCTTCGGCTCGTAAGCTCGTTTATAGACGAACGAGATAAAACAAATATATATACCCTCCATCGTTTGAGGTTCAAGTCTCCTTATTTATATTTGTTCATACCGTTTCATCCGCAATTTTTCATTCCATTTCAGATCTTGATATTTCCCCTCCAGAGTCCAGACATCATCACCCTTTAAACCTTCTCCTCTTTGTATCCGACTCTTGGTTCTCGCTCCTGCTCACTTCCTTCCATTTCCCTTTTTTCTCCGCTAAACTTTGGCATCTTTCAACTCTCTTGTATCAAATTTACATCATCAATCCCAATCTCCGCACTTGATTCATTTAAACAATTCATTCCTCGATTCTCTCAGTTTGACTCATTAAACTTTGCTAGCTGTCATTCTACGTATTCTCTCTGCGCCAATCATAACCTACAACTCTTTCTCACCTTACAAACTTCACACTCGTCAATCTTTATAATCAAATCTCAATTTCTCAACCATGGCTCAACATCGTCAACAAACTCATCTCACTCCTCCTACCACTGAACAACAACCTACTGACCCGCTTCACAGGGTCTACGTTCTATCATGTGCTCATTGTGACGCTTTTGTCAGTGATCGCGGTATGAGGGTTAGTTCATCAGGTTTCTTTTTGTAATACCATATGCTCAAGTCCAAGTTCATCTGATTGACCTTGTATCACCATCATATGTAGGCGGTACTACTTTTACGACCTTCCATCACTCTCTTCAGCACCGATGGTATGCCGTACAATTGTGGTCCGTTATATCCTGATTCAAACGAAGATATCAATAACTCCGAACAGGTCGAAAGAACTTGTAATTGTCTAACTCAAAGCCTAGGCTGTTATGGCTGTGGCAATACAATTGGCTGTTAGTTCAAATCATTATTCTTATCTATCACTACCCTCGCGGTTTTCGATTAAAGGCTGACCAACTTACCTTCCATAGATCACATCATCTGTCCATGCTCTCGATGTGAGGACTCTGTATCAAAACACCGTCGAGCAGCCAATGGACATCGATGGGTTTTCCACTACGGTGAAGTGACTTACAAGGAACGTACCTACGTTCTCGACGAACCTGGCGTCATTCAACCTCAATCTTCGTACCAACATGCACCAGGCCTAGGCAGACATTCAAGTCAAACATCCTTCATATTGACACATGATGAACGAGATCATCTTCAAATCCAAGATCTCGACGTAGCCAAACCTGAACCAAGTTATCAATATGAATCGGATTCACCTGAAGAGCTTTCCTATGAATCTGAAATGATCTCCATCTCTAATTCTCGGCGTTCTCGTTACATTCGAACTCGTCGTCCAGCTTCTCCTCGTGAACATTCTAGTATTCAAGAAGGTGATCCGGTTTATTGGCATCAACTCGTTTCTGCTGGAGAACGTTCATCACCAATTTTTGCTAAATCTACTCCTAAAATCACATCTAGACCAGCACGTTGATGAAGATCTTCATTTCACCTTTTTACTTAGTTTGAATCCCTCTGTTTCTTGGTTTCTCATTTATTCTTCTCGCATGCAACATTCCTCTTTCTTTCTTGCTTGTCGGTGTTTCATATTGTTTTTACATTTGATGAAGCTCATCACTCAAAACCAAGCAAGCTCGAAAACTCGTTCGTTTTTCTTTCTTGTTTGTCTGTCTATAAAATCTCGCCCTACAGCTCTTTGCATGTACGTTCAAATGTAGTTCTGTCAGTCTCATCCCACATCTATCACTTGCTCTTTTTACTCCTTATGAACTTTTTTCTTTTGGGTCTCATGTGTTTTTCTCTACCTTCAGTTTTCCTGTCTTACCAAGTTTTCATTAAAAAAAATGTTGAAAAAAATCCATTCAATCCTTTGTAAATCCTTCGATTCTTTACTGTAAACCTTTTTTTGTCAAATCATTAAAATCTATCATAACTTCTAATTGATCTTTGTTCATTCATTGATTCATTCGCTCGTTCATTTTGACCTTTTATCCATTCTCTGTCAATTCTCTGGATTTTCCCTTCGCTTCTAGTTGACAGTTCTTCTTACTCATCTTTTTGTAACTGTTTGTTTTCTCTTTACCTACTTTCCTAGGTATATGTGAATATGTGAATATAAGATCAGGAAATTTGTTTGTTTTTAGCATTCTTTTCTTTTTCTTTTAAGGGTTTTGAGTGATACTTCTTTTTACTTCAACTTGAACAATTCTTTTCTTGGGTTTTTGATGTTTGTTTTCCTGCAAAGTACATACTTTTTTTATCAAAAGAATCAGGACATGGAGTTTTGCTGAGAATTATAAAACTGATCAAAACATGAGAAAGGAAGCAAGGCTGAGAATAAAATGGATGATCAAAAGAACCAGAATCAAAACAAAAAGATCAATTTACATGATTAACCCAAGGCATCCCAAAAAGTTTACACAGTTAGTCCTAGAATAAAAAACATTTCATCCAGAACTCCATTGATTAATGGCAAGCAGATGGAAAAAACCACCCATACCAACAAACCACTCTGTGGGAAGGTCACCTACAAAGAGGCCTTGATGTTTTTTCCCCAAAAAATCATGAAACTGTGTAACCTGAAGCCTCGCATACTTTGTGCCATAAATGGTTATTTTCTTCTCTCTTGATCATCAAATTCTACACCTCCTTGAAAGTTTCTCTCTATACACTGCTTTTCAACGTTACCAGTCCATGTAATTCAACAAGTCCTTTTTGCAATGTTTATCCTTTTGTTCTTCACATTGATTAAATCCCAAAATCTAACTACCAACTTATCCAACAACAAATTTCAAGCCAATCTAAGCCTACATGTACTACCTACACATATTCCTCAAATTCAAAAAAGCCAAGGCTCTCCTTGTGTCACTTATCCAAAAACATTCTTTTTGGGTCTTAAGGAAAGTCTCAAATCAACTACTTGTGTCTTATGATTTATAAGAACACCTCAGATCTTTTGATTTATCTATTTTGGTTGAAAGTCATAACACTTCATTGTTCACAGTACTTTCTCATTTTGTGTTTGTACTTGCAGAATGGACCCTGCTCACTAACTTCGGTACGCCCAAGGTTCAACTTGAGGTACTTCAATAGTAGAGATCCAAACTTTCACGTAACCTAGTATCTCTAGACTTCAAGGAATGCCCATAAATCTCTTTGGTGGGTTTGTGTGACCTGTCCCCATCCTGAAATAGTGGTGATGAGCTCAATATTCTTGTACATCAATCTTTGTTATCCTCAAAGGCCCTCTCTAATACCTGAAAGTTTCAATGGATCACAAAGACTACCAAGAAAATAAAACAGTGGTATTGTGCTTCAGGGAAAATATGATCCAATGGTTTAGATCACAGATTTATGCATCAAGACCAATTAGACCTTGAGAATCATAAAGTAACCAGAACCCCCAAGAAGCTTGATCCTTTCCTTTTGAACTTACAATGTAATCTTTCCCATAGTACAGTTTGCTAAGTCTATATGAAAGACTATAAATGAGATGTGTTTTAAACAAAACCATTTCCAGATCTTGACTGGTGTTAGGTATACTTGAATGCAATCTTAAGCATCATTTTCTTTATTCAAACCATACACCATATAGTACCATCATCATTGTTCATCTCCAACCATCACTTTTCCATCCATGTAATCTTTCCCCTCCCACCTCAAAAGCCATCCAAAAGAGAAAAAAAGAGGTGGTGGTGGTCATACCAAGGATGACTGAAGATGAAATCTCATCAAGTTTTTCTTCCTTCTCAAAGATTTCAACACTCAACTGTGACTTCCAAACCATAGTTCAGGATCACCAAAAAGGTCACTAAAACCAAGCAAAAAAAATCATAACCTCGCATCTAAAATACGTATATAATATTTTTTTTGACACCAAACAATTGAATTTGAAAGGAAGAAAGAAAGAAATCAAAAGATAAAACAAAATAAAAATAAAAGAAATCACAAATAAATACAAAATTGATGCGTCATGAAAAAAGAAAAGGAAAAAAAAAACAGAAAGTTTAGAACGATAACAAAAAAAAAGGTAAGTTTCTTAAAGAAAAAAAAAAGATAACAAAAAGTTTTTTAAAAAAATAGAAATCATCTTGAAGGTAGATTTAACAACTTTGAAAATTAAGTTTGAAAGCAAGCAAATGAAATTCAGATTCAATTGTTTTTTCAGCGTTTTCCCTAACAACAACCAGTTTTACCTCCTGCAGTACCAGATTGATTAACAGTAATTGAAGATCCATTAGGATTAGAACCAGAAGACTGATCAGGTCCAGCCGTATCAATCAGTCGAGTTTTAATATCTCTATATTTTTCCAAACCAAAATTCCCCACAAGCCAAAAAAAAACATCAATAAATTATTTAAAGAAAATTATAGAGAAATGTAATCATGACTCGATCAAAAATTAATTACCTAGCTAATGAAAAGAAGGCTTCTTCAACGTTCGTGTTTGTTTTAGCTGATGTTTCCATAAATGAAATCCCAAGTTCAGTAGCTAATTCACGTCCTTGTTCTTCCGAGATAACCTATAATAAGATCAAATTTCCAAATAGAAAAAAAAAGCAAAAAAAAACATCAATCAAAAAATAATTCAAACTAACCCAAGAATCAGTTGGAAGTCGAAAGAGAGAGAGAGAGAAAAGAAACCATTCTTAACCTTTTTATCTGTCGAATCACATTTGTTACCTAACAAAATCTTATTAACTCCTTCAGATGCATGTTGATCGATATTAGAATGCCAAGTACGAATATCTAACCCAAACCAAACCAAACCACCATCAATCAAAAAAATCACTCTTCTGTATGTTGACTTAGAAGAGATTCCACAAACTAGTAAACGATTTATCATCTGTTACATCATAAACCAATAGAATTCCCATCGCTCCTCTATAATAAGCAGTCGTAATAGTTCTAAACCTTTCTTGACCTGCTGTATCCCACTAAGCAGAAAAGAAAGAAAGATAACCAAAGAAACCCAAGATGTTAAATTAGATCATCATCATTAAGCAAAGTAAAAGGATCACTTACGATTTGTAATTTGATACGTTTGCCATCAAGTTCGATTGTACGAATTTTAAAATCTAGAAAAAAAAACAAATCATAAATTAAGAAAATTGAAATCATATAAGGGTTAAATGATAAGGTTTTATAAATCTTACCAATTCCAATTGTAGTAATAAAACTAGGTGTATAAGCATCATCACAAAACCGAAGTAATAAACAAGATTTTCCAACACCTATATAATATAATAACGAACAAAGAAGAAGAAATCCAAAAGAGATCAAGAAAAAGAATTCATTGATTAACGTTTTTTGGGTTTTGATAAGATTTCATTAAATTCTTTAAACTTACCAGAATCTCCAATCAAAAGTAATTTGATCTATAAAACCATATCAAAGCATATGATAAGTTTATAATAAAGTTAAACGATGTTTTGAAAAAGGAAAAACCCATTATAAATAGTTAAAAAAGAAATCAAAAGGATCAACTTACTAAGAAATCATAATGAGGGTTCGATGGCATCTTGTCTTGAGTAGGTTTGAGTTGAGTTGAGTTGAGTAGGTTTGAGTTGAGCTGATTTGATTTCGATCGATTTGATGACTGTAACTAGATCTCTGTCTGGCTTACGATCGAAGTCACTTAATTTAAACCACCTTAAATCAACAGACGGTACCATTTCATCACGGTACACCTCTTCCACCTCCTTAAAACCATCCTACATATTAGTGTAAATGGCTGTGTCACTGTCAATTCAAACAAAACACTGCCACTGGCAATCCACGTCTCCTCTGCTGAAACAAAGAGGCTCAAAAGACCTCCTTTATACAAATCAACTTTTCAAACATTCAGGAGTAATATCAAGACCCATAAACTTTTAGTTTTCTTCACATACCTTCAAACAACCAATCTAACTTCTTTCACTCCCACATGTTTTTTCACCAACAAACTCTGCATTCCATCATGAAATCTTTCAAAAAAATTCAAAGCAGTAATCATCAAATTTCAAAGAACCTTCACAACCATTACAAAATTCCAAATCTTTAATAATTAATAACTCACAATCCACATACATAACAAAATCTTCCTTCATTTTTCTACTTTGAAACTTTGTTTTTTTGTTTTCCAAAAATAGTCACAGATAAATTAGAAAAAGTTTCCATCTCGTCTTCTTCCTTACAAACAAACAAACAAACAAAAACAAACAAAGATAACAAAAATAACAAATATGATGAAAAGAAAATTCCAAAGAAAGAAACAAACTTCTTCCTTTTCTTTTATGAAAAAAAAAAACAACAAGAAGAAAAGAATCCACAAAAGAAAAAAGTCGAGAAAGAAAAAATAAGGTAACACAGAGACCCATCATCTTCATCATATATTGAAATACACGAAGAAAGAAAGCCAAACCCAATCAAACTTGTCATTTCTTTTGGTTTCGGTTTTGATAATGGAAAAGGTCTCCAATGATCCTCTTTCCAAAAGAAAAAGTCAAAACAAAACCCCAAATCGAATTAAACTTGTTGAGGTTCGAATTTACAATCAGGACTATTTGTAGAACCGACCACTCCATCATTCAAAGATTGATTTGGACGATTACTACAAAGTTTTCTACAAAAACAAACCAAAACCCCCCAAAACTCCATCAATTCTTTGATCATGACTGAAAAGAAAACAAGATCAAACCCATTTAAATCACTTACCGATTTCCATTTCCAGGACAATTCATCAATTGACAAACAGCACAACGTCTAGGACCTCTTTTTCTAACATTTTCAGAAGACGATGTGGATGGTAATCCAACACCACCCGTACCAGTACCAGAAGAAGAATGTCGTCTATTAGATGATTCTTCTACTAAACCTTCATCTTTTGATTCATTTCGATTTCCATCATCAACTTGTTGAATCGAACTCATAGGTTTATCTGAATTCATAAAGGACCAAGCAGGTGGTGCAGAGATAGATGAAGAGGTTCCTCCTGATCTTCCTTCGATATGATGAGTTATAGGTGATTCATGATTCATAGTATCATTGACTCTTATATCATTATTATACCTATCACCTAACAAATGAGGTGAATGATTAGTTCGATGGCTTGAACTGGTGATATTCACTGCCATTGGAATTGCTGGTAGATGTGGTGATGATTCGTTTTCTCCAAGTCGATCATACCTAGGTGGTTGTGTAGGTGAATCATCTCTTCCTTGAATATAAGAAGGACAAAGAGTTCGATTACCTCTTCCTAAGAATTTAACAAATCAAAACATGTTCAAATTAGACAACAAATTCTTAAAGATCAGATTGACTAGAAGAGATATACCTTTACAATAATATTGCCCACACACTCCACATTTCCTAGGCGCTCGTTTCCTTGCAGACATATCCACCTCAGGAACCTTGAAAGGATCCACACCAGAAGCAGCTTCTTCAATAATTTGTTCTCTACTCATAGAAGGTACACTATTTCGTTTATGAGTATGAGGATTTTTAGTTTTAACTGGTGGTGTTGAGTTGTTGAGAGTTGAAGGAACCACTGAAACCGGAACAGAAGTCGAAGCAGAAGGTGGAACTAATGGTGTACCACCTAAAACTGGATCAAGTACTTCTAAATCAAATTTAAAATCCGAAGAAGTAGTAGTTGAATCACTTGCATAACAAGCATAATAAACAGCAATGACAGTTTGAGGATCAAGTAAACTAGGATCAACGGGTCCATAGATCAATGGGACTTGTTTAGATTTAATCGGATCTTCTGTACTTTGAGGTATACAAAGAAACGGTCCTTCAAGTTTAGTAGGTCGTTCTTTAGCCCAAGAAGGAGTTTCATTTGTTTGAGATTGAGCTAAACCACACAAGACAGCTTGTCGAACGTTTTCATTGGATCCAAAGGCAGCCACTTGAGCCAGAGGTGATATTCGACTTAGAGGGGTATTCTGACCAATGACCGGATTCACTGGATTGTTAAGATAAGCCGTCAGAAGTGAAGCCACTGCGTCTGGTCCTTGAGGAGGACGTGAAGATGTCTCGGAGAGATGATGTTGAGGAACAGGTTCAGTAGAAGATCGTAACGGGTTTACCGCAGTGGGATGAGATGTTAGATTATGATGATCAAACGTGGATTCTGAGTTATGCTCTGAGAATTGATTGGGCTGTGTATAAATGCGTGTCAGATCGCGTGCATGAGATCAAGAAGATTGAAGAAGTTATGAGATTCGAAGAGAGCGTACCTCAGTTGTAGTGCCAGATGGATTAGAAAAGCCATGATTAGTATTTGGTTGGGTAGGCGACATACCTATGGAAATCAAAAAGTAGTTTGTTAGAGGTCGGTCTGGAGAATGAACCGAATCGAAAGTGAACTTACGTTTAGCATTGAAATGATTCAAGTCCCAAGCACCAAGTGAAGCCAGTTTTCGTTTACGAGATAAATCATCTGAATTTGATGTAGACTGATAATCAAACCAAGAAGAGAAAGTACGTCAACGATAGAGAAGAGATGAAGTATACTTTGAAAATTGAGCAAGTCAAGTCATACAGAGACTAAGAAATCAGGTAAACTGTTGGCTAGATGAGCTTCGACTTCTTTATAATCTTGACTGAGAGGATCGTTTGCCAAGTTGATAGATTGATTTGAATGAGAAAGTTGAGTTTGATTAGATTGAGGTGAAGTGGTAGTGGTAGTAGTAGTAGTAGCAGTGGTGGTTAATGTTCTGATGGGTGGTAATTCATGTTGATGGTTAGTTGTTCTAAGTTGATTCTGTCTTGACATGACTCTAAGTATTTAGTAATCAGTAAGTAAGTATCAAGTAAGTAAGATAACTAAAGTGTAAAGTAAGTAAACTAAAGTCAAGTCACTCAAAGTGATATTCGATATGAATATTTAATGATATCCTTCGATTCGATTCGATTCGTTAAGTAACACATATCATTCTTCACTCAATTTCTGAGGTCGTGTTTAACTTCTGAGTCTGACTACTTAATCCTATTTAAACCAATCCAGTTCAAATTCATATCTTCAAACTCTACTAAAATACTGAGGTTAGGTTCAAACCCCCTGAGTCAATTCACCCTACATATCAATTCTTTCACCGCCTCACCCCCTAAAAATTCTCTTGCGACCCGGAATTCGGAAATTCAATAAAGTCCGGAACCGCATAATCTGATCAAAAAGGAAGCTCTTCAAAGACTCATCTCCATAAAAGTCAACCTGAACTTACACGAGATTTCTGATCTTGCCTTTTTCGAAAGTCTACGCTGAAAAGTTTAGTAAGAGTTACAAGGAATTGTCGCTCTAAAATCCATATCATTTCCTTCTTAAGATGTTCATCATACATGCTCTAGAAATCCAGTTTAGGTAATCCTCACTCCTCCCTTTCAACTTTAATATACTCAACAAATACTCAGTTACACCAAGACTGAACCAATGGAAAACCAATTCAACAAAGACCTTGGCAATTTACTCGACTTTTACCTAACTTAACACAAGTCCCAAACTCGCAGGGGCTTTCTTACCTTCGCGAGCTCGGTGCCCTGGAGAGGGACTTGGGACTTATCAGCTACTTTTGGTGTACCAGCAGGGACCCGAAAAGGCCCTGCTCTTCTACAGCCTGGTATCTTCTGTAGTTGATACATTATAGATTCTCTGAGGAGAGCAAAATCTTCAGAACATTTAGACAAACAACTTCGGTTTTTGAACGAAGTTCACTGCTCAATTATTAATCCTATTGCAAGAGAAGTAATTTAGGTCCTTTTTAAATTTCGTTTCCAAAATCCAGTCACCAAACCACAAATCTCAAAATCTTTCTCTCTTTCTTGAGAAAACTCAGAGCGAGATTTGTCAAATCTGAATAGACAGATCTGATGAGAATGGGCACAGGTAGCTCCAGTTCAAATGGGCAAGGGGTTTGATTGAGAGGAAGTGAAAGCTTTTGTGGTTTGAAAAAACCTCCAAGCCAAACTTGAATTTTGAACCCCCTGCTGGCTCACCAGGGAAGCCCAATAAGTCATAAGTCCCTCTCCAGTCAGGTGGTGGGCGCGGATTTGGCAGAGAGGGGCGTGCCCAGGTGCAGAGTTCCATTGTTTGGGACGCGCCCAAATAGCAAGGGGCGTGTGGGCGCGCCTTTGAAGCAAAAAACCATTAAAAACATGAAAAATCTTCACAGAAACAGCAATCAAGGCTGTGATGAAGCTCAAACACAAATGGGGATGTGAGAAAAGCTGTTTCAAGTCAGTATGACCACACTTTCAAGATAAGAATCACTGAAAGTTTTTGTTCCAGAACTAGTTTAAGCGTCTCCCAACTCAGATGAGCTCATCTGTAGGGCTTTCTCCGCCTTGAAAGTTAAAAGGACCAGAATTACAATTTCATAGGCTTCCTCTAGCCCAAGATTAGGCCCAAGAAGACCTCCTACGCTTCAGACCATCCAAGTCTTGCGTATGGGCGCGCCACCCCCGGTTTTGAGAAATATATGACGCGCCAAACGCACCGCGCCCACCACCTGACTCTCCAGACACCCGAGCTCGCAAGGAAAAGTGTCTGGGCCACAGAGGGACTTAGTTAAGTTAGGACTTTTACCCTGTGTTGCGGTCAGACTATAGATGAAGATTTTCTTGAATGAAAAGAAATAAAACCTATGAAATATCACATCACATTTTGGGCATGTGCATAAGTAAACTCACTACTGGAATTTATAAAGTTTACTCAAATGAAATCAAATAACATTTTGGGGAAAATTCCTAGGCTGAACACCTAGGGATAATAAACTTCTTCTGACAACAAACACCCTACGGGGTGGTAGCGGAACTACATTGCAAAAAAGCCACAACAATAACAAAGAAAAAATGCCATGATAACAATAGAAGATAAGATGATGCAACATAATAATAGTGAATAAAAAATAATTAAATTTGCCTTCTGGAACATAACAACAAAGAAACCAAAAAAATGATCCTCAATTTAAAATGTTCACTTGGCAAGAACATATCAATAAAATAACTAAAAATAATGGATAAAAGAAAACCCTTAAAAATTGTAAGAACAGTATGTAAAATAAACAAAATCATAATAAATAACTTTCAAACTAACACAAATTTGTAAAGACAATACTAGGGAACAAAAAGGGTGGAAGGGACACAAAATTGAGTAAACATTGAATGTGGTAAAGCAGAACTTGGAATTTTCAAAACAGTAAATACAATGAGAATAATTTAGATGAGTGGTAAACAGCTGATGTCTTCATCACTGTAAACCAAAATATAAAGGAAGATATCCAAAATCAGTACAGTTATATGGCAATAGAAGTCCAAATTGTTACATATTTCCTTCTGTTGATCACAAGTAACCAACCACAAATCTTTTGTATAATAATCCAGTGCATGTCATAAAATAGGGCCCAGGAAAGCTCCTATCACAGGGCCCAAAATTGAAGCTCACATAAAGGTAAGCATAGTAGACTTTCCCAAATTCTCCCAAAAAAGATTCCATTTCTTTCAGATTCCATCAATTGACAATCTTGGTAATGTTCAGGTGATCAGCCTGTTTTGCTCCAATTTGGCTTAACAACATTTCCATCTTGGATGAGCATTCTTTGAGCCCAGATGAGTAATCAGAATCAGCTCACAAGTCATTGTGCACTATGGGCCAGCTGTCCCTCAGGTTTCTTTGCTAAGGAATTAATGAAGCCTGAGGAAGGCCTAGTTTACCCACTCAGTTTGTGTTGATCATGTGATTAGCTGACAAGTAGGGAGAAAACTGGAAAGAAGATAGATAGAAATTGAAAGGAAATTAGTAACTACATTGGAGAAACTTCTGAGATTCCTTTGCTCACCCCTATGCAGTCATCAATATTTGCCCCTGTGTATTGAGCCATCCGATGCGCAGTAGATAAAGTCTACTGTGTAATACCTCCACACCAGCAAAACAAAATGTTGATTGTTCAAAAATCACCGCCCCAATGACAAAATCTTAGATTAATAACTAGACAGGTATAATCAGAAGAAGCAATTTAATCAATATGTATGTCCTTGGGATCATCCAAGCCATTGGTCAATTTTTTACCAGTAGGCTGTCAACATTTGTGCCTGGGCTTAGGCTAGGTACTTAAGTCTCTTAAGGTATGGGCTTAATACACCTAAGGTACGTACTTAATATTCAAAGGTACCAGTTGGGCTATACGTTGGTCCCAGGTATGCTCCTGTAGTGCAGCAATTATAAGCTCAGCTGGAAGTGGTCAACACATTGAGTACCAACTGAACCACCAAGTTATGTGGTTCACCAGTGGAGAACCACTACATGACCCTTGTAAATCTGATTTTTTTTTTCGATCCAAACCAAAAGAATTCATAAAATGCCTGACAATTGGGCCCAGTGCCACTTGTGGTCAGGTGTAGCACAGAGTTAACTTGACCTACTGGATATTCCAACATTTTGAGCCCACAACTCTGGTCAGGTCCCCAAAAAATTCCTGATTCTGATATTTTACAACAGAAACCTTCCAGAAACCATATTTCTCAAAAAAAAAAACCAAATCCAAGATCTTAATCTAATAACCGGCCCCTTGCAGGCACAAGCAGAGAGATGGATATTGGATTATCAGACATGTCAGCCACTGCCAGCTCTCAGAAGAATGAATAAGCATGATTCCTTAATGTGTTAAAACCCCTTTATGTTTGTATACAAACAAGTGTGGAATTGAATAAAAATCTCAATTTGTTACAGGAGGTGATTTGGTAAAGAACATGATTTAACAAAGAACATAGTGTCATAAAGAATGTGATTTAATGCCAAGTGTAATCAATTAGGGATACAAAGTTAAAACTGGGATTTTTTTCCCAGTTTCCCAGTTTGCGTTTTTGGCGGTATTTGGGAAACTGGGAAACTGGAAAAAAACTCCCAGTCCTGACTTTGTATCCCCTAAATAAAAAAACAAATCACAGAGCAAGAAAAGATCCAAACCCTGTTATCCACATCATCCTTGTTCACATATGAAGCAATGGAAAATGTTTCAAGTTTCATGTTTTTATATGACAGTCAAAACATTCAAGTACGTAAGGTCTCTTTTATGATATTGAAATTATTAAGTAATGGGATGTTGAAACTTGAGTAAAAAGGATTCATTTTTGATTTGGTATTTACTTACATACTCACTTGTTGAAAAAAGTCAATTTGAATAAACATCATAAAACTATTCCAAATAAGTATGCATCAAATCAGAATAAGATATAGGAATCATAAACTTGAGTTTTTTTTTCAGAAATTGATTTTTTTTTTCAAAAATCATAAATATCCAAACCCCATCCCCCCTGAAAACCCAAAAACCAAAATCCCATTGCACAAACCTTGAATAAAAAATTCCAAATAACCAAGAAAAATCATCCAATTCATCTTCATGAAAATATGACATTCAAAACAAACCCTTCCAGAAGTTTACCAATTTCTTACCTCCATCAACCCAAAAGAGAAAATACCCTCTTCAATTTTTAAAGAAAATCCCTTCTTCATTTTTAAAGAAAAAATCCCTTTTCAAAGAAAAAATCCACTTTTTGAAGGGAAAAAATCAAATTAAATTACAATAAAACCAGAACCCCATAAAAACTTCATAACTCAAGTCTCAAACCCAAAAAGAAATTCAATTTATTCTTACATTTCTGATGATGATGATGATGATGATGATGATGACAATCAAAATTCCACCTTAACAAATCAATCCAAAAAACACTACCTTTTGTTTAAGATCCATTCATCAAGACCAAAAACCATCAAGACCAAAAACCATCAAAACCAAAAACCAAAAAATTATAATCCCTATATAAATCCATCAAGTTTGTTTTGCAAAAAAAACCCAAAAAACCAATTCATTGATTAAATAAATATAAGAGATCCAAAATTAAACCCTCATTTTACTTTTCTTAAAATAATATAAACCATCAATTAACCATCAGGGAAAAAAAATCGAATTAAAAAAAAAAGTTTTATAAGTCAACAAAAGATAAAGAAAAACTACATGAGCTAGATTGAGTGAGAATAAAAAAAAAATCAAAATCAAATAAAAAAAAGATAAAAAACTAATACTATTTTATTTATAAAAAATCTCAATTTATGAAAATCCCAAAAGAGAAGAAAAATGAAAAAATAAATACCAAAGTTTTACCAAGAATACCAAACAAACAAATCACAAACCGAATCACAAAAAAAAAATCCAAAATCCAAACCCCGCAAACCCCCAAACCCCCAAACGATGTGTTCATTTCTCCACACAACACTACACTACACCAATTCCTCCAATCTATTCTTTTCAATGTTCGTTTCCATCCAATAAAATCTTGTTTTTTCTCTTCGGAGGGGGATTAGTTTCAAAACGAATCTAAAGACATCACATCAGTTAACCATTCATCTCCTACACTATTCCTAAAAGCTTTCAAAAAGACTTCTTTTTCTTTCCCATCGATTTGCCAATTATTCGAATGATTAGAATGATTCGACGAATTCAGATTATTATTATTAGAATTAGAATTAGAATTAGAAGTCGATGGGTTCGATGACGTTAAATTAAATCCACCAAACCCATCAGTAGCTCCCCAAACTGCTGCCCAATTAGCCGCTTCAATCAATCTGATCTGTTGATCTTCTTCATTCAATTCATTCAACCCCAATGCTCCTCCTTCTCCTTCGACTTCTACCACTCGATTCTTTTCTTTCAAATCCGATTCCAAACTCCTACTCGTGCTTTCCTTAGGTAACGAAGCTGAAATCAATTCAGGTGAGATCCCTGTGATCCGATCATACTCATCATTTCCTTCTTCTCCATTCCCCCCACGATGATGGTGATGATGATTAAGATTCAAATTAGAATGTGATTCATTCATAGGTGGTAAGAATCCTTGTTTGGCCATCTCATAATTCCCTTGTTTCAATACATCTCTTAATTCTTCATTCGTTAAACTTGATAAATAAGCTTGATGATCAAATGAAGTTGTGTCTGATTCAAAACAATGTAATCCATTAGGATTTGAAGCTGGATGAGGTTTGATCGGATTCTCAGTATTATGATGTGATGAAGCTTGAATGAGTTGTGGGTTAGGTAGATGTGAAGTTGAAGTACTAGCCATCGGAAGATCAGATCTAGGGTGATTGTCAGTTGTGATTGGATTCAATGTACTTTGTGATCTGAATGGATTACATGATGCATTCAGATTAGTTGGATTAGGTAAAACTTGGATTTCTTGCATAGTAGTGTCGGGTGTTAATGGTCCATATAACTCGGCAGTAGGTTCAAAAGAAGGTAACCAATCTACTTTAGAAGGATCTCCTACAAATGCTAATGGACTTGGTATCTGCTCATCTGTCATCGGTTTTTCGATACCTCCAAACAGAACAGGCAAACTATAAAAAACCATCAAAAATCATATCAGTATAACCGAAAGAAGAACACAAATGATCGAATTCTTACCTAGCAGCTGGAACATCTATATCACCAAGCGTAAGATTACCGATCGCAGTTTCATTTGAGAGTTCAATCTCATGTTGATGAAGTCTATTTTGTAAATCATCATCTTCATCCATCACCGTCGAAGCACCAGAAGATCTAGACTTTTGTTCTTCAGCTAATTTATCCATAAACTCTTTCGTAGGTGGTTTTCTAGCTTGTACAATCGCTCCTCCTTTAATCCAAACAATCGGGGCTCGATGGTTTTTGTTTTTCCTTTTCACTGATCTATAAAGAGATTCAGAAGAAAGATCTTGTCGATGATTGTTATTATTATTAGAACGCCATCGATTTGAAATTGATAATCTTCTTTGTGAATGTGATGAGGAGAGTGAAAGTTTAAAGGTAGTAGGATCCAGAACCGTATTATTCCCAGGATGAAAATCACGTGAAAGTTCAGATGAAATCGAAATCGAATCTGTATCACTCTCTTCATTCGTATCTGTATCACTACAACTACTTTCACTAACCGAATCACCCGTTTTACAATCAATAGGTGTGGTAGCATCTAATCGTTTCCTCTTCTTCTTTCTGGCTGGTGGTAATGGAGGAAAAACAGGTAAAGGTGCCCAATGTTGTAATCTTTCTTGTTCGATATCATCATCAAATCCAGTATGTCGTATGGCTGCTGCTTCTCTTCTACAAACCACTGGTGTTTTCTTTTCGACTGCTGGTCTAGATTCTTTCTTTTGTCGAATCAATTCTTGTTTTTCCTTCTTCTTCGTTAAAGCTTGTTCTCTTTCTTCCGGTGTGAGTCCATAGAATCCTTTAGTTGAACCACCTAAACCTCTACGACACTGTTCCTTCTCACCACGTCTTCTTCTACACGAAGCACATGGACATAGATTACGACACTTTACACATAACATCGTCCCACCTGGCACAAACTTGAATATAGGCGGTCGAAGTTCCGGATGATCGTCATAGACTTCCCTTGTCATCAAACACGTGATACAAACTCGAACAACACAATTAGGATCTTGTGATTGATCGCAGATCATCTTGGGTCGCGTAGTCTTCACTCGACACTGATGACAGGTAGAAGATTCGTATTGACCAAAATCGTCAGGTTCACATGCTGGTATGATATTAGGAATCCTATAAACTGGTTTTGAAGGTCCAGCAGTAGGTGAAGGATCATGAGGATCGTTTCCTAATTTAGGAGATTTCTCAACGGCTGCTTTCGGTCGTTTTGGTTTAGGTTGTTTTTTAGGTGGTTCATCTTCAGAGTCTTGTTCATCTAGATGATGGTTGGAATTCGAATGATTCGGTTTTTCGTTCTGCCTAGAATTAGAAGTAAGATATGTAACATCTTCATCACTCGTGCCAGAAAGTGTTGGCCTTCTTGCTGAACTAGTTGAAGCTGCTGTTGGTTCACCTGATGGAAGTTGTCCAGGTGAATCTTGTCGATTTGATCTACTGGTTGTGTGATGGTCGTGATGAAGTTCGACACTCTCATCATCCTGGTCTTGGATTCCATTTTCCTAAGTCATGAAATGAGGTTTCAGATTAAGCCTACGTTGAGCATACAATGATCACTAACCATCTTTGTAGGTATGTTTTGACGGGAGCTTCTACTACGATCGGGTCGTGGTGATCGAGGTTTAGTCTGAAGTGAACAAAAGATCCAGAAATAAGTTGAGCTGATTCACAAGTTTTCAAGTCGAACACGTACTTTTTCATCATCGATTTGTGGATCAAAATTAGATCCATCCGAGTCTTGTGAAGGTCTTCTTCTTTTCTCTTGATGAGATCTTTTCTGTAAAGTACGATCAGATTGAGGTATTGTTTCAAGTGTAGTAGTAGATTGAGTTTTTGAAAGTCTAGGTTTATTAGATTCAAGAGTTTGAGATTTCTGTCGTTTGATTTTCTTTTTGGATGTCTCTTGTTTTGGATTAGCTTGAGTTTGATCCCAATCTTCTGGCCAATCATAAAAATCTTTAGGAATCGCTGGTTCTTCGTCTGATCCAATGATAAAAGTGGATAGTTGAGAAGATTGATAACTTTTTGGATTACGACGAGATCTAGGTTGATCTTCATCATCTTGAGGATATGATTGATTCTCCAATGAAGTGCTTGTTCGTGGCTTTCCATCTGAATTCCTTTTTGAAATAGAATCATGATGATTGGAAGATAGACGATGATGAGAAAGACGTTTAGATGAAGATGGGATAGGTGATAGATTGGCCGAAGCCACGTGATCAGGTTTTGGAAAGTGAAGTGACATTGAAGGTTTTCTAGTAGATAAACTTGATGATGGTAGATCAGGATGATGAAGATCAGTTTCAAGAATCTCAGTAGAACCAAATGGTTTGAAAGGTGGAGAGAAACGTCTGATGAGGTTTCTAATCACCAAAGGGTTTTCAAGAGCGTAAGTTGAAGATGAAGATGGATGATGTAGATTTGAAGAATGATGATCTGAACGTAAATCTGATGGCTGAGATGCCGGAAATCTGGATGGCAATAACTGATTGAGCATTGAGCTATTGATAGACGAATGATTTGAACCTGAATGAGGTTTAGAAGATGATCTTGATTGTTCAGAGGTTATGATATCACCTTTGAAGATAATAGATGAATCTAAACGCATACAATCCAAAGAAATCATCAATTTGAGTGATCATGGAAGAGAGAATTGAGAATGATGACTAACCTAATGAAACAGGATCAGAACATTGATGAATTGAAGGATCTGATTGAGATGGTTGAATTGAAGTTTTTTGATAAGAGTTGATAGTATTTGAAAAGATTGGTATGTAGACTCCAAGAAAGCTATATGAATGTGTTGGTGAGATTGAAGTATTTGATTGATCTGTAGACATTCCAAAGGTTCAATCTTAATAGTCCATTTATATTAATCAAACAGGAGATTGATGGATTGATTGGATTGATTGGATTGGTTGATTGGTTGGTTGATTGGTTGGGTTGGATTGTAGTAAAGGGATGGATGATGGTAAAGAAGAAGATAAAGAGATTGAGAATGACTTACCAGAAAATGAAGGATGAAGTGGTTGTTGATGGGTTGATTGATTGTGATTTTAAAAATTCAAACAGTTTAAACTCGATTTGAATTTAAACAAGATTACTCAGTCTTGAGTATCACTACATACACATTCACACATGTAATCACATACTCATAACCATACTCACCCAACCTCAGACTGCTTCAGTCATCAACCAACCAAATTCAACTCTCAACATCATTCCTATTAAATTCATCACGAACCTTTTCAATCTCAAAATCAACTAAATTCATTGGATCATTGTCAAATCATTCATGGGTTATAAACAAGTTGAGTTGGTAATATAATCTGTCTGATGGATCAAAAAATCAAAGGGTATAAAGCTTTCAAAAGTAACAAAAAACTCAATCAAATCAAACCAAATTGATCATTCCAAAAAGTTATTTAAAATAAAAATAGAATGTATGATGACTTTTTTTTACATTTTCAATTTGATCAAAAAGTAAATGGATAACCAATTGAAAAAGTTTACTCTTCTTCTTCTCCAAACCGTTTTCCATTTGACCATTCATTCATATACTTATTGACTTTAGTATAAACTTCATCTTTACTAAAGATCTTACCAAACGCATCTACAAAGTTTCCATTAGGAGCCATAAGATAAAAGAATCTAAACTCCCAAACCAACCCACCAATTCCAAAAAAAAAAGTGAGCATCAAACACCGGATCACTTGGAAAAAAGAAATGAACTTACATTGAATGATCTACCAAGTAATCATCTGTTGGTTTTAAATTAGGTGGAGTTGAAAAATAAACTCGATACACTTTACACATCTTTTTGATCGATTCATAGGACCCTGTTAAACCAATCATAGACGAATGAAAGTCTTTCAAGTATTGAATGATCGCTTCTGGTGTGTCTCGATTTGGATCTACTGATACAAAGATCGGTTGGATTGGTACCTTGAATTGATCTTGATCTATATTTTTCAAATCATTCAAATTCGTTAAGTCTTTTTTTCTTTTGGGAGGTTTGGGAGACGGAGTTGGATTTACTTATTCGGTTCACAACATCACACATCTTATCTAATTCTTCTGGACAAATATCAGGACAATTTGTGAACCCAAACTAAACCAAATCCCAAAACCCCCCAAAAAAAAGAAAACGATTAATTAGAAAAGACAAGATCAACAAGAAAAAAAAAGTTGAACGAAAAAAAAAAACGCTTACATAAATCAAACTAAATTTTCCTAATAAATCATCTTGATTAAACCTTTGACCGTTCCCAACATTAAGTAACTCAAATGGACCTCCAACCTTAACTTTTCCAATCGATTTTTGTTTGGTTTCTTCAGCTTTTCTTTCTTCTACTTTGATTTTTTCATTTTTAAAATAAATTAGTAAACCTAATCCTGTTAAAATAAATAAACTTAATGAGATGATGTTTTTGTCTAATTTCTTTTTGGGGGTTGGGTCCGTTTGGTTTGGTGTTGGTGTGGACAGGTTGGGTTTGGTTTGGGATGAAGTGGTGAGGGTTTTTTGGAAGATCTTGTTGGGATTTGTACTTGAACTTGATGAGATTCTATATCTGAAAAACTGAATAAGATTTAATAATTTGACTTTTTGTGTAAAGTGTAATTATAAATCGTTTTAGGATCAGAAGACTTACTTGATTTGATTGAGAAAGATTGATCGATCGGTTTGGGTTGGTAAGTCTTGATGATAAACTTGAGATGTGGTGGTTTCGATTGAGTGCGGAGTGAAATGGTTTGATGGTTCGTTGGATGTTCATCTTCTTCAGTCTTTCTTTTGGTTACTTCAAGTTAAGTTCAACTTTCTTTTACCGATTTCTACGGAAGCCGTGACGTGAAGTGACCGCCACGGTTTTTTCAAAACTTCGGTTTTCGGTTTTTGGTTTTCAGATTTCAGATTTTCGACTTTTCAGTCTTTTTTGAATTTCTGATCTCCTACGGAAGCCCAAACTTATTCAATCGCCTCAAAGATCAAGTTTGTTTCGACTCATTGGAAGACCCGATCGAACATCTCGAACACTATTGACGCCATCAATCACCACCTCAGCTGAAAGGCTTCCTTCAAATCTATAGCCCGTTGGCTTTCATATCTCAAACTCATCCACAACCTCCACAGATGAGTTCAGTTTCCATTCTCTTTTAGACCAAATGAGAAACTGAACCATAGCTTTGATCTTCATATTGATTGTAAAAGATGGGAGGTGCATTTTCACTTCTTAAGCACCTTCGGTATGTCTGTTGACTTAAACGTTCATTGGCAAAAAAAGCATAGGATGAGTCGTCATCACTCGAGAATGCTTTATTCTCTAGCCTCGTGTATACTACGATCTATGTAACCAAGTTGTGAATTTGTCATTTAATAGTGATCAACACATACTCTTTGAGCTCTTCATCTTGACAATAAGGACCATGAGACTATTGATCTTCACCAAGAAGATCAGAAAGAAGTATTTCCAGAAAGGAGTATTTGGAACCATACTGACACAAACCATTCAAGCAAACATAGGACGAGCTTGTTAGTTGCAGACCCTTAACAAGATACACCGACTCAAGATTAATGACATTGCAATAAACATGAAAACAGGCGATTGAGAAAGGCAAAAAAGCGAGGTAAAACAGGGTAAAACTTTCATATAATCTATCATCAAGCTAATATACATGATTAGTCTCAATCTTGTAGGTTCAAACTTTGGAACCGAATAGCCTCGAGAGGAAGAAAAGCAACATTTTTCACCGCGTAAAAAATCAATTCAATAATCTCACCGTTGAACGTAAACAACCCGATCAATTCTGAGTTTACTCACACCGCCTAACCAGCTGGACACGTTCCCACTGATATGAATAGTTTTTGTGTAGACTTGATCACCAACGGAGCTGATGAGATTGAACATTTACCAGGATGTCATCATCATGGACTTGTTGCTCTTGAAAAAGAAGCAATTCGCCATTGTCTTTGAATTGAATAGAAATGTGGTCATCGTCATAGACTTCTCACAAATGTGCAAGGCAAGGGGCACTTTTAGACTACAAAAATGACAGTGTCTTTGCTAAGGGCAACGTAGTGTAGTCTTATTAATGCAGGGGCTTGAGGCAAATGCATGTTTGGAAATCAAAAAGACTGAAAAGTCGAAAATCTGAAAACTGAAAACCGAAAACTGAAAACCGAAGTTTTGAAAAAACTGTGGCGGTCACTTCACGTCACGGCTTCCGTAGATTTCTCTTCGCAGCTATCAAATCAGGTGCACTCAAACCGCATACAGCCCGCACCACACGCGCCATTTCACAAACTTGGTAATCTGGATGAAACTTGACTTTCTTGATACAAGTCCCATGTAGAGCATGGTAGTCTGCCATATTTGTAGAACTCTGACTTGCTTTTATGTTTGATGAAGATCAGTTCTTGTCTATGAAGACTTCAGTGTTCCACAAAGACTTGTTTGACATGCTGGGTTCGAATTGACATTGCGTAATTCTTGTGTGTACAACTGTGTGGAAGTGATCTCAACCAAGATTGGGATAAAGGTACTCTCAAAGTTTTGTGAGTCAATGATTTACTCTCTGCTACTCTCTGCATCTCGCCAAATTACATAGGTTGAGCCTCGTGGTACGGAGAATTGATAAGAAAGAAGTATATACAAACATAAGAATACAATGAAACACAGGAGAAAAATGACGATGGCCATAGAATTAGAAATATTGTAGAGTTGCTACAGCGTCAGGTTTTTGAGATTGTTCAATTAGCTACATAGTTATTAACAAAATGTTTTGTGCTTGATCCAATTAACTAGATTGAAATTTCTATAATATTTTCAATTTTATTTTTCTCTAAATACTATCAAACTTGATGAGTCAGAAGAGATTTGTTAACAAAACAAGATCAGAAGCTGCTTGAAACGCTACATGAAGCGATCATGAGCCAGTAAACGTTTGAAAAAAATTCTCTAGATCATAATAGATAGGGTTATCTAACCTGCTTTACAGATCACCATGAGATAACTTACTCTAATTACCGGGCCATTCATTACATTCCATATCCCTACGACCAAGAAACGCATTGTGTGGAACTTTACGTCCAGAGCTATCTCTTATTGAAGTTTTTTCCCCAATACAATCAGTATCACGCTGACCTAAATTCAGAAGGTGAGTCAAGTGAATCGGATCAATTGTCAATAAGGAAGAAACACTTGAAAAAAGAAGATCAATCATCTTCTCAAACTCACATCTGAATCTACAATAAGTTTTTTGACCATGTGAATCCGAAAAATGTGTATACCAACCCATATCATGACATGCACCGTCTGTACTAGAGATCCTTTGACTTGCAAGAGTCATTTCAGTGGCTTTTGCTTGACAGAAATTCGGGGCTGCAATTCCTCCGTTCGGGTCACGATAAACTGTTCCGTCGTACATACAAACTTCACAAGTCTTGGTCGAAGCGAGAGTGGCGAGGAATGTGAAGAAGATGGTAAGGTAGATCATCAAGAATTGATAAATTGGTGACATCGTAAAGATAAAAAAAGGATTTGGAAAGTGGTTGTTCAAGTTAGTCAATTTTTTAGATGGTGCAATGTGTTGAAGGCGAGGAACAGGCTCGAACATATATGTATAGGACAAAGTGTTGGGTATGTACATACGAAAAGATGTTCTCCACGGGTTCTGAACCCTGAGGGGTAAACTGAATGGAATCTCTCGTGGCGGCGGCTAGGCGTTTTTCTTTTTTGGTTTGAGAAATGCCTCTTCTTTTGCGTGTGATTCAACTCAAGAACGTTTCAAAAGGATGACGAACCTATCTACTTCTCTAAGCTTAGCACTTACCTGTAGTTGGCTTAAAGTTTCTTTGTTTACTTTGATGAAAAAGACAAGTTTATAGTTTTTGGGAAGATAGTCAAGGGCCAAACTGACTAGAGCGAGATCTTTCACAACAAGCTCCAAAATGAGATCAAGAGATTACTCTGATTACTCCGTGGTATAAGACGTATGACAGGTTTCTTGGATGTTGATGCAGTGCCAGTGTTGTGCAAAAACTGATTTGTTCACATGTGCTTTTGATTTGGAATGCGGCAATTCCTATTATAGTACCCTCAGAGTTTTTAGATGAGGAAGAGTTACTATTTTCGTCTGCACTATTAGGATCCAATTAGGGAAACTGAAGAAGAGGAGAAAACTGGATACAAAATGAAGACAAGGTAGTAAGAAAAGAGGGCAAAACAAGTAACAACAGTGACTGCACACAAGACAGCTTCAGTGGTAAAAAAACCTTCATCTGTGACCTTCGTTTTGGGACAAAGGTGATTGTGAACAGTTTTATTGTGCTACTATGGACCATGATAACTTGATCTTCCGCATCCATATTCTTGTTTACTTCTTGAGGAGATCTGATCAGACATGATGAGAAACACAAGTAGAACGACTTGAAAGGAGTAACCAGCTTGATCCCCAGCAATTTACAAAATCCTATAGTGAGCCTTCATCATCCAGTCGGAGTTTAGAAAGGTCTACAGATCACAAGTAGGAATTAGCCAACCTATTTTACAGATCACCATGAGAATGCTTTTCAAATAACCCACTCTAATTAGCGGGCCATTCATTACAAGCCATATCCCTACGCCCAAGAAACGCAGGGTGCTCTATTTCTTGTCCGTCTTTATCTGGTATTTGACGACTTGCCGGGATACAATCAGTTGAACGCTCACCTAGAAAGTGGGTAGAAAGTATAAAACGTTCGTCAACAGGAAAGAAGTAAAATCGGAAAATTAGATCACAATTCAAATTAGAACTCACATTGGATTCGACAAAATGTTTTTTGACCGTATTTATCTTTGACTTGTGTATTCCAATTCAGGTAGGTACACAGTGCTCCTCTAGGTTCTGTTTGTTCGTTCATTTTCGTCATTATATACGCTCTTTCTCTGCAGAATTTGGGGGCTGCAATTGCTCCGTGATAATCACGATAAATTGTTCCATCGTACATACAAACTTCACAACGGTCAGCCGAGCCGAGAGAGGTGAGGAATGCGAAGAAGATGGTAAGGTTGATCATCAAGAACTTCGAAATTGGTGACATGATGTGAAAGGATTGTTGACGAACGTATTGTGAGTGAATTTGTTAGCGGATGAGGAAAAGAGATGAAGCAGGAGGGGGAATAGTTCGAAGATACATAACAAAAAGTGTTGGTTACAAAAGAAAAGACCCCCGCCACGGGTTCTGAACTCTGAACCCTCCGGAATATCTCCTGTGAGTAACGATCCCGGCGCATCCAGAACGTCGTTTCAGAAAAGCCATCGTCCACGTTGAGCTCAGGAAGGTGCCACGATCACGTTCACGGTTACGAAAAAAAAGGTGACAAAAATGGGTCCGAAGCTCAGCTGGAAAAATAAGAGACTACTACAAGATTACCTGAAAAGAAACGACTGTCAACATGAGTGGAGATTCAGGCTTAAGACTCTTGTGTCTTGTGGTCATTTATTTATAAGCGTTTTGGAAAGAAGATCCGTGATGGGAAGGAACGTACATATGTATATCTTTCAAGCATTCAAATTTCACACATCAACAGTTACACAGCAGTTTTCTTATCGATTGTTGTTTTTGTTTCCAATGAGTTGAATTCATCTGTGATTCGAGGATGAAATCAAGCTTATAATTTTTGAAAAATATTTGTGGGTTATTTGACAAGAATTTTGTCCAACAAGCAATCAAAGACAAGACAAGATATGATCTACTTGGAAAGAGTTTTCTCAGCATGCAACAAAAAAACACCTAGGTATGTTTTTCGTAAGCTTGATGGTGTGATCAAGATCAGTACGGAATTCTTGTCTAAGGTACCTTCAAAGTTTTAAACGTGAAAGAGTTATACTCTGCATCTCACCCATTGGGTCTACACAAGGCGAAACAAAGAACAAGGGAGAGTTATATAGATACAAAGATGAAAAGTAGTACAAAGAAAGATAGAGAAATACACGAGAAAGAAAATAATTGGCAGATAGTAGAGTCTCAGCATAGTCAAACTCTCTATTTAGAATGAACAATTAGCCATAAAGTTGATATTATTAGTGAAACGTTTTGTGCGTAGTTCAATTGACGACATTGAAATTTCTCCAAAGACATCCTATCAAGCTTTGAGCGCGCTCATCATCCAGGGAACGTTTTGGGAAAGCTCTATAGATCACAAGTAGGATTAGCAAGCCTCTTTCACATTTCGCCCTACGTAAACATGATCAAATCACTTACTCTATTTTGCGGGCCATTCATTACACTGCATGTCCATACGCCCAAGGAACGCGAGGTGGTCTACCATGTTTCCGTCTTTATCTTTTATGCGACTTTTTGTCCCGATACAATGAGTTGGACGCTCACCTAACAAGTGCGGAAGGGTAAAAGGTTTGTTAGGAGAAAAAGATAGATTTAAGTTTGCTTCACGATTTCAATTAGAAACTCACATTTGATTCGACAAAACGTTTTTTGACCGTATTGATCTTTAACATTTGTATTCCAATTCATGTAGGTGCACATCGCTTTATTAGTATTTTGATTTATTATACTCATCTCAGTCGCTTTTTGATCGCAGAATTTGGGGGCTGCAATTTCTCCGCGCCAGTCACGATAAATCGTTCCGTCGTACATACAAACTTGACAAATTTCAGCCCAGACGAGAGTGGTGAGGAATGCGAATAAGATAGTAAGATTGATAATCCAGGATTTCGAAATTGATGACATGATGAAAAAAAGTGGGAGGAAAATTATTGGTAGTTAATGCGCTGAAAGATGGGGCAAAGGGGCAAAGGGAAGACACAAGTCTGAAGATATATAAGAGGTGTTGGGGATCAAAAACTGATCGCCGCTGAACCCTGAACCCTTCGGGATACGCCTGTGACTGATGTTTTAGGCATCCGAATCAAGCTGAGCCTCCGAGACCGACAGCGCAGGTGAGGTTCCCGCGGGTAGCGGCGCTTTTGTTAAGCTGCGTGCCACAATGATGTTCATGGTTATATCAAAACGAACCTGTCAGACATGGGCTCGAAGCTTAGTTTAAAAAACTAAAGACTAATAAAGCAGTCATTTAGTTGTAGCAAGGGTATATCTGTAGAATGAGTGAGGACTATCGTACCTTGTTGTCTTTTATTTATAAGCCTTTATGCAGAGGAAAAACCCGTTATATAGGATTTGGGAAGCAACAGATATATACATAGTTTGTCTCTTGTTTGTCAAGTAAACCATTCAAATCTCTGGTTGAAAAAGTAAGTTGATATGTACGCACGTAGTCTTTTTAATGAAGCAAGTCTTTCTATATCAAGGGGAGAGAGATTTCTGATCAATATTCACAGACTGAGAAGATCAAATAATTAAGCTAACAGCTCAAGGAGTCATTATATTCAAATTCATTTTTTTTAAATTGTTTCCAAAAAGCATTGAGGGTACAAGTAGCCACGTATATACAAACAGGAAAACCCTGTCAAGAAACTTGATAAAATTCGTTGGCAACACTTCTAGAATTCCTGAAATAAAAAAATCAAAGAAGTTTACACCTTGGCGCCCAAAACTTGAAATACATGGGACACTTTGAGTCTTTCAGTGAATATGACCAAAGTCCTATCAAAAGTATTTGGTAGATATAGGAGTTAGAAAAGAATCAGGGGGAGGGGGAAGACAACAAATCCAAAAAAGATGATGACCAGTAGACATAAAGAATTGCGGAGTATAGATAGTCAAGGTGTTGGCACGCATTCAATCAATCACGGCAATCATATCATGATTACGAGCCGTATTGGCGATAAAAGTTTGATGAGGATTTCTCCAGTATAATTTAGATTGGAAAAACTACACATTTCGGTAATATGAGTCCAAGCTAGAAGCTTTTGCATTAATTCCTGAAGATGACTGCTTACAAGACAAAAAGAATCAATATATTCATACATGTATATATAATCCGAACGAAAAAGGAAGAGGAAATGTGACTCACCTTCTAACGGGGTTGTGCAAAGAGCAGGTAGCGTCAATAGAACATTTAAGCCAGAGTAGTCGGAGAAGTCTCACTCTCTGCATTGATCAAAGAGGCCTTGGAATACAGCTAACCACAACCCAAAAAGGATAATGTAAGTAGAATGATTCCAGAAATCACGAGGAAAATTCGCAAGGATCACCTTGTTGGCCCTTTGCACGGATGGGAATCGAGAACCTGGTGGAATAGGTGTTGGAATCATAGAAGTACTTGCAAGGAGTACGATTTGACGTTTCCGTGAAGGTCGATAAGTGTGCTTGCTAGTAGCTGTGAGACCGGGTTGTGCGCTAGTTTTGGTGATGTTGATGGTTTTGAACTGTCGAGATGGAAATTTTCTACGTGAAGGCAGCATGGTAGGAGCTTTCTTGATGGAATTCAAGTTCTTATTTAGTCGCGTGGCTGATGATGAAGTCTGAGGTGGGGCTCCACGCCTAGGACAAGGCTGGGTGAAAGAATTGGGGGTGGGAAGTGACATGATGAAAGAATTATATGACAATTGAAAGAAGGAATATTTGTTTCAAAGGCAGAAGACTCAAAGAAGGTAAAAATGAGCGAAGAAAGCTTTTTTAACGAGTGAAATGTATCAAGTTTAAAGATGCTGATCCAAACAAGGTATCTGGCAAACAGGCTTCCTTGATCCGTACTTTTGAAGGATCTTGACGCCGGGGCTCAAGTTGACCAACGTCAAATCCTTTTATAGAACACCCATGATGACCAATATCGCGTTGAACACTTTCATTCCATGGACCCTTTGGACGATGTGGTGTAACCAGCTCATACGTTTCTTGGATCAATTTAGAACAATCCCTGAGGCGATCTATGATACTTCTGTGTTCTAAAGGTGTTTGGATCTCCTTCTTTATCTTACTTCCTCTTTGGGTCGTTGCAACATTTTCCCAAAACTTCTTTGGCTAGATTTGAGAGGGTCATGGACACATTCAAATGTGATATAGCGTCTGAAAGGGTGTTTTTTGTTTTGAACACGGCATGGGATATTTGGGGATTATGATAATTGAATGAACCCATCCATTCGATAGCATTGAAATTGAAGAAACCAATTATTCCAGGGTGATCACCAAGAGTTGAATTTAAAAAGTGTGATGGCCTTTTGATTGGGCTTATCTAACCCATCGTTGATGATTGCCCTGACCTTATGCAGTATGACGTAGGCGATGTATAAGATCTACAAAGAGATGAATCTGGGTCTTGTTTTCCTTCACTCATTCCCTTACCGATACTCAACCTTCTGCGAGTAACTTTTCTCTTCCAATGTTGATTTGAACTCCTTATAGCTGTTTACATATTGACCTTGGATAAATCTTGGCTCAGCATAACAACGCGTCCAGTGAACATAATTCGTCTTTTCTTATGATCACGATTTTACCAACAGACATACGCGCATCGATCATCTGCTTCCACCGGTAACGTCGATTGAAGTTCATTCCTCAATAGCCACGTTAATGTTAGTTGTTGGTTTGCCTGATTTCGAAGGGAATCGGTTGATTGCGATGTGAATTATTTATGTATAGGCTCTCGATCATCTTCAATTGAGCAGAGCTTTTTCAACTGACTGGCTTTACAAATTCGCAGAAATCGTGTCTTTGTAGACCAACTCCAAGACCCAATGCCTTAAAACGCGACAGCTTCTACGCTGTGATCGAAGGATGAAGGATGCGGTCGGGGATGAGAAGGAATAGCACAGGGGTCTCATGTTTGTAAGCATAGGTGCTGAAAGAAAATTGTAGAAAGAACACTCTCGAATGTTGAACCCCTTTTGCGCAGATCATCTTCAGGTGAATCTCGATTGAACAATTTTGCAAGAGTAGAACTTGCTTTTCGTGTGAAATTTGAATGTTGAGAATGAAGAAGATAGGAGAAGCTTCGTTTGTGTGACTGATTTGAACTTTGAAGTCTTGACCTATCTGGACGATATGGTCACCGCGTCGTCAAGATCGATCGGCGGTGAAGCTTACGACCGCTCGAGAATGTATTAAAGTCTCGAGCAGTTTAGCTCGATTGAAAGTTTGGCGACTTTTGAATATCAGGAGCCTCCTTCCCAGCTTTATAAGCTCCACTTCCAAACGATTAAATACATCCTCAAAGCACTTCATCAAGTTTTATCACCAATCAATTACTTACCAAGATCACCTTCACCATGGTCTCTCAGTCTTTACAAGTAGCCGAATCATGTGACGAGAAAGCTGCCCGGGCGAAATCTGATGCTGCCTCTAGCGCTCCTCTACTCACCGTCTCAGCCTTAGCTCGTCGAAGTCCGTTGATGGTGAATACTAGCTCACACCCTCAGTCTGAGGTCACCCTGGATGCCTTTACTCGCTGGCAAGATAGCTTCGAGCGAGACGATAAGGCTCAATTGGCTAGTACTTTGCTCAGCAAACAACACATACCGTCTGCTCTCCTTAGCAGAAAAGCTATCAGTGCAGATAAACAAATATTCTCCCATACGTTGACTGTACAACCGTGAGCATGAGATTCATTCTGTTGTCCGTAGAATGAGCTGAACCATTCTTTGAACATCACAGAACGCCAGTCACCAATCAAAAGGCTTCTGGACGATGCTGGCTCTTCGCGGGCTGTAACGTGGTTCGCATGGGTATTGTCAAGAAGTTTAATCTAGGTATATCAACATGTTCATTGTCCGTGCCACACCTTATTGAAAACTTTGCTCGACCTTTGATTTCAGGCGAGTTCGAACTCAGCGAGTCTTACTTGTCTTTCTGGGATCACGTCGAAAAGTCTAATTATTTTCTTGAAAACGTCATTGAGGTTGGTTCAACTTATATACTTATTTGACTTTCTATGATGTATCATTGCCATCGTTTTGATTCGAATTGCTCCCGCAGCTTGCGGAAGAGCCAATCGACGCTCGGATTATCTCTCTTCTCTGTAGCGCTCCTCTAGGTGATGGAGGTCAGTCATCGCTCTTCCTCGATCATTGTAATAATCCTGACTTGATTATACTATTTCATAGGTCAATGGGATATGGTCGTAGGACTGGTTGAGAAGTATGGCTTAGCACCCAAGTCAATCTTTGATGAATCTTACAACTCTTCCAACTCGGATGGAATCAACGATTTCCTCAATTCTAAACTGCGTGACCAAGCTATTGAACTTCGTCAAATTTATACCGATGCCAAGACCCATGCTATTGATAATCTTGGTCAAGACTCTGACTCAGCCAGCATTGCTGGAGTTCGAGCTGCTCGTCAGGCTAAGGAGACTATGGTACATATCCGATTACACTACAATCACTTCTCGTTCTCTCTTTGTCTGACTATCCCTCGATTTACAGATGTCCCAAATCTACCGCTGCCTAGCCATTGCTTTAGGCTCTCCCCCTTCCCCGACTGAGAGTTTCAAATGGGATTACCTCGACAAGTCAGGCAAGGCTCACAGCCTGGTTTCTACTCCTCTGGACTTCTACCATAAGCATTGTGCTGGATTTCAGGTATGCTTCATTTTTAGTTCTTATGCCCAGAATTTGTAACTGACGAGGATTTGATAATCTGCCCAGGCATCTGAATACATTAGCATGATCAATGACCCCAGAAATCCTTACGACCAGTCATACCTGATTGAGCGATCTGGAAATGTCTGGGGTGGTCGTCCTGTTAAGTTTCTTAACACTAGCATGTCAGTATCTCATCTTGATCCTTTGATATATTTTTGCGTGATTTGTCCTGAATATTTCTTGGTTTAGTGATGTATTGAAGAGCTTAGTGATCGACATGATCAAAGCTGACAAACCAGTCTGGTTTGGCTGTGATGTGGGCAAGATGTCAAATAATACTTACGGTATCATGGACACTGAACTATTTGGTGATTTCAAATTCTACCCCTTGCACCATTTCCTCCAATCTGTTTTTTCTTGAGATGCTAAGTCTGAACTTTTTTCCGTGCAAAACATGATAGATTATGAAGCTGCGTTTGGGACGACCCCTCGTTTATCGAAATCCGAGAGACTCCAAATGGGTGATAGCGCCCCGACTCATGCAATGGTCCGTGTTTATGTGCATCTCTATATCTTCTAGCCCAATTTTTTTCTCATGACATTCTTATCTCCTTGTAGGTAATCACTGGTGTCCACCTTGACGAACAAGGTAAACCTGTGCGATACAAAGTCGAGAATAGTTGGAGTGATACCGCTGGTGATCATGGCTACTTTGTCATGACTGATGCTTGGTTTGATGAATATGTTTATGAAGCCGTTTTACCCAAGTCTTTTATTTCGGATTCGCTCAGACAAGTCTATGACAATTCAGAGCCTAGCGTCTTACCACCATGGGGTATGTACTTTTGCTTTCATGTTTATGGAGTATCAGGTAGAAAAAGAACTGACGAGTTTGATACAAATTTTTAGATGCTATGAGTTAAGCTCGAAAGACAACCAAAGACTGTTGATTTTTACATCTGCTCAGTTTTCCCTGAACAGATTGGGATTGATATGTAGTTGTATTTGTGTTCTTGTGGTTCTATCAACTTGAAGAGTAGCGTGCTGTATATATATATTGACTGGTCTTGAACTGTAATTGTAACATGAGCGACGAGAAAGAGTCGAGATTTCTTCACTGGGTGCCTTCATCCAAAGAGAAAGAAAGTACATTATGATCATGTGTGGAAGTATGTCAAGAAGAGCTTAATAAGTTGATTTATCCCAATTTGATAAATGTCTGTTTATGATGAAGCTAGAGAATAGGATGCTCCGCTTCCCATATCACACTTTTGCATGGTCTTGGCAGAAGTTAGCCTTGAAGGGTCTTAACCTTTTGCTGGCCCGGAGGCTGAGGAGCAGTCAAGAAGAAACAGAGCAAGAAATGTGTTAAGCACCCGAGTTTTCCACTGATTAGATTTTTGGCTCTGCTATTCTTCAAGCGCTTTGATTCATCAAGACATGCAGAAAGGACCAACCCAGAATGTCAACGTCGATGGGTTTTCTTCATGGCTATTATCCAGATGAGATACTTAATTGATGAATTCAGATCTATCGGGTGGAAAGACTCGCGGAACGCATATTGAATTGGGTCTCGAAAATCAAAGTAAAAGAGGTCTTGGGATCTTGCTGTGAACTTATGAAGTATGACGTATGTGATCTTATTTCATAGAGAGATAAACTTGGAGTAACTTGGGTCCTGTTGTTTCCCTCTGTTTGCCTTCCCTCATTTCCTTCAATACTCGACCTGCACTTCAGGCATATTTTCTCCTTCTTGTCCCTTTCCTTGTGACTGTTTACCACAAGTTCATATCACAACAAACCATATGGCTCAGCCTAATAACGCGTCCAATCCCAAGAATTCTGGCGGGATTTCTGATCGTAACTTTTGCAAGAAACATTGATTTCCCTTTGTGATATCAACTGGATGTCACTTTCAATAGGTCTTCAACACGAATTTTCAATCAAGTTGTTTCAAATGAATGTTCATGTGTAAGCTCGATCTCAGACTGACCAATCGAGGATCTCTAAAATCTCTTCGACTTGATCCGCTCTACCAATACATAGCAAGTCTATCTGGGCAAACCAATTCCGATATAAACTTGGAAAACCAGGAAGAAACAAAATTTCTTCTCTTCAATCGAGAGATTCACGCTGTGGATGAGCTCAGGGGTCGCAAAATTGATACATAGGCACCAGCATATGTTGGATGAACTACATTTCGACAAATTATCCTCCGATTTCAACCTCCTTTGGAACACATCAATTTCAGGTGAATGTCGATTGAAGCACGGTTGAGCTAAGAAAGAACTTCTTGTTCAACATGGCCGCTGTGAATGAAGAAGATAGGAGAAGTTACAAGTGTGCTGATTTGGAGGATATGTTCACCGCGTTGTCAAGATCGATCGGCGGTGAAGCTTACTTATAAGTTATGACGTACATACATAGGGTGTTATGTCATTTCAGGGTGGATTTCAAGCTATTTAAAGGCTCAGACGATTCAGCTCAATCGTCAGGGGTCTCTCTCAGCCTTTTAAACGTTCATTCCAAAGCAATCACCTTTAACCATCAACACTTCATCAGCCTTATATCATCGATCGATAAGACACCAAGTTCAAATTCATCATGGGTTCTCAATCCTCAAAAGTAGCCGAATCATACGACGAGAAAGCTGCTTATTATTCTTGTCCACAAGCAAGATCTGATGCTGCTTCGACCGCTGCTTTACTCTCTCGTCTCACCGTCTCAGCCTCAGCTCGTCGAAGTCCCTTGATGGTGACTTCTAGCTCACACCCCCAGTCTGACGTTACCCTGGATGCCTTTACTCGCTGGCAAAACAGCTTTGAGCGAGACGATAAGGCTCAATTGGCTAGTACCTTGCTCAGCAAACAACATATACCGACTGCTCTTCTTAACAGAAAAGCTATCAGTGCCGATAAACAGATATTCTCCCATACTTTGACCGTACAACCGTGAGTGTGGAATTGGTTTCGTTTTCCTCATTGACCTTATCAAGTGATTTGGAACTTTTCTTCGAACACCACAGAACCCCAGTCACCAACCAAAAGTCTTCAGGGCGTTGTTGGCTTTTTGCGACCTGTAACGTGGTTCGTATGGGTATCGTCAAGAAGTTTAATTTAGGTGAACGAGTACCCCCCAATTGACCGTATCACATCTTATTAATAAGCTTGCTCGATCTGTGATTACAGGCGATTTCGAGCTGTCCCAAAGCTACTTATTCTTTTACGACCACCTCGAGAAGGCGAATTATTATTTAGAAAACATAATTGAGGTGTGTTCCACTACTTATTCCACTTTCTCCCATTGTCGTCGTTTTGATTTGAATTTCTTCTACAGCTTGTTGAAGAGCCAATCGACGCTCGTATCATTTCTCATCTCTCTAGCGCTCCCCTAGGTGATGGAGGTGAGTCTCCAAACTTACTTGCTAATTTGATCTTGTGCCAATATTAACTCAATACCACCACTTCACAGGACAATGGGATATGGTGGTTGGATTAGTTGAGAAGTATGGCTTGGTACCCAAGTCCATCTACGATGAATCTTACAATTCCTCCAACTCGAGTGGAATCAATACTTTCCTCACCTCTAAGCTTCGTGATCAAGCTCTTGAACTACGAGAAATTTACAACGATGCTAAGGCCCATGCTATGGATAATCTTGGTCAAGACTCTAACTCGGCTGCCATTGCGGGTATTCGCGCTGCTCGACAGGCTAAGGAAACTATGGTATGTATCCCATCATGATCCCATCACTCATTTCGTTTTCTCTTTGTCTGACTCTACCTGGATTGATCAATAGATGGCCCAAGTCTACCGCTGCCTTGCAATTGCTTTAGGATCTCCTCCTTCTCCAACCGAAACTTTCCGATGGGATTACGTCGACAAGTCAGGCAAGGCTCACAGTCTTGTTTCTACTCCTCTCGATTTCTATCATAAGCATTGTGCTGGATTTCAGGTATATCTTTAATCTTCACATACTTTTCTACACCCTTTTTTGTACCACCTAACGAGGATTCGATAATCTGTGCAGGCATCCGAATACATTAGTTTGATTAATGACCCCAGAAACTCCTACAACAAGTCATTCACTGTCGAACGACTTGGAAATGTTTGGGGTGGTCGTCCCATCAGATATGTTAATACTAGCACGTTAGTATCTCGTTTCCTATCAGCATTCCCTGAAGTATATGGTGTACACTTGTTTGAAACTAAAATTTCCTCCTTTTGTCCAGTGATGTATTGAAGAGCTTAGTGATTAAGATGATCAAAGCTGATAAACCAGTTTGGTTTGGTTGTGATGTGGGCAAGATGTCAAATTCGTCCTATGGTATCATGGACACTGAGCTTATGGGTAAACTTCCCTACATCTCTATCTTTTTGTGTTCTTCTCTCTTGGACAACTGAGTTTGAACTTTGCTGATTTTTTTTGCGTATTGATGTCAGATTATGAGGCTGCTTTTGGGGTGAAATCCAATTTATCAAAGTCTGAGAGACTTCAGATGGTTGATAGCGCTATGACCCATGCTATGGTTTGTATCCTGCTCCTGTTATACTTCTTTTACTTCAAAGACTTTATCTCATTACATTCTTTTACTTTTCTAGGTCATCACTGCCGTTCATCTTGACGAACAAGGCAAACCAGTACGATACAAAGTTGAGAATAGCTGGAGTGATACCGCTGGTGATCATGGCTACTTTGTTATGACTGATGCTTGGTTTGATGAATATGTTTATCAAATTGTTTTACCTAAATCTTTTACTCCTGATTCTCTTAAGCAAATCTATGAAGATTCCGAACCTAGCGTCCTACCACCATGGGGTATGTCGTCTTTTTTGCACCTTTTTTTTACACCAGGAAGAAAGACATCTAATGATTTCTTTTCGGATGCTTAGATCCTATGGGAAGTTTAGCTTGAAAGAAGATCAAAGCATTTTGATTTTTGTATTTACTATCTTTTTTTGAAAATCTCAGATTGATAGTTGTATTTGTGTTTTGTTCTTTTATGTTTTGATCAAGAAGAGTAAGTAGCGTTGTGTGCGTATGTGAATGTTTTTGACTGGTCTTGAATTCGAAATGGAACATGATTGATCAAAGATGACCATTTCTACATTTCTTGATTGACTGACTCGGGCTGACATGTATACTTCAAGAGCACATCAAGGAAATCAGTATTTCATCCTCATAAACGTATTTGATTGTGATGAATTGAAACGAAGTGTAAGAAAATGAATCGGAGCTTTTCCAAAAGAAAGGTTAATTTGATTGCGCTCCCAGCATTTTGTAGTACGTACCATCCCCTCAAGCCTTGATCGTAATCTCTCCAAAGTGAGTTATTTGATGTTTTGTTGGACCACCTCACCTCTTGGCCCACGTATACTCTTATGATCTGTTGATGTCCCAAAATGAATGCTGGATCGATCAATGTTGCACTGCTTTCAACTTCGATTGTGCCACAATTAGATCACGTCAAGAAATAGCCAGTGCTGAGGGCACAGTTGACCTTGTTTGTTTATGAGCTCGCAGTACTCAGTGCTTGATGTTTGATGTCTAGGGCATCCTTTGGGATATCCTCGCTGGCTCATCTCATACTCCCCATGGTCCCGATGAAAGGAGTTCATTAGGTGAGGTTGAATCGTTCTGGCCTGTGGGCTCATTACTCAAAGGCCTGACATAAACATATGAAGATCTGAAAATAGTCCAATGAAAGGGAAAAATAATCACTGACCAGGTGCGCATACAATGGCTTTTGATAGTGAAAATTAGTCGGAACTACTCTTGCTGATGTCCAAATCTCTCGCGATGACCAACTCCTTCATGTAGATTGATTGGGGTCTCATTGTGATACAAATCCTTTTCTGTTTCTTCAAGACACAATATAACTCGACTCCTAAAACAAGTAGTTCACGATGGCCGGTCTCAATCCTCCCTTAGCTTCGGCACGACCTCGCAAGCCTATTCTTGATCAGTCCGTCATTCTTTCACAAGACAACGATGCTCGCTCAAAGTTGAGGAGCGCGCGGATCGGCAAGGGAAAAGGAAAAAGTGAGTTAAGAATATTTGAGCGAATCGTGTGTTCAGCTGTGTTCAGTATCGGCATCAGATTCATGGCCATCACTATCATACATCCATTCTTCACATCGATCATTCTCTTGCCTTTCTCAATCTGAAGGGATTATTATCATGTATTGACATTCAACTTTGGGATATCCACAGACGAATCAACTGTTATCCGTCCATCTAGGATCCCATCGTCATCATCATCGATCACTTCATCGAAATTTCTTGGAGTTTTGATACCACGGCATCCACATTACAACTCAAATTATCATTCCTCAAAAAGCTCAAGTAATGCTCTGCAAGTTACGTCAAGTCAAACATCTCAATCCGGTCCTCCAGCTGTTTCAAATGAGCAATGTTCTGATAGAGATCCTTCAGGTTAGTAACTGACATTCACTTATCTACACTGTCTTTTTCGTTTTTCAATTCATTCTTGTTATTCTTGAAACTGATGCATTTACTTCATGTATATTTTGTAATGATAGATTTGTCTGTTCAAAGTAACTGTCTTCAAGATCCGTCAAGTCAAACCTCTCAATCAGATCCCATCAAGGTTTCAAATGAGGATCGTTTTGATAGTGTTCCATCAGGTCTGTTATCGACATCCACCATCCTTTTATTTTTGAATTCATTCTGATAATCCTTGAAAATGATAAATTTATCTTGTGCATATGTTTTATGCAATGATAGATTCGCCTGTAATCTTGACAGATGGCATCATAGAGGCATCAGTATCTCCTGGTCATTCAGGACCTCATTCAGGTGCAAATGTTTCATCGACGGATAGCTCAGTGATCAACGAGTCACTGCCGACAGGATCTCAAGCGGCTCCGCCAGTAGAAGATGTACCACTAGATGATCAGAACCATCATCCATCATCACCATCTCACTCGCCTGAAAACTCTCTTCTGACTAGAAACCCTGACAAAGGGTTTTCTTCACCGCTTAAGCCATCTGGATCCCCTGATATTATTTCAACGGATCCTGATTCTTCAAATTCGTCCGATCATCTTATCTTCTTATCACTTACTTCAACTATCAGAAATCCTTTATCGCCACATCAGTCACTACCAACAAGATCTGAGGCGTCAGATTTGCGAGATGATCAGAAGCTTCATTCACCATCACCGGCTCACTCATGTGAAAACTCTCTTCTGATTAGAAACCCCGACAGAGTTTTTTCTTCACCAAACAAGCCATTCGGATCCACTGAAATCATTACAAATGATCCTGATTCTTCAAATTCGCATAATGAAACCATCCTCTCATCATCAGCTTCATCTATTAGAAATCCCTCCTTTACACATCAGTCACTGGCAGCAAGATCTGAGGCGTCAGATGAAGACTCTCGTGTGACTATCAACCGCGACACAGTTATTTCTCCACAGCTCAAGCCATTCGAATCCACTGCAATCATTGCAACTGATCCTGATTCTTCAAATTCGCATAATGAAACCATCGTCTCATCATCAACTTCATCTATTAGAAATCCCTCATTTACACATCAGTCACTGGCAGCAAGATCTGAGGCGTCAGATGAAAACTCTCTTGTGACTATCAACTGCGACACAGTTATTTCTCCACAGATCAAGCCATTCGAATCCACTGAAATCATTACAAATGATCCTGATTCTTCAAATTCGCATAATGAAACCATCTTCTCATCATCAACTTCATCTGTTAGAAATCCTTCATTTACACATCAGTCACTGGCAGCAAGATCCGAGGCGTCAGATGAAAACTCTCTTGCGACTATCAACCGCGACACAGTTATTTCTCCACAGCTCAAGCCATTCGAATCCACTGAAATCATTACAAATGATCCTGATTCTTCAAATTCGCATAATGAAACCATCCTCTCATCATCAACTTCATCTATTAGAAATCCCTCATTTACACATCAGTCACTGACAGCAAGATCCGAGGCGTCAGATGAAAACTCTCTTGCGATTATCAACTGCGATACAGTTACTTCTCCACAGATCAAGCCATTCGAATCCACTGAAATCATCGCAACTGATCCTGATTCTTCAAATTCGCATAATGAAACCATCCTCTCATCATCAGCTTCATCTATTAGAAGTCCCTCACATACACATCAGTCAGTGGCAGCAAGATATGAGGCGTCAGATCTGCATTTGAATGATCAGAAACATCATTCACCATCACCAGCTGACTCGCTTGTTAGTATCAACCATGACACAGTTACTTCTCCACAGCTCAAGCCATTTGGATCCACCGAGATCATTGCAACTGATCCCAATTTTTCAAATCCGCATATCCAACTCACCTTCCCATCATCAACTTCATCTATCGAAAATCTTTCATCCCCACTCCACGTTCCAGAAACCACTACCGATACCGGGGATTCAAGTCTTCAATTGAAACCTGACGACTTTGATTCAGATGAAGAATTAAGAGAGTTTATCGTGGTGGACTCAGATGATGAGCAAGTTTCTGATACCGAATGGCAAGAGAATTATCGGAATAAAACTCGATCAAGTCTCAAACAAGAGACACCTGAGCAAATCAAACGAGAAGAATCTCCATTATTTGAATTTCGACATGGACCTTCGGAGACTCAAGGCTGGACGGGAAGCCAAACCATCACTCAAGCTGAACTTGATCCATGCATATCTGATGAAGAAGTACGTTGGGTAGAATGATGAAGTAATAGATTGGTTGAACCAACTCAACTAACATCTTGATTGCCGGCAAATCCAGATCAAACCACGATCGCCGCACTTAGATCGCTCCAGAGCTTCACGCCAGATCGTGGTACCGGAAAATGGAATCCAAATTCAAGATTTGGCTGATGATATTGAACAAAATCGGCAGCCCCAACTCGATCACGATGATTTTGAAGAGACTAGATCCAATCGACATGGATTTGTTGAAGAACTCTCGTCTGGTGTGCCAACAGAATATCCAAACAGTTCACCGAGAAGGCAGACACTTTCCAAGATGAGTGATGAAGGACTCACGTTTGATAATAGTGATGCTAGTCAGAAAGAGAATGTAACAAATTTGATAAATGATCTCGATGAACAATCTGAAGAAGAACCACTCACAATCAATCGAAGGCCAAAGCCATCAAGACTGACAGTGAAGAGTCCTGTCAATGTGGGGCACGAAACTTGTGAATCTCCCAAGTCGAGTCCTTCGCCTACCGCTGGACCTTCAAAGTCACTTCACAAGATTTCCAACAATATTCCCCCGGGTGAACCTGGTGATTTAGATAAAAACGAAGATTTCACCTGTCATCAATGTCGAGTGAACACCACGCAACCTATGATCTGTGATCAATCACAAGATCCTAATTGCGATGTTCGAGTCTGTATCACCTGTTTAATGAAGATAACAGTCTATGATGATTATCCTGAGCTCCGACCGCCCATCTTTAATTTTGTACCAGGTGGAACGATGTTATGTGTAAAATGTCGTAATCTGTGTCCATGTGAGTCATGTAGAAGAAGACGTGATGGGAAGACGGAGCATCCTCGAGATCTGGGCAGTTCAACCGACGGATTCTATGTACTCACTCCAAAAGAACGACTAGAAGTTTTATCAAAGAAGAGAAGAAGGCAGCCAGAAGACTCCGATGGATCTGATTTCGATCCAGGGATATCCGATGATCAAGTATGTTGAATGATGATCAAGTCATATATTTGTTGAATCACTTGAACTCATCACTGGATCTACGCCGCCTTTAGATACAGCCGCGATCACCGCGCCCCAAACGTAGCGCAGCTTCACGCCGAATTCTTGGCGCGGGGACGGTAAGGGATCACTACAATATGCTTCAATATGAATTTTCTGCATCTGAAATCTTATCTCCTGAGTCAGGAATACGAAATTTGGACCTATGATGGCATACAACGGCAGCTAGAACTTGATCAAGATGATGTTACAGCCAGTAGGTCAGATAGACACGATGCACCTAGAAACCTTCAGCCTAGAGAGCTACCAGAAGCTTCAAATATACTAACGAGGACAGGGAGACTTACGGGGACTATTGAGGCAGAAGTTTCCTTCTCCGCTTCTTATTCTATGCAGAATGAGAAATTAGCCGACTCATATTTATCTAATCACCTTGATGTACAGTCTGAAGATCCACTACCCCTAAATCCACCCAGCCCAAAGGAAGAAATTCCAGAGGTCAGAAATCCTGTCAGTTTGGGACGTGAAACTCGTGATGCTTCCAATTCGAATCCTTCACGTACTTTTGGATCAGAAGACTCGGATGAATATAATCAATTTGATACACTCATATCTGATGACAAAGTACGTGCTAGATCGATCAGCAACTTGCTTATCCACTTCTCATCCTTCGGATACTAGAAAGTAGATTCAAAATGACTAAATCTGTTGATGAACAGTCTGAAGATGAACCGCCCGAAGAAGAATTAAGTCCAAGGCGATTAGAACCAAAAGTGAGAAATCCGGTCAATACGGGACGAGTCACTTTTAATCCCATCAATTCATATCATCTGCCCGATAGTGGACTGGATGACTCAGAATCGGATGAGATTGACGAGCTTGATTCATTCATATCTGATGAAAATGTACGTGATAGGGTGATTAAGAAGTCACCTTTCTACTTCTCATTAGAATGTATCTCATACAGATTCACTAACTCATCTTGATCAACAGTCTGAAGATGAACTACGCGATGAGCAACCAAGGGCAAAACGACTGGGACCTGAAACTTGCGAGCCTTCCAAGCCGTTCCCTTCACCTACTTCTGGGCCTTCAAAGATAGTTTACAGGATACCCAAGAAGATGCCCGCACGTGAACCTAACGAGTTTGGGGAATACGAATATTCCACTTGCCATCAGTGTCGAGTGAAAACCGGCCGACCAAAGATGATCTGCGATCAATCACAAGATCCTAACTGCGTTGTTCGAGTATGTATTACGTGTTTGGTGACCAGGGAAGTCTACAAGGATCATCTCGAACTTCGGCCACCCATCTTCAAATTTGAACCAGGTGGAAAGATGTTGTGTGTAAAATGTCGTAAACTTTGTCCGTGTGCGTCATGTAGAAGAAGACGTGGTGAGAAAGAGGAATGTCGGCGAGGTATGAATAAATTTTTTGCACTCACACCAGAAGAACAAGAAAAGGTTTTGTTCAAGAAAAAAGAAAGACAAGAGTCATCAAGAAAAAATAAAGAATCTCGTGCAAAAACCGAGAAAACTATCAGCCAAGACAATTTCACTGATTGGCGAAGCAACTTTGAGAAAGATGACAAAGCACAATTAGCTAGTACTTTGCTCAGCCAACAACATATACCGTCAGCTCTTCTAAATAGAAAAGCTATCAGAGCAGATAAACGAGTGTTTTCGCATGCTTTGACGGAACCACCGTGAGTGTGGAATTCATTTGTTTTTCGTAGATTCTGTGTGATGATTTAACCTTTATCTCCACTTCACAGGACCACATTTATCAATCAACACTCTTCAGGAAGATGCTGGCTCTTTGCTATCGCCAACATGGTTTGTAGGGGTATAATCAAGAAGTTTAATCTAGGTAAACTGAGATTTCTCAATTAGTTGTATCGCATGCAATTGACAAGTTTGCTTGAATCCAGGTGATTTTAAGTTAAGTCAAAACTATCTTTTATTTTCAATGTTATTAGAAAAATCGAATCTCTATCTTGAGAATATGATCGATGTGAGTTCTACTATTTATCTCGCTTTTTATTGTTGCGATCGTTTCGAATTGAATTTCTCTTGCAGCTTGTTGAAGATCCAATCGACGCTCGCATCATCTCTCATCTCTCTCGCTCTCCTCTGGGTGATGGAGGTCAGTCTTCATACTACCTTTCACCTCACTTCGATTCTAACTTGTTTCTATTAATGAATAGGACAATGGGACACGGTCGTGGGATTGATCGAAAAGTATGGCCTAGTACCCAAATCGGTATATGATGAATCTTACAATTCTTCCAACTCGGAGGAAATCAAGACTTTCCTCAATTCTAAACTTCGTAATCAAGCTGTTGAACTGCGTCAAATTTACAATAGTGCCAAGGCTCGTGCAATAAATAATCTTGGTCAAGACTCCAAATCGGCTACACTTCCTGGAGCGAGAGCTGCACGCAAAGCTAAGAAAGCCATGGTACGTATCCAATCGTGATTCAATCATGTATTCCATTTCGTCTTTGCCCCACTGAAACTGAATTTTTATCAATAGATGGCCCAAGTATATCGCTGCCTCGCTATTGCTTTAGGATCTCCTCCGCCTCCAAGTGAGGCTTTCCGATGGGATTACCTTGACAATTCAGATAAGCCTCGTAGCCTCGTATCTACTCCTTTGGATTTCTACAATCAGCATTGTGCTGAATTTCAGGTATGCACTAGATATTCATTTCCTACGCCGATTCTTTGTACCTGATGAGCAATTGGTATCTTATGTTATAGCCATCTGAATACATCAGCTTGATCAATGACCCTAGAAATCCGTTCAACAAGTCATACACTGTTGATCGAATTGGAAACGTTTGGGGTGGTCGTCCAATAAGATACATCAATACTAGCACGTTAGTACCAAATCTCCCATGGTTTTGATCCTTGATCCATCTCTCTTCATGCTTCATTCTAACGGAAGTTTGTTTGGGTTCAGTGATGTATTGAAGAGCTTAGTGATTAAGATGATCCAAGCTGATATAGCAGTTTGGTGTGGTTGTGATGTGGGAAAGATGTCAAATCTGTCTCATGGGATCATGGACACTGAGCTCATCAGTGAATTCACCTCTATATTCACATGTGTTTATTTCGTGTCAAACTAATCCTGAACGTATCTGCTTTGGAACGCAATAGATTACGAGGCTGCTTTTGGGGTGATGTCTCATTTATCGAAATCTGAGAGACTTCAGATGGTTGATAGTGCCATGACTCACGCGATGGTTTGTATCTTTCTCCTATTTCAGCTCTTCCATCTCATAGGCTTTATCTCATATAATCTTTGACTCTTGTAGGTCATCACTGCCGTCCATCTTGATGAACAAGGTAAACCTGTACGATACAAGTTCGAGAACACTTGGAGTGACACTGCCTGTGATTGTGCTTATTTTGTCATTACTGATGCTTGGTTTGATGAATATGTTTATCAAATCGTGTTACATAAATCTTTTATTCCTGATTCACTTCGACAAATTTATGATGATCCAGAACCAAGCGTCTTACCACCATGGGGTATGTGGTTTTTTCTACCTTTCTAGAATCTTGGTAGGTAAGAGAACTAACAAATTTGGTGTACATTTTAGATCCTATGGGAAGTTTAGCTTGAAATACAACCCCAGGAGCATTTGGTAGATTTATTCCTGGTAAATGATGTACATATCTATGGTTTGCGTTTGGATTGAGTTTAGTTAAAGAGCTTTATTATGTATCAAAAGGAAACCATCCTGTTCATAAGTCTAGTTACAAGAATCTCAGTAATGATATGATAAATGAAATAGTTATGGTGGGTGCATGTACATTTGGTTCAATTGGTGAGAACAAGGCCTACACTTCACAGAAAGATAGGTAGATTTTTATTCATGAAGATGATCACAATGTTCATGATTGTTTGGGTGATTGAGACAGCATGTGGACATCATGATGGTATGTACATTGAAGGTTTTGAATAAAATCAAAGAGTTAAGTCAGCAGCAAGCTTGAAAGTTGTTTCAAAAGAAAATATCTAACACTACTGATATCCACAAGGGGAAGAAGAGATTGATGAGAGTGAAAGGATCAACAACCTTTGATTTTTGGAGCTTACATGCTCAACAAGTGGGTGGATGTTGCGGTGGTCTGGGTAATTTTCCACTAGTCATATGATTATTGACTGTGGGCAACGCTCGGACCTCACCGCAATGACTACGGTCAGCGGTACGTTCCGCTACGGCCCGCTCCGTACCGATTTCAGGCTCTGGGCACTACGGTACCTCCGTACCGCGATGCCAGGTTAAGGAAACCGGTGACGGTCCTGATTACGATCACAGGCCAATCACGTTGCGGGGCCCGCGACGAAACCCGTAGCCACTACGGCTGACTACGGGAGTTCCCCCTTACCACCACCAGGGATGCAGGTGTGAGTATGAGTGTACCCATCTCACACCCACTTTCCATCGTTTTCGCCCCGTGGCTGAGTACCCGATTCCTCAATTTTTGTTTACTGAGTTGTACAGCCCAGATGTGTAACTCACATCTGGGAATGTATGAGTATGTAATACTCAAGTGCGCCCCCTCCTCTGCGCCCCATACTCACACTAAACCAGAACAAGCACGCACCTTGTTTGGATGAGTACCTCATCCAAACAAGGTGGACTAGGATATCCGATATGATATCCTAATGGGATTCCAATGAACCCTTTCTCCAAACAACATCTCCTTTTCGAACAAGCCCACCTCTTTGACATCAACTCGACCAACTTCTGGAAGGCTTAACAGGTAGCAATTTGGGTCGTGAATGACCATCCAGAACGGTGTGGCTTCAAGTTTCAATTTCTCAATCGATCTACCCTCTCTTTGGCCCCACCTATGGCTCAGCACGATGGCCACCTCGAGCTCTGGCTACCGGCGCTGACGTGGGTCAATTCCGATGCAATGAAAAATCTCGGAGCCCTCGAGTGGACATTGGACTTCAGGTGAGCTCAAATATCCTCCTACCTCCTCGCTATTCCTCAAATTCCTTGATTACGTTCGATTATTGATCCTTGCTCTTAAATTTCCCTTTGTTCCGTGCTTCTTCTCATCATTTTCCAGACCAACGGATTATCTCATTAGAACTATGCCTCGTTACCCTACCCTACCTCCTGCAACCCCCAAGGTCTCACCCTATGCTCGTCGACCTAATCACCAAGCTGCCCCTACTAGCACGACGACCTCTCCCCGTTTGACTTCGACTCCGCGTTCAACCTCATTGTTGCGTACGGCCTCATCCTCTACTCGAATCGGTAGCTCTGGCACCAACCTGGTATCCTCCCGCCCTACTAGTTTCGCACTTCGAGACGAAGAGGACCTGGATTTGGACTCCGTCCCGACCATCAGGCACCGTTCGGATGTCTATCTTTATTTTGACGTGAGTTTTTTCGTTTTTGGTCTCTTTCCTTCTATGATTATCACGCTGATGGAGATGGACTTTCTCACCCAGGAGCCAAGGGTACACCAGGATCACGCCAAAGGGGAAATCTCAAAGGTGTACCCCTGCCTACATTGCCCGTAAGTTACCTCCTCTTCATCAATGTCACTTCTATTACTGACAAGTGCTCTATCACACTCAGTGCTGAGTGTTCAATTGCAGGGCGTCCGAACTCAAACCTCCACAAGCATCGTCGAGTTTGCCCTGGCCTCCCTGCCGCTTGGTTCCGTCGTGCTCCCGGAAGCATTCCCCCGGATGAAGACCCTGCGATTGCCGCCGCTCGCAAGAAAGAGCTCCGCACGTTGCTCATTGGTGCAGTTATCAGCAAAAACCTGCCCTTCTCGATCTTTGAGGGTGATTTAATGCAGGCAGCTCTCCGTGCCATCAGCCCGTCATTCTATTGGCCCGGACGTTCGGGTATCAAAGCCGATGCCGAAGGATTGTTCCTTGATTTGGAGCGACAGTTGATCGATGAGATCGCAAAGGTTCCTGGTTCCGTATCGACTGCTACCGACACCTGGACGAGCCCGGACTATTCTCACACCTACATGGCGATCAATGGATTTTTCTTCAATGCAGACGGAAAGTTCTGCCGAAGACTTGTAGCTTTTAAGGTCAGCTAGTGATTTAGTGATTTAACCATTCAACGATAGCAATATCTACTGATGATTGGATTATAATGAGGTGTGGTGGTCCACCACACCTCATTATCGACAATCTCGATTCCTCAACGCAGGGTCCTCCAATGTATCTTTTTGTCCATATTCTCCCTGGATTCAACCAAGGAGGTACTTGGGTTGAAACAACCAATTAGTAAGTTTCATTTCTCTTCCCTTGTCTTTCATCAATTCCTTGATATTTCATTTCGGCTCACTAACAATTGATTTAAACTTACATTTCTCTCTTATTCTCCTATCACTCTATCCTCGACATGTCTACTTCGTCGTTACTTCCTCCTGAAACTTCTCGCCAATCCTCTCGTGCCAGCCCACGCCGGAAAGATGCGAGTTTTGTATCAACCTCTGGAGACTCTCGGACCTCTTTAAATCGGCCAGAAAAATCAATCACCATCAACTCTGATGATGATTCCAATTACAACGCCAATGAAGACCAAGAAGAATCCAAAGGAGCAAAAGATCAATCTCTTTCCCCTACTCCTGCACCCACAACAACGAATTCTAAATCTAATCAAGAGACGAAACAGGCTACGATGAAACGGAAGAAGACGAGCTCGGTTCACTTGCGGAAACAGAAGTCCCGAGCGCTTGCGTCCAAGTAAGTAGATAGGCCCTTGAACTTTCATATGTATCTAATACGGAGAGCTGACTGTGTCTGTTTGAACTTTGTTCATCCCGACGATGTTGACGTTGATCAAGTCACCGAAGATGAAGGCGACTCGACTGGGCTTTAGAAAAACAACCAACGATGAGGTCAAAGCTCTCCTGTCGTACTACAAGGATCCAGAGTACGTTCCAGGTGAAGAGGTCAGTCCATAAGTCCTTCCTATCGGTTTTTTGGATTGTTTTATCCCCACATATAATGTTTCCTGTCACCTTCTATTCTTGTATCACCTACTTTCTATCTATCTATCTAGGCTACTGGAATTAAACAAAGATTAAAATGTAAGTGGTGTCCCGGCACTTTTACTCGAGGAGACAATGGAAATTCGAATCTGTACGGACACCGAGACGGTTACAAAAAGTGAAAGCCTTGCCCTGGACAAGCAAAAGCCATTCAAGCCAATGTTGACCTTCCTCCCACTTGGCAAGAGATTAATGCACCCGTTGAAATTGCAATCAACCCCGGTAATTCGATCAAGTCTTTTCTTTCGGCGTCCACCTTCAGTGTCGAGTTGCTCAACGTGGTATTAGTCATTTGGATACTGCGACATGCATTACCTTGGATTTGATTCCAGGATCAGACCTTGCGAGCAGCTTTCAAACTGGGCAATTGTGCTGCTCAGCTTCAATCACCAAAATGGGCAGCTACCACAGCCAAGGAGCTTTTCTATTCTTTGTACAATGTTGTGATAGGTCGCATCCAGGTGAGTTTCAGCTTTATGTTTCCTCCTCTTTAATCTCAGCACTTATATATACATGATGGGTTATATAGAACAACTCCAGCATGTTCTCTTTAGCTCATGATGGATGGACAACAAAGGGTAACAGAATGGCATTCATAGGTGTGATGGTTAATTACATTGATGACGAGTGGAACTATCAAACGGTGCACCTCACTTTGAAATTAGTAACTTGGCATCATTGTGGAGATCTCCTGGCTTGACCAGTAGCTCAAAATCTAATCCGACACGGTCTACATAAAAAGGTAATGTGTTTTTTATACTATTACAATTCCATTTCTTTTATAATAGTTTCTGACCTCCCTTCTGCAGATGATTGGTCAGACCACTGATTCTGGGTCATCCAACGGCCCCATGGCTCGCGAAATGGCTCGACTTTTTGCCGAATGCGACTCTCCAGTCCACTGGTCACCTGAAAAAAGCCATGTCAAGTGCTTTTGTCATAAGCTAGCTCTTATGGTTAGCCATGGCCTCAAAATTCTCAATATCAGCGCAGGACATACCAAACCCACCACCAAGCCTGGTTTGGTTATTCCTATCCCCACCATTCAATTAAACGACGAGGAGGTAGATGTGATTGACTCTGAAGACTCGGATGAGGAGCAAGGATCCTTGGTACCTGAGACAGGTGAGAACAAAGGACTGCCCAAGGAGCCATTGGACACTATCATCCAATTGGATGACATTGTGGCACGTAGCATTCATAAGGCAAGCTCAAGTTGCTTAATTTTGATATGAATTATTCCCTGAGCTGATTCAAATCCCTTTCTTTTGGAGACACCAGGTTGATAAACTCATCCAGATGACTTGCTCCAGTTTGTCTAGACGCAATTATTTTGCGAAGGAGGCAAAAGAGCAAGGCATCCGCACACTCACCGTGGGTTATGGTGTGAGATGGAATGTCAAAGCTGACAGTCGTCATAGGGCGTGCAATGGAAAGGATGTAAGTTGTCTTTCTGCTCTTTCAATTCACCTATCTGTTTATTAATTGCAAATCCATTACTGACATCAAAACAATCATTACAGATCCTAAATTCGATGACCTCAATGGATCAAAAGACAAACAAATACTACCGTGGCCTTTCCTTATGCGACGAGGAATGGGAGGCTGTGGAGGCATTGAACCCAGTGCTCGAGGTAAGATTTTCAATTTCACAATGTTGTTTTAGTGTGATTAATTGTTTCTGAGCCACTTTATTCAACTAGGTTTTTGAGGACGCTACGTTTTGTATGCAGGGGGACTTGTTGTCAGGTTGTGAGGTGCTTGCAGAATATCTGTGCATCAAGAAAAAACTAGAAAACCTCAAAGAAGCAACAATATTCCCAAGTATTCTTACTGCAATTAATGAAATGTTAAACTGGCTCAAGCAGTATCAGGATGAGGTACTTGGAACTGAAATAATTACTATTGCAACAATCCTGAACCCATGACAACGCTTGAAATTCCTCCAAGACTTCTACCCGGACATAACCCTTTCAGCTCAAGAATCAATGAATGAAGTTTTCCAACGTAGGCTTTCAAAATGGATTTTAGACAAACCTCAACCTTCACCTCGAACTCAAGAACCTACTGTAGCTGACATCGCCGATGAGTTCAATATGTTTGCAGCCACTGCTGATAAAACACCAACTTCCACTGCTCATGAACATGAGCTAGCCGACTACATATCTGGCAAGTTTGGTATTGCTCCTGAAGAGAAACCGCTCGATTGGTGGAGGGTAAGTCCAATCGCATTCCTGCTTTTCTTTCTCTCCACTAATATCACTTGCATCTTTAACAGAAACACAAGAAAGACTTTCCATTACTTGCTTCAATGGCAAGGGATTATTTATCAAACAATCCATAACGTTACGGCTGATTACGTTGAGGTCCGAGCGTTGCTGTGGGCATGAGATCAGTGGATTGATTTAAAGATGGAAGTTGTGAGGGTAGGGTACTCTTTGAGAGTGCTCTATGCTCACTAAAGTTGGAAAATGGGTAGTGTAGTAATGAAATTTGATTCTTTATTTCAAATGTGTAGTATTTACAAAATGAAATAAAGAAAAGAAAGAAAGTAAAAGAGACTGATAGTCTGTTTGGATAAATTCTGTTTGGATAAATCCAGACAGACTACAGTTAGATGACTCCTTAAAAGGAGGTTTGATTTATAGTTAATAATTATTATAAAGTACAAAGGCTGGATCCAAGGCCCTCCTTTAATTTTTAAAGTAACATATTAAAGAGTGAGGTGAAGGTCACTAGTCTGGTTGTTACAAAGTCACCAACTTATGGTTATTCAGAAGGTACACCAACCTGAGAGTTGATATAGGTCACTAACCTACGGTTGTTCAGAAGGTACACCAACCTGTGAGTTGATATAGGTCACTAACCTGTAGTTGTTCAAGAGGTAACTAACCTTGAAGTTAATTGGAAGGTCACTAACCTAGAAATGTTCTACTTAGGGAAAGTAGAGGATCCAGAAAGGGGAAGAAAGAGATTACAGTTGATCCAGTCTAGTCACGACCACAACTGCTCTGCAAAAACAAAATTCAGTTACACAACATCATACACACAACCCCTATAAATAAATGACATGTAATAAGTCATTTCTGGGTTAGGAATAGGGTGTAAGTACAGCTGTTCCAACAAAGATTGATTTTTTTGGAAATCTTGCCAATGTGCAAAACCCGGGTTTTGTCCCTCACTTGATTTTGTCTCTCCGCTAATTGGAAGAATACAGGAAATAATAAACCTGTAATCAATTTTTTTCCTTGGTTTTAGCCGCTGCGGAGACAACTTTCTCCAAAAAAAAGTTGTCAACCTTTCTTGAAACAGCTGTATTAGAAATGACTTGGCAAGTCAATCTGATTGGCCAATTTTTTTTCAAATTTTTTTTCCCCCCAAACTCCAATATTTGGGTCCAGGTACCTAACCGGCCTATTATTAAGTACTTAAGTACTTAACTTAAGGCCTTAACTGCCTAGCCTAGGCGCCCACACATTTATGTGTCCACTTAAGTACCTACTTAAGTACCTTATGAGCAGCACAAGCATGGCTCAGCACAAGCAACCTTCAGCACAAGTTCTGCTCATCACAATTCATCAAGTACATAACAATGGTGATTTGTGTACATGGAGATGAAGAAATGAGACAGAATATGCAAAAAAGATGAAAACAGCAAGATAAGACAAGAAAAGCCCTTTGAGGGTCACACATCATGCCAAATCTCATGATGGTGTTTTGTGGTATGCATCAATGCAAGCTGTATCTCTTGGTCAATTTTTCAGCTGGTACCCGGTCATACCAAGTCTTGAGTGTTGAAAATGAAAAGGTATCAGTGATGGATAGTGAGTTAAGAAGACAAGAATGATAAGGGCCCGTTCGGCTGGAAACCAAATACGGTTTTTGGCCAAATACCCCACCAAAGCCAAAAACTGTATTTGGCCAAATACGGTTTTTGGTTTTTAACAAAAAGAGCAGCGTTCGGCAACGGTCTTTGATCAAAACCAAAAACGGTTTTTGATCAAAAAATCTTCAATTTTGAAAAACAGCCCTGAGGCTGTTTTTGAGACCAAAAAGAGTTTTTGGGCTCATTTGCCCCTCCATTTTGATTTTTTGTTGACCGATTTGGTTGACTGTTTGGTAAACGAAAAAGCCGAATTTCGAGTTTTTCAATCTGCCCCTCGAAAAAGGGGCAGATCGAAAAATCGTTTTTGTGTAACGATTTTTTCAAAATCCAGCCGAACGGGCCCTAAGAGACTCACCAATAGATGTCCATCTGCCAATTGCCTTTTTGAAAATACTTCCAAATCCTTGACACTGGACACCACTTGTGAATGTCCTCAAAGAGAGCTTTTGAGTTGATATGAGCAGATCACGTACAGAGACTAGTCTGTTGGTTCTAAGAGTTGGGGCTTGTGGCTATTCTGCTGGGTTGGATCTTATGATGATTGATGATTGAATTGTACCATAGAGGAAAGGGTACAATGAAGGATGACGTATAACAAAGTATATAAGAACAAGCTATACAGTTTATAAGCATATCCTTATAGAATGATCAAATTGAGATCATAACATTACTCCCCCATTAATGCCCAAGCTCCTCTTGCAGCTCTGCATCCTTTCCACGGTTCAGCATTAAAAAACCCTCACTTTCAGGGAAAAAGCTTGAACCTCTCACTTCTTTCTCCGTGTCCGTTTGTAACCATTCTCAGCTTCTGGATATCTCTTCACAAAATCATTTAATAAATCCTGAGCGTTTTCTAATGATTCTTCACGTTCCCATGAGTCTTCTTCCGGTCCGTAGCCTTTCCAACTCAACAAATATTCCAATACTCCTCTTCTTCTCCGACAATCCAGTATCTCTTCAACTTCAAACTCTTCAACACCTTCCAATACAATAGGCTCTGGCTTTGCCTGTTTCCTTTCTTCTATTGTATCAGGCTCGTACTGTCTTAACAAAGAAGTGTGAAAAACAGGATGTAAGCTTTTCATCGACAAAGGTAAGCATAATTTATAAGCAACAGGAGAAATCTTCTTCTCTATTTTAAATGGTCCCAGCCACCTATGGCTGAACTTCGCCGTCGGCCTTGTTGTTGATAAATTTTTACTATTTAACCATACTTTACTCCCTTCTTCCCACTCCTCTTCTTGCTTCACTTTTTGATCATAATTTAATTTCATAATTTCTTGACTCCGTTCCATTTGCGCCTTGATTTCCTCTTGCACTTCAGTCAGTTGTTTTAACCTTTCTTCAACTGCCATTACACATCTTTCACCATGAATCACACGTCCTAAGCTTAAATCATACCCGTAATTGCTTTTGAAAGGTGACATCCCAATTGCCGTGTGATCTAAATTGTTATAAGCAAATTCAAACGTCGATAAGTTCTTTACCCAATTGTTTTGGTCATAATTAGCAAAATGTCTTATATAGCCTTCAACGCTGCGATTCGAAACTTCTGATTGACCATCCGTTTGAGGATGAAACGCCGTTGACGGCTTCGTTTTGATGCCAAGTTGGGCGTTCATCTCTCGCGTGATCCTACTGACAAATATTGAACCTCTATCTGACACAATACTTTTTGGCGTACCGTGAAGTTTCCATACATTGTCGATCAATAATCTTGCTAAGCCAATGGAGTCAGTTGTCTTGTTACAGGCAATAAAGTGCCCCATCTTAGTTAACCGATCGACCACAGTTAAAATTGTATCCTTTCCTTCAGACAATGGTAGGTCAGTAATTAAGTCCATGCAGATGTCAGTCCATGGTCCGGCAGGGACGGGTAGAGGTTGTAAGGATCCAAATAATTTGGTATTCCGTGACTTTACCCTCTGACAAGAAGAACATCCATCAACATAGCGATTGACGAATTTCTTCATTGACGGCCAGTAGAAATTCCGTTCAACCATTGACAATGTTCGAGCTCGACCTGGGTGTCCCACTAGTTTACTGTCGTGTCTTGAACGCAGAATTTCAAATTTCAGTTTATCATCACGTGGTACTACAACTTTCTTACGGAAATACAAGAGTCCATCATTAAACTCGTATTCTTCTTCGGAGTTATCTTGTTTTGCATTTCTTAATGTTATAGATTTGATTAAATGTTGAATTTTGTCATCGTCTTTCAACTTGTTTCTTAGTGATGATAAAATCATTTCGTCGTCCCAAATATCTTCACCAGAGCTTAAAGCACATATCTCTACACATTCTTCGTCTTCAAAGTTGTCCTCAAATTGTAGACCTCCTATTTCGTCTTCAAACAGTAACTCAAAAGAGTCAATGGTGATGTCAGCAATGAATGTATCTTCACGTAAGTTATTAGGTCTTAAAAGTTGGCCAAATGTCAACTTATCCTCTCCTCGAGGTTGCAAATCGGGCCGTCGTGACAAGGCGTCAGGTTTTTGGGATTGTTTACCAGGTCTGAATCTTATTTCGAAGTCGAAACAACCTAAGGTCTCCGCCCATCTTGCTTGTCGACGCGTCAGTTGCTTTGTTGTCATAAATGACTCTAAATTCTTATGGTCAGAGTATACAATCACATCTAACCGGTTTGGATTACCCTCTAGGTAATGTCGCCATTCCTTGAAGGAGGCCAAGATTGCTAACATCTCCTTGTCGAAAATTTCGTAGTTTCGTTCCGCCGGTACTAACGTCCTTGACAAGAAGGCGACCGGGTGCAGTTCACCATCGACGTCAGACACTTGAGACAGGACGGCTCCCAATGCGAAATCCGAACAATCGCATTCAAGCACAAAAGCCTTATAGGGGTCAGCGATTTTGAGTACCGGTGCCGAAGTGAATAGCCGTTTCAACGTATCAAAAGCGTCTTGACGTTGTTGATTCCATTCAAATTTTGTATCCTTCTTTGTTAGTTCGTGTAGTGGGCGCGCTACTTTTGAAAAGTTGTCAATAAAACGGCGGTAGAAATTTGCAAAACCAACAAAACTCAGCACTTCTGAAACATTTTTGGGTGCTGGCCAATCAGTTACAGCCTCCACTTTCTTGGGGTCCATCTTGACACGGTTCTTTGATATGATCAAACCTAGATAAGCAATCTCAGATTGTGAGAACTTGCATTTTTCTGGTTTTAAACATAATGACTGATCTTTGCAAACTTGAAGCACATGTCGAACCGCATCCTTATGCACACTACCCTTCTTGGTATACACCATCATGTCGTCCAAGAAAGCGGTAACATCTTTTCCAATTCTATCCTTCAGAATGTCTTGTATAAAGAATTGAAAATATCCGGGTGCGCCGGTAGGACCAAATGGCATCGTCAAAGGTTCGAATTGTCCCGCTCGACAGATAAAGGCCAATTTAGCTTCGTCTCCCTTGGCGACCCTTAAGTTGTTATAGCCGTTCCTCATATCCAATGAAGTAAACTCTTCAGCATCCAGCAAACTATCGACGAGTTCCATAGTAAGAGGCAAAGGATACTTTACTTTCACCGTCATTGAATTCAGTTTACGGTAGTCAAAGCATGGTCGTAATTTGCCATCTTTCTTTCCAGTAAACAGCACGGGAGCGCCCCAGGGAGATGTCGAGCGTCTGATTGTTCCTGCTTTGAGTCCTTCTTCTACCATCTTATACAGGGCTTCATTTTCCGCAGGGGACAAAGGAATTATCCTACCAGCATACGGAGTAGCATCCTCCAGAAGATCCACCCTGAAATCATACTTTCGTCGGGGTGGTAGTCGTAGAGATGATTTCTTTTCGAATAGAGGTAGAAACTCATGATACTCCTCAGGCACTAACTCGGCCGCTGGTCTTTCAGCCTGTAGCTTTGGATCCGACGCTGCTAATTCAGCTGATTTACTCCATGAAGACTTCAATGCGTCCACTTTCACGTCGTTGGAGTTTGGCTGTTCAACATGCCCACGAAAAAATTTGCTAGCTATGACGTCCTCATAGTCATCCATAACAAAAAGGAATTCGGACTCACTCAGCGGGGGTTCTGCGTTAGCAGATGGGCTTATAGCCGCTACCCCTGAGTCACATGTGCTAGCTTGGCCTCCAAGTTTTCCTAACTGGCCGGCCTGGGACGCATCGGGTGACTTGAGTGCTTTCTTCTTTTTTCGTGCTAAGTTGCGGCGTTTGTTTCTTCTGACTTTCTGCTTTGATGTGAGTGCTTTCTTTTCATGAATTTTGGTTTTCTCTGACTTCATTTGAGTTTGACCCATCGCTTGTGTCGATTCGTCCTGGTGATCAACCTGTTCTAAAAGGAGATCCTTGCCAGCGCGCGCCTTATCAACAACAGAGATAGTGCAGTCAGACTCACTCGGCGGGGGTTCTGCGTTAGCAGATGGGCTTATAGCCGCTACCCCCGGGTCACTTTTGCTAACTTGGCCTCCTAGTTTTCCTAACTGGCCGGCCATGGGCGCATCAGGTGACTCTTCTTCAATCGTAACCTTTTCCGGTAGGACAACCTGTTCTAGGATGGGATCCTTGCCAGTGAAAGTTCTTTTATCTAGGGAATTTGGGCAAACAGACTCACATCGCGGGGGCGTAACAACCGATAAACGATTAGCCCCCTCCTCAAGTTTCCTAGTTTTGTCCACAATACCATCCTCGGTAGGGACCTGTTGCGGAACTGAGGTGATGCATCCGATCGTACTGTCGCTCAAATTGATAAGATGACCATGTTTTCTAAACCAAGGCATACCCAGTATCACATCGTACTGGCCTTTCAACTCTGCCACTCGAAATTCTTCTGTGTCATCTTCATCCTCAACTCGGATTTCAACTTTAAATCGAATGAAACTCCTTCTTCCATCAAAGGCAGTTACCTCTCTCCAGTTTGATAATTCTTCTTTCTTCATTCTTTTTTCATCAACAAATTTTTCTTTAATGACATTGTGAGTCGAGCCACAGTCAAGTAGGCAAAGAGCTCTATGGGTTACGGCTTGGGTGGGATCACGGATGGAGATGCACTTAAAAATTCTTGGGTCTGAATTACTTAACAATTTATTTGCACCAACACCGACACGAAAACCACTAAAACTGCTCAAGGGTGGCGTAACATTCACTCTTGAGCGCTCCCATTTTTCGGCTCTACAACACTACTAACAACACTACTACTACTTCCCCCACCGTTACCAATCACGACTTCTGAAAATTGACCTCTAAAGCTAGTCTTCTTTCCTTTATCAGCCTTAGCCTGAGTACAGCGAGATACTGAATGGTTCGCTTTGCCACAATAAAAACAGAGATTTTCTTTCTTGCGACGTTGATACTCTTGATAAGAACAATTGAATCGTACTGCTGATAAGTCCATGGCATCTTCTGATTTAATCACGCTTCTAGCACCTCCACTGTCAACTCCTCCTTTAATAACAACTTCGTTCTCTTCCGACGCCTCATGAAACAAAGAAATTCCATCACGATTTGGGTGTAACAAGTGATCCACCTCGATAGCCGCCTTAATCAGTTCTTCTAAAGTCGACGAAGTGTCTCTAATCAAGGGAACCGTGATCTCGGGCTTCAAATGTCCTTTGAAATGACTCATCAAAGTCGAATCCTCCCAGCTCACAATGCTGGCTAATTGATTAAAGCGAGTCGAGTATTCCAAGACTGACTTCGTTTGCCATAACGCACGAATGGCGTTCTTGGCCTTGCTTACACAATGCGGATCAAAGTAGGTTCCTTTGAAGACATCTAAAAAACTTTTGAACGTGACTGATTCCTTCCCATCGCCTATGATCTTGCGAACGAAAGGCGCAGCCCATACACTTGCATCGCCCGTGAGATAAGATACGGCGAACGCGACTTTGTTGTACTCGGCTGGGAACGAGCGTTCGTTGGTTAAGAGCATCCACTAACTTGCTGAACAAACATCTCGGCTTTAGCTCCCCGCTTCCCATCAAACTTATCAGGGGTAGCCATCTTCGCCATGTGAGTGACAGTCAGTAATATCGTTCTGTACGGTACGTACCGTACAGAAATGACCCTGCCCCACAATCATAGAGAATTGTACATTCAGTAAATAATCTGCAAGCTATTGACCTTGGCTCAGAAACATGGATAGTCTCAAAGTATCTAGATTTACGAGATGCTGAGATCCATCATGGTCTGATGAATGACCTCAAGGATCCATCATTGTCTGATGGACGATTGTACAACAACAAGGACAATCAAAAAAAGCAAAAAAATAGCACAAGATGTTCATTTGATGAAGTCACTTTGATTTGATCAAGTCGATTATTGAGAAGATTGGTTGAAATGGTTGATTGACAAGAAGGCAAGAAATTTGATCGATGAGAAGATGAAAAATTTGATCGATGAGAAGATGAAAGAGTTGATCGATGAGAGGGTGATAGAGATTGAAGGATAGTAGAGGGTGATTTTGGGAAGGTGGTGATGAATCCCTATGTAGAATCGGTAGATTTGGTGGATACCGATTCGGTACAGATTCTGTAGAGGTGCAGTAGATTTACTGGACCTCTACAGATTTTTGACCGAATCTGTAGCTACCGATCTGTACTTTGTACACGATTGGGGATTTTTGGCCTCGGTACGGTAAATTTCAGTCAAATTTACAGTACCGAGGCTGTTTACAGCAACGATAGTGGATGCTCTAAGACATACAGGGAAACTTGCTGAACAAACATCTCGGCTTTAGCTCCCCGCTTCCCATCAAACTTATCAGGGGTAGCCATCTTCGCCATGTGAGTGACAGGCATGCTCGGGGTTTGGGCTAAAGGTTGTGATACCGTCGTTTGAGAGATAGATGCCTCAAGACGGGCTTTGGCTTCAACTCTTCGCGCAGTTTCCTCGAGACGTCAAGCTGTCTTGGCATTGAGGCGTGCGTTAAGCTCCGCAATCTGGCGGGTAGGCCCTCGCCCCGTCCCCGAATGATTCGGGGATCCCCGAAGTTACCCCTAGGGGACGGGGGGCGATCCCCGTCCCCTATTTAGGGGACGGGGATCGGGGAATGCCGGGGATTCCCCGAATGGATCATGAAGAATCGTAGTCAGATGAGTCTTTGAAGTTCAAATGACTCCTAAAGGATCATGAACTCGGCACGTAGTGGTGAATTCGAATCAGATCGATCAAAGCTTAGAAGATCTCGAAGCACAACTATCAAAACTAGAACTGATCAGTTCACTTCAATCTCATTTCCAAAACAAAAGAATCACTTCAATCTCATTTCCACATCAAAAGAATCACATCGATCAAAGTTTAGGAGATCTTGAAGTAAAGCTATCAAAACTTGATATAATGTATTCCTTCATAATTGGATTGCATTTCAAGAAGTTAGAACAACAAAAAAAAACAAATCGGCAAGGTTGAATCACTACTCAATGAATTTTGTCTTTTGAGTCAGTATGATGATTTTTGAAGTGAATACAGTCGGATGAATTTAAATATCTGGGTAAAGGAATCTAAAAGTGAACGGATGATGAAATCCAAAAGAATTAGCTCAAAACGTTCAAAAATGATGATTCGATGAATCAATCATGATAGAGATTGGATTACTAATTTACAACCTAACTTTTTTGACATGCTTCCATTTTGAATATTTTTTTTGATTGGTTTTTGAAGAATGTGAGGATCTAATGATCCTTTCCACTTGATCTTGTTTGAGGTTAGATGATATCGGTGAAGGTATCTTGTTGGGTAATGGACGATCGTTTGTTTTTTGTTCTGGGAAAATGCTCTATTCCCCGAAATTCCCCGATTGATCCCCGATCCCCAATTTCGGGGGCGGGGATCATTCCCCGACCCCTAATTCGGGGAATGATCCCCGACCCCGGTTTCGGGGACGGGGATCGACCGGGGCGAGGGCCTACTGGCGGGTGATTTCTTCTAAGTTTGCCATTGAATCACTTGTTTCAGCGGTGTATAACGAAGATGTAGAACTCGGTGAATCTTGAGAATCCTGAGAATTCTGATCGTCGCTATGAGTTATCCCGTAGTTCGTCGTTGTTTCGAATTACGAGTAGGCCCTCGCCCCGTCCCCGATTCATTCGGAGATCCCCTATCCCCGTCCCCGAATTCGGGGATCGTTTCTGTTCCTCGAATTCGGGGAAATTCGGGGACGGGGACGGGGAATGCCGGGGATTCTGCGAATCAATCTTGAGAAATCGTAGGCCGAAGAGTCTTCGAACGACTCCCAAAGGATGACGAGCTCAGGAAGTAATGTCGAATTCAAATCACATCGATCAAAGTTTAGAAGAAGATCTCGAAGTACAACTATCAAAACTAGAACTGATCAAATTACTTCAACCTCATTTCCAAATCAAAATTAACCAGCACAAGAAGAAGAACATAAACATTCTCAAGATGAATCTCAAGAAGAAATTGAAACTGAAATTGAAACTGATATTGAAATTGAAATTGAAGCTGAAAATCGTTCTCAAAAATCCTCTCGATTCCTGATTAAAATACATCTTGGTCTTTATTCTTTCAATTGATTTAGTGTGTATTTATTTCAACAGTCTTAGTTTGTTTGGATGAGTTGAACCACTTTGAAGAAACTGATTTGATGGTGTCATTGGCACTCATTGCATTGAAAGACAACAAAAATTAAACAAATTGAAAAGTTTCAACTTTTAAGTATCACTTCTCTTTCAAATTACTCTTTTTGTACGTTATAAATTATAATTTCCAAACATCTGAATGACATGAAGAATCAAGATCCGTTTAAAGGAATCTAAAACTTGAAATAGAAGCAATGATAAAGAACCGATGATAAAATGATTAGCTCAGATGTTTGTAGGATTCTTCATGAAAGACCTGATCACAATTGAACCTTACTTTCAAACTTCCATTGATCCCATCGACTCGACATTGATTGGAATAACCTTGAGATTTTGTTAAGTATCGTTGTTGAAGGTCCTTGATTCCTTTGTGGTCTACCGTGAACGGTCTAATCGTTCGTTTTTGTATTTGCAAAAGGGCGATATTCCCCGAAAATACCGATGTCATTCCCCGTCTCCAAATTCGGGGACGGGGATTGTTCCCCTAACCTAATTAGGGGAAGGGGATCATTGCCCGTCCCCTAATTCGGGGATCATTCCTCGTCCCCTAATTAGGGGACGGGGATCGACCGGGGCGAGGGCCTAATTACGAGTGAGACTAGTCTGTATCCAAGAGTTATACAGTTGTTTCGTACAGTTGGGGTTATTGAGTTGTGGCGTAGGTTTGTACTGTCGAGTTTGTAGATTGTGGCGTTAGTTTGTATCGTTGATAAGGTTATAATGTGAGATGAGGTTTCGGATTTAAAGTTAATATTGATTTGTCTTCTGGCGTCTGTACTTTTAAGATGGTACAATATGATATGAGCAGATCACGTACAGAGACTAGTCTGTTGGTTCTAAGAGTTGGGGCTTGTGGCTATTCTGCTGGGTTGGATCTTATGATGATTGATGATTGAATTGTACCATAGAGGAAAGGGTACAATGAAGGATGACGTATAACAAAGTATATAAGAACAAGCTATACAGTTTATAAGCATATCCTTATAGAATGATCAAATTGAGATCATAACATGAGTCCAGGAAGGATTTGCATTTGAAGCTGTTGCTTTGATTGTCCAAGTACAAATCAACAAAGCTGAGATCAAGTGAGTCAAAAGCAGCAATAAGATGCCAAAAAACCTCTACCAAAATACCCTACTTGGGTATTACTGGAGGGTTGAAAATTTGGGTCTCGGGGCCGGCCTGTGGTTGTGACTAGGCTGGATTAGGGCTGTGACCCGGCCCCGGCCCCGGCCGGCCGAGTCTGCCCGACAGCTTTCCAGAGGCACACGGTACGTGCCCTGACACACGTGATTGAGGTGACAAAAGCCCTGCGGGCGCCTCGGGCGGGGCCGGGCCGCTCAAGGCCCGCTGTACTTTTGCTGTGTTGACAAAATCTGTCTTTCTAAAATTCCTCCTGCAGCTCTTTTTGATTTTGATGTGGGCTCATATAGCTTCTAAAAACCATCACACACACATAAACTTGCAATAAAAAATAAAATAATCACTGTATCGGCTGGTTTTAGCACCTATAATAAGGTCAGGGCGTGCCCTGGTTGGCCCTGAGCACTTTCTGGAGGCCTTCGGGTCTACTCAGGGTCGGGCAAAGCCCCGCCGGCCCTGAAACTTCAGGGCCGGGTCACAGCCCTAGGCTGGATCAACTACAAGGTGTGGAAAAGAACAGCGAACAACTTTTCTCTTTGGTCCAGAGAACCATTCCTTGAAGGAAAGGCTGCAGAGGGGTTTGAAGGTGCTCTCCTGCAAAAGGCTTCAACCCTGAGCAATAAGTTTGTACAATACGAGTTTGGCTCGCTCGCTTCAGTCTCGCAAGGCGAGCGTGGGACTTTGATAAGTTTATGATCTTATATAATTCTTCAAATCCAACCCATCATCCTATCCACTGAGTTCCATCATCGACTTTGTACGATAGACAACCTACGATGTCACTTCACTCTCGACAGTCCCATCGAACCCCCCAATCACAAACTTATCTATTTGATTCAGATGAAGAATTGAAAATGTACATCATCGATTCAGATGAAGAGGTAGTCATTCCGGATTCTGATATCGAAGAGAACAATCCGAATAAAACTCAACAAACTCCAAAACAAAAGGCAGGGGAGGAAATTCAACTGCCAAAATCTCGATCTATCGAAGCCCGATTCCACCCTTCAAAGACTCAAACCGACGCGGTATTGGAAACCAATCCTCAATCTGATTGCCGGCATCACAAGCGATCTATACAAGAGAGAAGAAGAGGACATTCAAAAGACTCCAACGGCTCCCATTTTGATCTTGATCCATGCAAAGCCGACGACAAAGTACGTGGACTGATGAAGCCGTACTTGTTTGAATCACTTCAACTCATTTCTTGCTCGTATGCAACTTCAGAACATACCTCAATCACCGCGGCCAGATCGTAGTAGAGCTTCCTGGCAGATATCTGAAAACATAATCCAGAAGCAAGATTCGGATGATGACAAAGTGGAACTTGGTCACGATGATATCACAGCCAGTAGATCAGATAGGTGTAAATCACCTGTTTGCCTCTCGTCTAATGAGGCTGCATCAGCCTCAACTAATCCACCCAGAAAGTGTACACATTCTGCGACGGGTGATGCAGAAGGGACTTTTTCTACTTCTCATTCTTGGCGGAATGCGAAAGTACCTCATTCAAATTCAACGATTTTTCTTAATGAACAGTCTGAAGACGAACCACTCGAACAACGACCAGAGTCAAAGCGACCAAAACCACCAGTACATAATCCTTCCAATTTGGGTGCTGTCACTGATGGTCACTCCAAGGCCAATGCTTCACCTCCTACTGCTGGAGCTTCGAGACCGGCTTACAGAATTCCCAATATCATCCCTGCCTGTGAACCTAACGATCTCGGTCAATACGAATCTTCTACCTGTCATCAGTGTCGAGTGAAAACTACGCGACCCAAGATGATCTGTGATCAATCACAAGATCCCAACTGCGTCGTTCGAGTCTGTATCAAGTGTTTGATGAGGAGGGGGGTCTACGATGATCATCCTGAGCTTCAACCGCCCATCTTTAGCTTTGTACCAGGCGGAAGGATGTTATGTGTGAAGTGTCGCAATCTCTGCCCATGTATTTCATGTAGAAGAAGGCGTGGCGAGAAAGAGGAATGTCGTAGAGGCTTAGTTAGTTCAACCAATGGATTCTATGGACTCGCCCTAGAAGAACGAGAAAAATTGTTGTTGATGAAGGAACAAAAACGTCAGGCGAAACGAGGAAACGAAGAATCTAGACCATCAAATGAGAAGACTAGACTCACTAGTTCAAGCAACGAAATCTGTGGACTGACCTCAAATGCAACACTACAACATCAAGGTTTGTCAAAGAAGAGAAGAAGTCATCCAGAGGACTCGGATGGATCGGATTTTAATCCAGGCATACGTGATGAACAAGTGCGTACTGGGATGATAAGGTCATAGTTCTCTTACATTACGTTAACTCTGACTCATCCCTTGACCTCCGCCTGTAGATCATATCCCGATCACCACGCCCAAATCGTAGTAGGGTTTCACTTGGCAAGAGGATAGTAAGTGATCACTATAGTCTATATGCTTACTATTGAATAAATTCATCTTAAATCTTACCTCCTGACGCAGGAAAGCGGAATCTGGACGCATAGTGCAGTGGAAGCGCCCCAGCAGCTGGAAGGATCCTATGGACTCACTCCGAAAGAAAGACTCCAGGCTTTATCGAAGAAGAGAAAGATACATCCAGTAGACTCGGATGGATCTGATTTTAATCAAGACATTCCTGGTGATACAGTACGTGATAGAAAGGTGAAGTTATAATTTTGATGGTCGCATGCCTTTAACAAACCACTTGAACTCCTCTGCCTGTAGACCAAACCACAATCACCGCGCCCGAATCATAGCAGTACTTCACGCCACAATGTCGACACGAGGATGGTAAGTGATCGCTGTAGCTTAAATTCACATTGCCTCAATCTAAAATTTTATATTTCGAGTCAGGAATCCGAAATTGAAGCTTATGGGGACATAGAAGAACCTCGGCAGATTGCAGTTGATCGCGATGATCGTACGGCCAGTAGAGCGAATATCCATGATTCACATGGACATCTGCCATCTGGTTATCCACCAGAAGCGTCGACTAGTCCACCAAGAAGCTGTATACTTTCTGGGACAAGTGTAAAGTCAAAGCGACCAAAATCAGCTTCGAAAAACCCTGTCAATTTGGGACATGCGACTATTGGACCTTCTAGATCCAATCCTTCACCTATCGCTGGATCTTCAAAGCTAGTTTATAGGACTCCTAAAAACATACCCGCACGTGAATCTGACGAGTTTGGTCGATACGAATCTTCCTGCTGTCATCAGTGCCAAGTGAACACCACGCAGCCGAAGATGATCTGCGACCAATCCCAGGATCCAAACTGCGTCGTTCGAGTCTGTATCACGTGCTTAACGAAAAGTAAAGTTTACGACGATCATGTTGAACTCCGACCACCTATCTTCAAATTTACGCCTGGTGGCAGGATGTTATGCGTAAAGTGCCGTGATGTGTGTCCATGTGCATCATGTAGAAGAGGTCGTAGCGAGAAAGACCACAGTAGTCGAGGTTCTGATAGTTCAGCCCATGATTTCTGTGTACTCGCTCTAGAAGAACGAGAAGAGTTTTCATCGAAGAAGCAGGCAAGACATGAGCCAAAACGACAAAAGCAAGAATCGCGACCATCAATCGAAAAGACCCTTTGTTCGCATTCCCAGTTCGACGTCAGCCTGGATGCCTTCACTCAATGGAAAAATAGTTTTGACCGAGACGATAAAGCCCAATTGGCTAGTACCTTACTCAGCAAATAAAACATACCCTCTGCTCTTCTTAACCGAAAAGCTATTAGTGTAGATAAACAGATATTCTCAAATACATTGACGGCACAAGCGTGAGCGTAAAATTTATTTTGTCATCCATAAAGCTTATCAATCAAGTTGACCTTTATCTGAACATCTTAGGACCCCTGCCACTAACCAAAAGCCTAATGGACGATGCTGGCTTTTTGCTACTTGCAATTTGGCTCGCATGGGCATCGTCAAGAAATTTGATCTAGGTAGATTGATGATCCATGTTCAATTAGCTTTAACACATCTTACTAACAAGTTCGCTTGACTGTCAACTCCAGGCGATTTTGAATTAAGTCAAAGTCGCCTGGTCTTCTACGATTTCTTAGAAAAGGCCGACTTCTATTTAAAGAGTATGATTGAGGTTAATTCAATCTACCTCTCTACCTTCACAAGTGTCGTGATACTGACGTTCTTCTGCAGCTTGTTGAGCTGCCGATCGAAGCTCGTATCATATCGCATATATCTGGCTCTCCTCTAGGTGATGGAGGTCAGTCTTCACGCATCCTTATCAGCAAATCGCGTCCCAATTGCTATCTGATGTCACTACATTACAGGGCAATGGGATATGGCCGCAGGATTAATTGAAAAGTATGGCTTAGTGCCCCAGCCAATCTATGATGACTCTTTCAATTATTTAAACTCGAGTGGTATCAACGCTTTCCTCACCTCCAAACTTCGTGACCAAGCTCTTGAACTACGTCAAATTTACAAGGATGCTAAGGCTCATGCTGCTGATAATCTTGGTCAAGACTCTGAATCGGCTACCATCGCTGGTATTCGAGCTGCTAGACAGGCTAAAGAAACTATGGTATATATCCAATTACAACCCAACCATTTGTCTCGTTTTCTTTTTGTCTGACTGTCAATTTTTCAATAGATGGCCCAAGTCTACCGCTGCCTAGCTATTGCTCTAGGCTCTCCTCCTTCTCCAACTGAGAGTTTCAAATGGGATTACGTTGACAAGTCAGGCAAGGCTCACAGTCTTGTCTCTACTCCTCTGGATTTCTACCATAAGCATTGCGCTGGATTTCAGGTATATTCATCACCTTTCTCACCCTTATTTTATACCTGACCAGGATTTGATACTCTGCGTAGGCATCTGAATACATTAGCTTGATCAATGACCCGAGAAATCCGTACAACAAGTCATATACTATTGAGCGCGTTGGAAATATTTGGGGGGGTCGTCCGATCAGACATGTCAATACTAGCCCGTCAGTATCTCATTTACTATGGGTTTTGACCATTAAACCATCTTTTTGTGCACTTGACATTGAAGTTTACCTTTGGTTTAGCGATGTGTTGAAGAGCTCAGTGATCAAGATGATCCAAGCTGATAAACCAGTTTGGCTTGGTTGTGATGCGAGCAAGATGTCAGATCTGTCTCATGGTATCATGGACACCAAACTCATTGGTAAACCTTCCTTGCATGTTTTCACACTTGTTTTTTTCCTGGCAAACTGAGGATTGCCTTTTCTGTTGATTGGTGAAACACATGATAGATTACAAAGCTACATTTGGAGTGACGTCTCGCTTGTCGAAATCTGATCGACTTCGAATGGGTGATGGTGTCATCTCACATGTGATGGTCTGTACTCTTGTGCTGTTGTATTCCTGTTAATCCAAACATCATGCCTCATGACATCCTTTCTTTTGCACAGGTCATCACTGCCGTTCATCTTGACGAAGAAGGCAAACCAGTACGCTACAAAGCCGAGAACAGCTGGAGTGATACCGCTGGCCCTCACGGCTGTTTTGTCATGACGGATGCGTGGTTTGATGAGTATGTTTATCAAATCGTCTTACCGAAGTCTTTTACTTCGGATTTGCTTAGAGAAATCTATGATGATCCAGAGCCGAGTGTTTTACCACCATGGGGTATGTAGCTTTCTTCCACTTCTCAGAGATAGGGACACCAAATTGACAAGCTTGGTTGATTATATAGATCCTATGGCAAGTCTGGCTTGAGATTAAATCATAGAATACGGATTTCATATATTATCTTCTCTCAAAGACTCAAAGTTGAGATTGTTCGTTATAGTTGTGTTTTGTGTTTTACAAACTGACCAGTATCATTGTGTGTGTGATCTAATCATTTGTTTTTTTGCAATGCAAGATAATTTAGAGTGGTATTCAGCACATTCCAATGGTTGGAATATGAGCAAATATATTGAATTCAACCTTTTGCTATTCCTTCATCCAAAGCATCCCACCATGGTCCTCATGAGGATATTTTCAGAAGAGTTGATGGCAATTTAAATTCTGATTTATAAATCTTTAAAACTCTAGTCAATTGGAAGTGGTAAAAAATGAATAATGTGGGGCTTTTCCAAACCAAAGTCAATAACAATTGTAACTTGCAAAATGAGGATTGTGTTACAATCGCTCATTCTCAGTTTGATTCTTGAGAATGTTTTGATGTAGTGTACATCAACAAGCAGATGATCCATGGTTGATCACTTGTGTTTGCATCCTTGATTCTGGAAACTTTCTTCTCATGGTCACCATGTAAATATCCGTGTGGCATGTTGACGTGCACACACGGAGAGTTTTGAAATAAAACTCCAAGTCTTTTGGTTGAATTTAGACTGAGATTGTTGTTGAGCACCCTTTGTGCTTTGTGATTTGTTCAAAGGAGTTGCAGAATCCTTGGTTGTCAGCAGGGGTCAACTGACTTTCAACCTCCCAGGTGATAAGGGGAAGATGTGCTTGTTGTGGCACCTCTTTGATGGGTTGTTACAGGGTCTAAGGAAAGTCTTTCGTGTGTGCACGTCGACGTGCTACAAGGATATTTACATGGTGGGTACTGCTGGGTTTCTCAATCAAGCTTAATTTTTTTCTGACATTTTGCTAGTTTTTCTCTACAAATTTGTCATCTTGCAATCTTTGTGTTACTCTGTCTGTAACACTACCTCAGAAGTAATATTTTCCATCCAGAAAAGAAAAGTACGGGCATGTTTTCCTGTAGAAAACTCTCACCAGCACAAAAAAATTGGTAAACATGAGCAGGAAGGTGTGGCTTTCTACTTGATCATTTGTGCTGCTTTGATTTTCTCACATCTTTCAGTAAAACAACTCTTTGTTGTACTAAAAAAACATGTTTTCAGGCTCCAGAGTGTGACCTGGAAGAACCATGGCAGGGGCATGTCAAAAACTCACATTTCACCCAAAACCACCAGATCATAGGGTTTTGGACCAGTTTAAGTTTCTGAGCTGACCTGGTCCTAGGACAGGGATTTACAGGTCACAATCTGGAGCCAACAACATTGTTTCATTAGTACACAAAGTGGGTATTGTAACAAAAATTATGAAAAAATCACAGGAACAGAAAGAAGCAAGTAGAAATATGATGGACCTCTTGGTAATAGTATATATTTATATTTTTTTGTCTTGTTGGGAGTTTTCTACAGGCAAATCTGCCTGTATCTTTCTTTCCCACACAGAAAATATTACTTTTTGTGCAGTGTAAGGAACATTTGACTCAGAACTTCTAACTTTCAGGCAATGAACCATGATCATGTCCTCCTTAAGCAATTGGTCAGATGGAAAGAAACAGATGGGTATGCCAGATTGGAGAACACAACCGGGCTACTTTCATTTACTTCCATTTCTAGCTCTCAATTTGGGATTGCTGGAAGCAAACTTTGCAAAGCCTGTACCGTAAAGATGGCTTGGGGTCCGCTGTTAAGTGAGTGTCAGATGGTGCCAGAGAGTCTTGAGACAGTGACTTGTGAGACCGCTTTGGCATAAGACCCCTTGTGCTTTTGTTGAAAAGTGAAATATGTGGGGGTTGGGTGCTGTCTTGAGTACTCAATGCTCACTAATGGGGCTAGTAGGATCTTATGATTTATGTAAATAGGATTAAATATCACAAATATAAAAGTATTTACAAAGGGTCAAAAATAGAAATAGAGAGAGGGGGGAAGGATAATGATGAGATATAATTATAAAAAGTGAAGGATGGCTCCTGGTCCTTCCTTTAATCTTCAAGTTGACAGATCAAAGAGTGATTTAAAGTTCACTAGTCTAGTTGTTCCATGGTCACTAACCTTGGGTTGTTCTTATGGTCACCAACCTTGGGTTATTCTATGGTCACCAACCTGGGTTGTTATATGGTCACCAAACTTGGGTTGTTATATGGTCACCAACCTATGGGAGTTCTACTTAGTGAAAGTAGAGGATCCTGAGAAAGGTGAAGAGTATTACTTACTTTTAATCAGGGAACAGATTAAAGTAGTGAAGATATCACTAGTCTTATATTTATAAGACTCTTGATATTTACTTCAGTAGAACTTTGATTGTTCTTAAAAGTAGTGTGTAATAAAAGCTTGGGGGGAAATCTCTCAAGGCTGAGAGAGGAGGGGTTTATATACTCTCCTCTCCAAACCTAACTGTGGTGAGATTTGTTTACATCCCTACTTTGGTATAGGGTTTGATTATCATTATTATTTGGGATTATTACTGATAATACTTAACTACATATACCTGTTATGTGTAATATGTAATATAAGCTTTTTAACTCTTGACACTGGGTTATGAGGTGTAATTGATATTTTATTACATGCTACATATTATTTTAAATGTATATATATATATGTAATTAAGATGTATATATGATTTATCACAAGTTACATATGTTTTGTAAGGTTTATGTACATGTAATTAGTTGTCTGAAGGTGGTTATATATGTTACAAGTTAGTCTTTGGGTTCAAGATGGGCACCGGCCCCGGTTTTTGGCCGGATCTCAGACGGATGCTCCGTTGGGAGCGGTTGTCGGAAAGGCCTCTCAAGCCAACCAGCGGCCGGTTTGGAAGTTGGATGAGGAGGAGGAAAAACTGGATATCCATCCGATATCCAACGAATATACCCTTTATATTTGTCTGACATGTATAGGCGTGCAAGGTGTGTATTAATGTATAATTGTAGATAACAAACATTGAAAAGAGGATAAGAGAAAAAAAAATAGTAGTTAAAAAAATTAATCACTATCCTCCACTTCTTCACAAGTCAATTTCCAAGGACCAAACACCTGGTACCAATCTTTAACACATAAAAGCGCCTCCACATGTAAACAAGATAGATTAGTACGCTGAGGGCCCAGAATTCTTTTTGGTTTTGTTAAAAACCCCTTCTGAAGGACAGCTAGTTGCTGGAATTGCGAGGAAATACATCACCATTCTGGCCAATCCTGGATAAATGTCCACTCGTTTTTTCCAAAACTCTAACACCTTGATGTCGCAAGCTTCTAACTTGTCAGCTAGGTACTGATTGATCTCGTTGCTAATTGAATGATCATGTTGAACATCTTGGGCTCCAAAAATTGCATCTTCAAAGTACTGAGAAGTTGATGTTGCACTAGTCAATTTTCTGGTGGTATTTGGAGGTGGTATTGGTATATCGACCTCAAAGTTCAACGCCTCCTGTTCAAAGATGTATCTGATATCTGAAGTGACGAGGTCATATTGATTAAAAAAAAGGCTCGATCCTTTTTGTAAATGAGAAATACATGCACTGATTAGTACCACATTAGATTAGAAAGTGCTGAGACAAACTTATATGAAAATAGTTTAACTTGAGGCGTGGGTCAAGAATAGTAGCACAGACTGGTGCAGGTTTTGTAAGCACCTTCTTGAAGTACTCTTCAAGCTTAGATATCATGGATAGTGAAGCAGGAATTAATTGATCATGATCGTATTTTTGAGCTACCTATAAGCAAATCATTTCACATCAACAAATTGGATTGTGAGCATGAAAAGATTATAAAATGAACTTACAGATTTTAGTCCTTGTAAGACTACAACATACATAGGCACAACTTGATGCATAGTCGGGAACTTTGACTTGCAAAGGATCTTGGTTGCTTCGCTGAGGGGCTCCAAAAAATCACACATTTGCTTGACGTCATTCCACTCAATTGGTAAGACGGAATACTTCTTGAAATCTTTACCCTTACAGAACTCGTCGCACGCTTCTCGTAGACGGAGGAGCCTTCAAAACATATGATATGAAGAGTTCCGACAAGTGGGAACATCCACAATCAGCCGAGTTGCCGTGTGGACAGGTCGTTTTGGACGAGCGGGTTCAACTTTATCAAAGGTTGGATCTTCTAATAGATAGTTCAGAGCGTTGGTATTGGTAGGATCCTCGGAAATGGGAGCAGGGTTTGAGGAAGGTTGAGAGGGTTCTGGATTCATCAAGTTGGCAATTTCACGTCTCATTTTGACTATGCTGGCAAAATGAGAACCGCGTTGAGGGCTGGATCGGGTGGATGTAACAAGACCGTGACATCGAGAATAGATTGTCTTCAGATTAACTTGAGCAACGTCGGGAGGGTCCACAAGATTGTGAAGATCCATCTGATTTGACGAGTCTTCTTCGTCTTCGTCCGATTCAATGAGTTGACCAAAGACTTTGAGTCCGTCTTTGGCCGCAAGATTGATCACATGCGCAACACAGCCATAAACTTGGGCCTGGTGATCAAAATCAATACCATCTGTTTGTCCGATGACTCGACCGATAGCCGCATTGGTACCAACGTTGTCGGCAGTCATTGCGCAGAGCTTATCCTTTAGACTGTACTTAGTAAGATATTCAACAATTAACCTAGCAAAGTTGTCAGCGTTGTGTGGACCTGTACATTCGGAAAGATTAGTATCAGTTGATTTGTTATGAAAGAAGGAAAAAATGATCGAAAAAAAAGTCTCACCTTTGATTTCAGCAATACCAAGTGTAATGTCCATGAGATCCCAGTTTTCGGTCATAAAGTGACAAGTAAGGGACATAAATGCAACATTATTTGGTGATGTCCACGCATCTTGAGTGATTGCAATTGATTTGGCCGGTCCCGAGTAAAGCTTCTTGATATGATCTTCGTATAGATAATATAACCTGCGCATGTGTCTAGCAATAGCGTTACGTTTGACTAGCATAACATGAGGATTACAAAGCGATAAAAGGCGTTGAAAAGATGGTTTCTCGATAATAGAAAAAGCAAGATCGTTATCGGCTATAAAGTAACAGATACTAGTCTTCACGCTGGTAAGGTTGAGTGCGTTCTGATATTGAATGTCGAGAATATATTAAGATAAAAGATTTATGGAAGATAAAAGATTATAATATGAAAGATAAAACGAGGAAAAGCAAATAAATAAATAAATGATTGGATATGATTAAAATTTGTTGAAGTGGAAATGAAAGAAAATAAAAGAAGTCAAAATAGAATTGAATAAAAGACAAAAACAGTGCCGCTCACCAAATGACCAGTCTTAACCTCCTTGAAAGCAGCTAGGATATTTCCTTGTTTTTGATTGCCATCACGGACACCGTGCTTGGTTTCAAGGTGGTTTTTCATCGAGGTAGTACTACCTTTCTTATCACGAGACAACTGCTTGCCACATTTGTTTCCGTTGGCCATGACAAAACGACACTGATTGATTTCTTGATCTTGAAGCTTTTTAAAGTATTTCCAAATGTAGCTTGCTGGCCAAGTGGTAGTTGAGGTATCTTCCGTCAGATTGGAGTGTTTGGGTTGGGAGGTGCCATCAGTATTTGCCCCAGACGCACTGCTTGGGGCTTGAGACATCTTAAAATAGATATAAACCACGTGAATTGTGGAATCTTGTGGATTGAGCGGGATAAGAGTGTGATGGAATGATTCGAGCAGGTGGGGAAGGTAAAGACAGAGTTGACTTGCCAATGGATGATGGGCTTAAACACAAATTTAAAAAAAAACGAGAACAGGCCTTTTTTGGCTATAGCGGCCGGATAACCGGCGGATAGCCGGTTCGGTTGTCGGATGGAGGATTATTTAAAAAAAAACTAATCGGATGTTCTCCGATCGGTACAGATAGAATAAATATCCGCCGGTTCGGTATTCGGATGAGGCTAGAGACGCCGGATATCGACCGGTGCCCATCTTGACTTTGGGTACATACATTTGTAACCAGGGCTGACAAAATACCACAAGCAAAAAGAACTAAAGGCTTCAGATCTGTGGAAATCCTTGAAGTTTTCAAAAATTTGCCTGTCCTTTGAAGTTGGCAAAACCTTCAGGCTTTAAGACATCCAGTTTCTCAGGTGCTAGACCATGGGCACACATCCATACACATGGTTCTTCTGGAGGACAGCGCTGTAGACACCAAAGCAACCCAACCTCAAAACTGCTCTACTTCTCACCACTGCCTAACCCTCAATTAGACTTTGTGTCAAACTCCCAAATTGTCATCAACATATTTATCATCTTTTTCTGTGTTCAAAAATCTTGCTTCTCTGAGAAACATGATCCACCTGTCTTTTCTCAAGATTTCTGTGCTAGTCTCTGCCTTTTGTCTCAGCACATGCACCATATCCTTGCTCTATTGCTTTGGAGGATATATCCAGGACCCTGGAATGCGCCTACTGAGGCGTCTGACGTAAAACCCGACATTACGCTGGTCGCAATTTTTTTTTTGGCAAAACCCGACATTTTTGGTCAGATACCTCCAAGCAACGGGCCCGGAGAAAAGCCTTGATACCCGGGTAGAAGCCTCAAAACCCGGGTAAAAGCCCTGGTATCCGCAAAAAAGCTCCGGTCATTTGACAAAAACCACACTACTGTGGGTTCAAACCCCATAAATGTCACAAAAGGACCAATTTCCCGACATTTCTGGTCAGATACATATGCGCGGTAACCTCCCAAAACCCAAAACCCGACATTTTTGGACAGATACATCTGAGCTCAAACAGGCCAAAACCTGACATTTTTGGTCAGACGCCTTAGTAAGAGCATTCCAGGGTCCTATATATCCCCAACCATATTGGTGGTACTGGTTTGCCAGGTTTCTGATTTTCTTGTCAAGCTCAAGTGCAATTCACCACACATCTCAACTGAATCCGTCTGCTCTGGCTTATGAAGTTTGCTTGACTGCCCAAGATGAAAACAGTCAGACCAATTGTGACCCATTGAGCTGTTGGAACAGGGTATCCATTTTTGACTTAGCAAATTCTTTCTTTGGTGATCAAGTGGTACATGGAATCTCACCGGTGCATATTCTTTTGGTCACAGAAAAGCATGGCAACAAGTGGGCTCAGCTGCATCATTGTCTACCAAAAGTTGAAAATGGCCCTGGAGAAAGCATACAACAATGCAAGGATTATTATTGGGTTGCATCTGAAAAAGCATCCTGTGAGTGGCCACTTTCAAATCATGCTGTCTATCAAGGCTTACTCTGACGCCTATTTGACATGTGGATCACATTTCTCAGCTTGTGCCAACCACCCCCGGGCTAAATTCTTCTGCACTCTGAAGCCAGAAGATCACATCACTTTTATAAGTCAGTCCAATCTAAAACAATCCAAGAAGGCCACATCATTGATGAGAGAATTTTTGCCTTCCAGTGTTTTCAAAGTGCTCCTGATACCATACTTGGTGGAATGTGTTCTTAATTGTGCGTCTTGCACCTAGCAAATTTGAAATCACCTGTTGAGTTGCAACTTTGAATTACCAAAGGAACCCATTTGACACTTTATATTTTCCAGTGCTACGGGCACACAGTTTGAACTATTTCTTTTTGTCAACCTTTGTATCTTGTTGAACTCTCAAGAGAGTATCATGTCACTTACTCAATTTCATGATAAATGGAAGGAATTGGGGTCAAATTGATAAAGAACATGTACATGAAAAAAGATGATTCTGGAATTATGGTCCAGAGACCAAGGGACTTGCACCTAAAGTCAAGCTCATTGGTGATGGGCACACAAGGCTCTTGGTGGTAGAACTTGTTACAATAGACTTTTTGTTTGTTTGTTTGATCATTCAAAATTAATCCATGTTGCACTTGAGTGTCTTGAGGCTTGGATGCTTTACTGCCATTTTCATGTTTTTTATCTACAGCTCAGTTGATGTCTACCCCAGAGCTCAGAATTCTTGCCTTTGAGATCTCAAAGTGCACTATGGTAGTTCTGTGTTGTGGATTTGGACTTCCAATTTGGTTCTCAGGATTTGGAAATCATTGAAAGCTCATTTTGCCAATTTGACTCACATAAACATGTGCATTTGAATGCAAGTTTAATTGTGTAAAAGGTGAAAAGCCTCAAACCTTGTCAGATACCTGAACCCTGATGCCCAATCAACAATACCAAGGTGATTCTCGAAAATCTGGTCATACTAGTACTACATAGCAATTGGTAACCTACACAGCTAACATACCCACATGTTACTAAAAAAGTTAGTGTTAGAATATAAAGCTTGAATATTCAATAAAAACTCAATCTGGTTCAATTGTTGGGGCAATTCAATGTCAGGTGGTCATACCACAAGAATGATTAGGTGTGCAAGTTTTAACTTATTGAATGACATCAATTCTAAGGTAGCATCAAATATGTATCATTTCTATGGATGAGTGACTCTCAATAAGATGCTGAAATTTGTCATGGCTTGATGTCAAGAAGAGTTGTAGTCAAACTATCAAAAATGGCTCTTTAAAACAAAATGTCAACACCCTGAGCTTTTTGTGCCCATAACCGGTGGCCTTGATTTTATGTGTAGGTAAGACTCCAATAACTGCCTGTAGAGCATGGGGAATGTGAGTATCTGACTTGGTCCAGTACATGATAGACAGGCTTTTAAGCTCCCTTGGCCCATATATAGCCCTCTTGCCAACCAGAGAACTTTTGCAGAGCAAAACCTCCTATGTAGTGACAAGAGATCCCACATTTAATCCCATGCAAAAATATAACCAAAACTCTCTCACTCTAGTCTCAAGGGTGTAAACCAAACAAAAATATGTATGTCATAAGTCAGCCTGAGCCCCAAACTGATGCCCCAAGGGTTCCCCAAGCCCCAAACCCTTGGAGTGTGGGTTTGGTCAGGATTTTTGGGGCCCCTTAGGACTCACGGGCGGGGGGGGCATAGTCCTCAAACCCCCAATCTTATCCGTGGCGACCCCCTGCTTCCCCCTAGTTTTAGGCATTCAGGATAGGGGTTGGGGGGCTTCTGAGAGCCAGGTCTTGGTTGGTACAGAGTAGGGTTTGGGCGCGGGGGGCTTATTGGGTATTGGTTTGGGGGGCAGGTAGGCCATCCCCCGTGTTTTCAGGGTTGGGGCTCAGGCTGAGTCATAAGTTCATGTTTTTCTTAGCAAAGGATGCAAAGAAGAGCACCCTTGACTAACAACTTGCTTGGTACAAATAAAAAGCCTTGCCATTACAAAACAATGATTATTGGTTTCAAGAAATGATGCCACTTTCTCACAAATCACTATCTGCTTTTTGGTGTGCCAAGATTTGAAGTTTTCATATATACTGAACCATTCAGCAAAAACATCCATGTCTGACTTGCCATCATAACTTCAAAGAGTAAATCAACATTTTGGGGTGCTGATGATGTCTGTCTCTTTGTTCTTGACATTTTGTGTAGTTTCATTTTGAGTTTTGGTTTGACTTTCAATTTGAGTTTCACAATAAGAAAAAGTTGATTTGAACAAATAGATTTTGATTGTTGGCCTTTTCATTTTGAGGCCATCCTTGTTACTTCTTAGGGGGTTGAGGAATGGTCATGAGGTGTGTAGGCTGGTTTGTTTATTGTGATATGATGAGAGAAGATGTGACTGGATTGATTTGGGCAAGGCATACCCAATCCTCTGTGGAAAGGATTGGAACTGGAAAAGATATTGAGGATAACAGTGTTGGAGCCATGTTTGCTTTGATAGCAATCAAAGGTTTCCAAACCACGTTGGATGCAGTGGGTGTGGGTGTTATTTGAGAGGAGTTTTGGATGTGTTAATGTTGTGAGGTATTTGGATCCATAGATTGATTTTTTCTCTCATGGGTGATCAGATCTAGCCCATCTCCACCCAAATGAAAAAACTCATCCAAAAATTATCAAAAATCAAACAGGTTGGGAAGGGTTTTTGATTTTGATTTTGATTTAATGCTTGTGTACCCTTAATTAATGCGGAAGAAAAGAACAAATTAGTCAGTCATGCCTCTCAAACATACCAAGACACAGAAGTGCCATATGACTATGCCACTTTGACCACCTCACATGCAGTCTGATAAAAAATAAAAGGAAACTGTCAGTCTCAGGCTTTTGAATGGTGTAACTCAATGATCTCATCTCCCATTCAGTTGCAAATGGGAGACCCACCTTGAGGGATTCCAGTGTAGAATCCAACCTACATAGTAAGCCTACTCAGACACATAAGAACTCCAGAGATGAGCAAATTACCAAAAAAATGATAAAACTTTTGAACTTGAGATTCCCTATGAGTATATAGAACCCCATTCAAGTTTACCTTCTTCAAAAAAGACCCTTCCATAAAATCAAAATCAAGTCATCAAATGATTTAAATTAAAACAAAGTTCTGAATGAAATGAAATGAAAAAGAAATAAATAATTTTACAATCAAAAAAAAATCAAAGCAAAAAAAAACAACTCAATCATTTCGAAAAAAAAGATGTCATACTTAATTCACTCAAATTGAAAAACAAACAGAGTCACTTCATGCTCACATACACGCACACAAACATGCACATATACATGACCTCACACTCAATCTCCTACATCAGCACACTTCTTTCCACACGCACAACAGAGCTTCAGTACAGTATTTAGGTTTCATAAACAAAGATAGCCAACTGGCTCTTTTCAGCAGGGAGATGTACCAGCTGTAGGTCTAGAGGTGTCAGAGTCACGACTGGCAGTAGGACTACGACTAGGGAAAGAAGATTGAGCAGAAGAAGCAGTGTCAGGTGAGAGTGGTAGTTCAGTTGGATTACCATCTACTGGTTTGCTTTGATAACTGAAGATGAATTCTTCAATTGCTCGAGCTCCTTCTTGTGCATCGCTTGGTAATCTGATATTCCAAACATGGGTTAACGTCTTATTCGAGGTTTCAAGTCAAGCAGTGATGACAGTAAAGCTATCTTACTTGAACTTTGGTTGCCATTCATCTCCCTCCAGTTCAAAGAAAACTGGTTCCCAAGTTTCTCCACTCTCTTCACGTTCTTTCGCACGATCACGTTGAAAGTCTTCGATACGTGTTTTGGCCTCCGTTGCTGCATCTAGGTCTTTCTTTTTGATTGCTCGTGTCACATGTGACCAAAGTTTTCGAGATTCATTCCAATTCTGTTCGGATTCGGGTGCGACGGTTTTCTGGGTCACTTTAGCCGAAGAGGCATCGAACAGGACTTCTGTCTTACCCTACGTTGGAGAAAAACAAAATGATAGGATCGCATTCTCAGACAAAGTCGACCACCAGACATCATTCTTCACAAACATAATATATAAACCTACCTTTGTTCGCTTCAGTTCCATAACCTCATTCCACTTTCCCGAGATCTCTCCCACCACTCCAGTTTTGTCTCTAACTCTACCTCCAATCGCATTATAATCACCACTGAAGAAACCTTTTGTTTTGAATTCCACATCACAAAACACCTGATTCTTCTCATTCTGAACTTTAGATTCATCCCCTAATTCCAACATCATCTTTCCAAACACAATCCCACGTGCATACCTAAGATAAAGCAAGCCGAAAAAAACCCGGTTGGTTAACCAACGTGCTTTGTACCCGCATCTTTGGAACAGATATATCCAGACTGAAATGAAAAGTCAAGATAAGAAACACAAACATATTGGGCATCGTGATTCGATAAATTCCATCCTCACTACGATCGCCAAACCTAAGTTTACTAGTCCCTTCCATGATAGTAGCAGCGCTGTTACCCAAGAATTTACTCTTTGGTCTCAATTCTCCCCAAATCTCTAAATGATGACCCGGTGATGCATAATAAAAAGCTGATACAGGTGGATGATGAGAAACTTGTTCTGCTATGTAAAAACCTTGAGTTCCATCAGGATATTCATAACGACACCTAAAAAATTCACCCAAGATCGGATTATAACTAGGGCAGAATTAAGTGATCAAATGCAATTTGAGGTCAGGTACATAGATGACGCGATGTGGAATTTCACAGGAGAGCTTGAGACCTACGGTTTTTTGACACCTTTAGGTTTGATATGCCAACCAGCGAGGTAGTAGCGTAAGACTTCAATGAATCGCTCCGTTGCATCTTCGTTACGGCTAGCCCTGCATTTGTGAAACAAAATCAATCGAAGGATCGTCAAAAAAACGTCAGAAATCACGGACAAAGGTGAAGACATTTACCCAAAGATCAGATCTGGGTGACTAAGGAAGTCGGTGATGCGTTCCAACATGCTACGAGGCTCGAGGACGAAGCTAAAAAGGTGAAATGGTGTGGTTCAGCGATCTCAATAAAATCTAAACCTCATCAGATGGTCAAAACAACCAACGTAGGTAGGGTGACTTTATGCAAATCCATTCCGATTCGTAATTGAGAGATTAAGGCCGAGAGAATATTCCTTGGCTCTTCATCTAGGACTTCAGTGTCATCAACCTGGTAAATTGGGTTCAAAATCACAAAGCATAGAATCGTGAGGATACTTGAAATATGAATAAATCATGTTTTGACAATGTGATGATTATACGTACTTGTTCGGTTACTGTGGGTTTGATTTGGATTGATATTCATAGGAAGAAGTGAGAGACAAAGAAAGAGAGGATAAAAGGTGTTCAGTGAGATGAAGAACTGATTTGAGATTGAATGAATCAACGTACTATCGTCAGAGAATGATGCTTTTATGGGTGATGGTTTGGGCGGAAAGAATCCCATGATGACTGATTGAATGAGGTTGAGGTTGAAGTTGAGGTTGAGGTTGATGGTGATTTAGATTGATGATGGTTTTGAAAGTTTAAAGTGGATTTGGTCAAGAAGGTAATGAAGCCAAGCTGAAGCCAAACGTTGATCAATTCATGTGACATCTTAACTCAGACACGAACTGTAACATACATAAGTGGTGATATTCAACTAAATTTAGACCCCGAAGCTGCTCCCGAAACTAGATCGGATCGAATGGCCCGCGATCGGATGAGAATCTCAGTCACATTCTGGATGGCACTCAACAAGCAGCACGCTTCAGGAATCAAAAGGCCAGATTAAGATTCAACCATTCGTCATGATAAAAGGATAGATGACCCATAACCATTGACAAACCCACCCTTTGGAGGTGATCCGCAATGTTAATTTCACCAAGCTATTTACAGCGACCGGATCCTACGTGTACGATGTGCCTCACAAAGTAAGATATAAAGTTGGTAATTAAAATTTGCTTAAAATGATCGAGATAGCTAATTGTAAATTGATACTTGCGCCTCGTAGTTCGATTTCAATCCTTCTTCAAGGATGTTGAGATTCATCATTCAAGTCCAGCCGATTCTGAGCCTTGAGGTGGTCAGGGGCGTAGCACGTACCATGCGATCCGAGTGCCCGCCCACCGCGACCCGGCTACTATACTTGAAGCGCCAACAAAATTCCTTCTGTCTGATGCTCATCAAAAAGTTTGCAACTTCACGAGGATCTCATCAAAGAGAGACGATGATTAACTCCTCGGATAGCCCGTATAGGCCATCGAACTCACAACAAGACGGTTGGCTCCCAGTCGAAATCGTGTCCCAAATCGTGGAAATCTTCTTCGATCAACTATCTGCAGGCAAAGTGTCGTGCCAGGATTGGGTCGAAAGCATTGCCTATGACCTATTGCTTTCCTCATCGAGCACTGCTGAACTCCTCAGCTTGCGATTGGTCTGCAAAACTTGGGACATGGCTGTTACTCCCATCTGCTTCCGTGCGGTTTGGTTCCACGACTCAAAAGGAGTGCAGTCCATCATAGACCTAATGACAATCCCGGAACCGCTGGATATTTCCTCTTTCGTAAGACGGCTTGCATTTCAAGATGTATGGTTTTGGCAAGAAAAAAGTACGCCCAAGTAAAGTACACAAGCAAACCAACTAGCTTCTTTCAGGCAATCTGATGCCAATTTTTCAAACAGACTGTGAACATGTAGATCCGATTCTACGCTCTGCACTGTCAACTAATCAGGTGATAAAAATGATCAACTTGATTGGTCGGAACGTAACAGAGTTACATTTGAAAGTCTCTGATTTGATCATGATTACACCAGCGCTTGTGGAGGCTGTGAGAAATATCAAGGATCTCAAAACACTTAGTATTCAGGGACGACGACACTATGAACCACACGGAGGTTATGATCCCCAAGCGCTTTCTGATCTTCTTGCCGCGCCTTGCAACCTCGAATGCTTGATATTTCAAGGCTATAATTTGAAACATTCAAAGTTGGCACCCACAGCCCTGTCGAAACTAAAACATATCCGCTTCATCGATTGCTTTGACAGTACAAACATTGAATCAATTATCGACATTATCGATCGGACAAAAGACAGTGTGATTTCTATGGAGATGTTAGCTGATGAGACTGATCATGACTCATATGAATTCCCTAATAATATTGAGCCCGTATTTAATGGTATCCTGAACACACTCGAAGTGATTTCCTGTGGTACAATCATGTCAGACTTATCGGAAAGGACCGTTGAGACTGAGTTTCCACGACTTCGAGTGATATGTAATATATACGCATCTTCTTACCATGAAGACTCATTTGTGGCGCTTTGGGATATCTTTTATAACGTTCGAACCATCGTTCAACTTTCAGACGATGGCCAGAATTTTTGGAGGTCGAGTTTGAATCGTATCTCGGACGATCCTTGGAAGCCACCTAAACTTCGACTCCTTGTCTTTACTAGCTTCCACGGAGAAGACGAGGAATTAGATTCAGAACTAGTTGATACCTTAAAATCACATGGGGTGTACTGTTGTTACATTCCCCGAATAAGACCTGATGAGATGTTGGTCAGTTAATCTTTATAGCACAAGACAGCTCAAAGTATCAATGCTGACTTCCTTGTCTCTCCTATAACTAGGAATTGGACTTGAGCTTCAATGGCCCAGTGGAATGAGTTGATGTATACTTCTCTAGAGTATGTTAGGTTTGGTGATAACCTTCTTGAATTCCATATAGAACAATGAGCTACCATAGTTTGTCGAATTATTTTAGTTATTGTGATGTAAGCAGTTTATCATCACAAGTAATGACGCGGACTTTTCAGTCCTATTGCCATCATTCAGCTAAGAATTTCAGCTGTAGCAAAACGCTGGTCCAAATAGGTTGATTTAAGGATATTCAAATGGTAGGCAAAGTCAAAGTCTTGTTACATTGCTCATTGAACTATCTAAACGAGTCGAAAGTGAGGGAACTAGTACACCTGAATACTACAGCCATCGATGATCTAGTCGGAACACGGAGTTTGCAGTGTCTGTTGATATTTACATATTGTTTGACCATGAATTAAAGAAGAGGTATGGAGCCTCAAATTCAAACCAGGTGGCCTCAATCAAGATTTCCCAAATTCGATCATATTTCTTTTCTGTTCGTGGAATGTTTTATGAACTGGGTTTTCGGCAGTAGCCCAATTTAACTCACACCAAACAACATCTGAAGCTACCTTGATCATCTTTTGCCTTAAGATTCACAGATGTGAACTTTGAGAGAACGTTTTTTTGAACTTCCAATTAAAGTCTTGATCTTCAGTCAGAATTGATGATGCTCAAGTAAGGATATAACAAACAACAATCACACATTCAAAATCTCATAGTTTGTATTACTTCAAAGAAAAATTTTGTATCAATGTCATCTCAGAAAACATGTGATAGAAAGATTCATTTTTCCAGAGGTCAGGAAGACTTGTGATGTCATTATTTGGATGATGGCTCTAAGACAAGATTAAATCAGCACATTGGAATAACTTCCCATCACTAGCATGAAATTCAACTTGTATGGTAGCAGAAGATCCTTTCTTAGGAAGGGGTTTGATATGCTTCAATGAACCAATGTCAACATCGAAACAGAATTTCTTTTGACCTTTAATTTGTTCTTGAAAGATCAAAGGAAAGAAACCCCAAAAAGGTTAATAACTATAACCTCATTTTTGATTCATTGTTTATGAAAAGCTTACTAGAATGTAACAAATAATTCGTTTTTCCATTGTTACTAAAATCGGAATCGCTGACTGGCTTAGACTTTGTACTAAGGAGTATATTCACCTCAGCTTTCTCATGATGCGATGTTATGCAAACGGAAAATTTGCCTGATAGGGGAATCTTTGTTCGATGATTCGAAGGATTTGGACTAAATTCAAGAGATTAGAAAAGCGAACAATTAAGATCAAGAAAGATAAGAGTACTCACGCTCCACCACAGAATTTTGTTTCCATCTCTTCCTTGAAAAGTCTAGTAGGCGGAGAGTCCAAAGTGAAATGAGCAGATGCAAGACTAGCTAAGACCAGAGCTAGTAAGATTGAAGGCAAAGTTTTAGAGAACATGATGTGATGATTGTGGTTAGAAAAACTACGTGAAACTGTGATATTGGACAAATCTAACTGAAAGAGGTTTTATGAGATTCAAGTTGAAAATTAAGCGACAAGATCTATCTTTACGGCCGCCCTTTCAAGCAAATTTCAATATTGCATTTTAGTACACCCTCTAGGCTCATGAGGCCATTACCAGACACGGGCGCAATGACGACGGAGCACCTGTTACGCCACCGGTATCCGATATCCAGCAACTTTTTGGGTATCGGCGACTCGATATAAAGTCCCAAAAAGCCCAATGGATGTCGACTTTGTCGTTCGACACTTACACCAAGTGGCAAGCATAATAGTTCCGAGTGACTTTTTGATTGCGGTAACTGGTATGGGATCGGATGGCTAGCACTCCCAGCTGGATTCCGGGGCATCGAGATCTCGATACGATACTGATATAGTGACTGTTGCAATCTTGATGACGTCTTAAATCAATCCGATTCCTCGGATACTGTATGTTTTATGAAATGAATTAAGGATCCCACTATTTATCGAACCAGGACCCTGGAATGCGCCTGAGAATATATAGAGAGACATTTATATATGTACCAAAACCACAGAGTGAAGCCGGAAGAGATTGTTGAAAACTTTTTGAAGACTGAATGGAAATTAAGGGAATTTGTTTTATCCTTTTCCAACTAATCCACCTTAAGGTGAAAGTGCTGAGAGATTATATTTTTACTTAGTCTGAAAGGAATAGATGGTGAAGGTAAACCCGCTTGCTAATCTCTCAAGACCGTATTCAACTCATTGTGTGTTAATGTATGCACCAAGTTCCAACTGAAACAACATGCATATAATCTGGTCAATGATCAAGATATTGATGGTCGGGGGATACTTCACAGCAATGGCTTATCATTTATGCTTTGGCTGGCAATTCAAATCACAATGACATCTTACTCAGCTCCCCAATTCAAAACCAATTCATAAATAAAAATCACTCTTGAAACAAACAACACTGTGTTATCATGTAATTTAACAAAACCCTTGTGTGATTGCCAAATCTCATAAAAACAAGAAAAAGAAAGAAGCTTCTTTAGTAATTTTTAATTGTTTGACTTGAACCACAAGGTCCAACATGCCCCAAGTCACACTGGTTGTGCATGCCATACTTAGGTTCTGTAATTGCAAGTACTTACAACTGTCCAGTCATCATCTTTGATTCCAAAGAGGACAATGGCTACACTTTCTTTCTGTATTCCATACCACAGAACAACAATGCTCCCAATATGCTTGCCTTTGTGGATGTCAATCATTTTGTCATGCTTAGATCTGGTGGTACAGCAGTTCCCTTTCCTGTGATATAACATGCCAGTTACTTTCAGAAGCAATTCTCACCAGCCAAATACTATAGTTAATTTCACATCACCAACATCAATTGGGGATGTGGATCTAGTGTAACACTCTTGTGTGTATTTTGATATTCTTTTCTCCTGATCTTTTTTCTGTCTCTCCTGTTGTTTCTCCAATCTTCTTTGTCTGTACTAGGGCTATGACCCGGCCCTGGCCCGGCCCTGGCCCGGACCGGCCGGGTCTGCCCGAGGGTTCTGGCGAGGAGGTCGTGGCCAAGCCCAGGGCCTAAGCCCTAACCAGATGATAGAGACAAAGGCCCTGTGCCGGGGCAATTCGGGGCCGGGGCCGCCGTATATTTCCGCGCTGAACGGAGGGCAAAGGTGAACTCTAAACACCTTTTGCCCTTTTGCCGCACCCTGTTACCCGTAACCCAGCCCGTCATCGTCCCAACCCCTTCTATCCACCCAGATGTCACGTCGAAGCCTTTGTCGTGAGGTCACCGATCCCAAAACTACCATGTCTACGACTTCCAGCGCTACTTCCAACTCCCTCGCACCATCTGACTCGATATCTGCGGTGGCTAGTGCCGTGGCTAGCGAGGTCGAATCCGATAATACTGCCACCAACCGAACCTCTTGGGTGTGGCAGTATTTTTCGACCGTTACTTTAAAGGATGGCCACACGGTGAATGTCTGCCGTGCCAACAAAGGCCGTATTGACAAGCCTATAGACTCGGAGGCACCTATTGTTGTGTGTCAAGAACAAACCGCGGTCAACAAGACTTCCAGTACGAAATCGATGATTCGCCACCTCCTTCGTGCTCACGGCATTTTAGCTCCAATTGACACCTCACAACAAACCCTTACAGCCTTTTCTGCGACTGGAAAGATATCTAGTGTAAGTTTTCTCATTATAAATCAAGCTTAAGTCATTCACACTAATGTTTTATTTGTTTATCTTCAAGATGGGGTCTCTCAACAGGAGAAACCTCACGAATGCTGTTATCCGAGTCATAGTCAATCAAGAACTTCCAGTTTTGCTTATCGACTCCGCATCATTCCGCGAACTCTTAACCTGGATTAATCCAGCGGTTGCCCCAATCTTGTCCAAACAAACCGCCATCACTGATGGGATCTTTGCTCAGTTTCGTCTTGCTCGTAATAAACTCACTTCGATTTTTGATTCGTTGGAATTCATCAGCATCACTTGCGATGCCTGGACTTCACCTAGTAGCGTACCGATGCTTGGAATTACAGCCCACTGGATGACCGAGAACTTCTCGATGCAATCCGTTGTTTTAGCCTTGAAGGAAATAGATGGTGCTCATACTGGGAAAAATATGGCTGTCCTCATCAAGCATGTATTAGATCAATTTAGTATCACTGAAAAACTATACTGCATAACCGCTGATAACGCTTCAAACAATCTTACGATGGGTTGAGAGCTCAAGATACTTGTACCTCAATTTGATCCTGAGAAGAACTTACATGGCTGTGTGGCACACGTGATTAACCTTGTTGCCAAAGCAGGAGTCTCAATTTTCGATTGCAAAACTCCTCCTGACCCTCTTAGTGCATTAGATCCTCAACTCCCTCAAGGAGATGATTTACCTGATGGCACCCTTTCTTTAATCGAACCTACCCCTCATCTAGAAGTTCACTCGATCAACACTCACTTCGCACCGCAACAAAATTTCGGTTGCGGTGCGATTTCGGTGCGATTTTCCGCAATCGAAACGACTTCTGAGTCATTTCGGTTGTCCCGAAACGCAATCTTTTTCAAAAAATCATGTTTCGGTTTGTCCGCAACGAAACCAAGTTGTACGTTTCGAAATAGCAACGAAACGAACCGAAAATTGCGGTCGGTTGCGGTTTGTCTTCCCTAGAGGAAGAGTGACAGAAGGAACCCTTCCAATCAGGTTAGGTTAGGTCTGATGGTCGACATTTGCAGGGGATGATGATGTGCATCCACCCCTTGCATGGTTTTTTTGTTTCAAAGTCATAGTGATACTGTCCACTTGACTTTTTTGGTCGCGTCCATCCCTGTTGGAAAATATCAACTTTCGTTTTCTTTGTACTTTGCGCGTAGCACACACCTCTTTTGTCTTTAAATCAAGCCACTATGAGTCGTAGTTCAACTCATTCTAATGATCTCAGCTCTCAATCCAAGGAAAATGATGATTATGACGGAACTGACACTGCATCCTCTTCAGACACTGAGAAAGAAGGATCCAATCGTAAAGAACCCGTAGAGCCTTTGTCTGGACAAGAGAACCAAGCATCCTCGTTGACTAAACCGCCTAAACGCCCCAGAAGGTCTTCGGGAGGACACGCGGACTCGGCTACGGCTCAAAAAAAGCAGGTTGAAAAGAATGCACCTCCAAAAAAGAAGAAGCGCTTGGCACCACTCCAGAATGTCAGTTTTCTTGTCTATTCCAGTTTTTTAGAGATGTTAATTCTCAGCTGTTGTTTCAGGTGATCTTTGTTCCACATGGCATGAACACAGATCAACAGTCTGACTCAGAGGCTCCCAAAAGCTCTGATCCGAGGCAGAGGACATCAAAAGTGAAGGATCTGTTCACTTACTTTCATGATAACCCACGGGCATCGATAGAGAAATACACGGTAAAAGATCCTGTATGTAACTTAACTTCACACCAGGTTAACAATTGATAAATGCTGATGGTGATGAACTTTTGTAGGAAACCAAAGAGGTGAAGGAATTGGAACGAGAGGTTCTTACCTATACATGTAAATTCTGCAATGAGGACTACAAGGATGGTGAATCTAATCACTACAACCTCCAAACTCATCGAGACGGTAAGAGTGGTCGCAAGCCCTGCCCAAAACGACATCTAGCAATTAAAGCCGGAATTGTTTGTCCGCCCACTTGGCAAGAGAAAAACGAACCAAAAAAGAAATCATCGGGAAAACAACTTTCGATCTCAGCATTCACCAAGTTTACAGTTGAGACGCTCAATAAAATCATGGTCATATGGATATTACTTCATGCACTACCTTGGATTCGGATTGATGATGTTGAGCTTGCGGCTGCTTTTGGGTGGGCCAATACGCAAGCCCAGTTACGATCCCCATCATGGGTCTACAATTCTTCAAAAACCCTGGCCCAAGGTTTACATGATGAAGCGATTGCAACCCTTAAGAATAACTCAAGTCGGTTTTGCCTGATCCATGATGGATGGACCACCAAAGGTAGCAGATACGCTTTTCTGGGCGTCTCAGCTTCGTACATTGACAAGAACTGGGAGTTCAAGACAATTCACTTGACTCTTAAGCGTATTATATGGGACCATTATGGGGTTTTACTTGCTCGACCTGTGGCAAGCTTTCTCATCCGCCATGGACTCCACACCAAGATAAGTTCTTTTTCACAAATCATTTCATTACATAACATTATCATGAGTTTTGGGCTGATCGATTCAATCTCTTATCTACATGTTAGCCCAAACCACAGACTCGGCCCCAAGTAACAACTTCCTCGCTCGAGAGATGCAGCGGATGTTCATGGAGGATGAAAACAACCCTCACTTTTGGGACTCACAATCAAACCATATCCGTTGCTTTTGCCACAAACTTGCACTTGTGGTCAAACACGGATTGGACAGTCTAAAGCTCAAGGCAGGTCATACAAAACCAACAACGCAACCTGATGTTCGTATGCCGATCCCAATCATCAACATCACCCAACCCGATACTCAAGAAGCAATAGATGAGGAAGCTGGTTACGTAAGCGCGGATTCAGATATTGGAGGTGATCGAAAAGGATTGACCCGACTAGAAGTGCCTGAGAGTGAAGATGATCTGCCTGATGAGAACCTTGTGATCGAACCAACATGGGGATTAATTACCAGTGGAGTTAAGAAGGTAAGTTTTTCTAGTATCATTTAACTTTTAAAAGACTGAGATCATGGTTTTTTTCGCTGCTTATCTCTTTTCCCTTGGTGTCTACTAACTAGCTTGAGCAGGTAAGTCAAGCGGTTGCCTCCTGCTCGGCAAAACGTGGAGAATACGAATCGGTAGCAGAGAGTTTGGTGTACAAAGGCAAGATGCTAATCTACGGATATGGTGTCAGATGGAATTCAAAGCTAGATAGCTGGCAGCGAGCATGCGATGCACAAAACGTTAGTTGTGTAGATCCTGAATGTGCTAATGCGATAATCCTGCTAATGATATGGCTTCGATCATCTTAGGTTATCAATAAGTTTCTCACTCAAGATCGCAAGAAGGATCGAAAGTACCAGTACTTTAATGGGCTGTCCATCTCGGGAGAGGAATGGACTGGTGTTGAAGCCTTGCTTGATATCTTAAAGGTCAGTCGTGTTTCAAGAAGTCTCATCAATTCAATACACTTACTTTATGAAATTCCTAATAGATCTTCAAAGATACAACACTCTCAATGGAGGGTAATGACTCAAACGCCTATCGAATCCTTGCTGAGTATGTCAACATCGTTGGAAAGCTCCGTTCAGCAAAGGCCGAACACGTCAAAACGTACCCTGAACTTGAAGGAGCGATTGACAGAATGATCTCCGACATAGAAGCGTATCAAACCGAAGCGCTTGAGTGCGATGCCATAATCATCTCCACCGTTATGCATCCGCGTTATCGACTCCAGTTCTTCAAGAAGTATCATCCCGATCAAGTTGAGCGTGCTCGCACTCTTGTTGAAGAAGCCTATAAAGCCGAGGCTGCCAGCGTGTCAACAAACACACAAAGCTCTGGCAAAGGCTCTTTGGCGACTACTGTGCCTGTTGCTACATCCACAGACGATCTGGATGATTTCAGTGAAGATTCGGGCGATGAAACTCCGCACAGCAGCCATGTTGATCTTAAGCTTTACCTCGATAGCAAAACTGTTGCTAACAAAGGAGTTTCACCGCTCGCTTGGTGGAAGGTATGTACAATTCTCATCTACTTCCTTTCCTCTGCTCGAGTCAATCATCTGATCAATATTATGATACTTCCCTCAGGAAAACCATGCGAATTATCCCATCATGAGTAGAGTCGCGCGCGACTACTTGGCCTGTACCGCAACATCGTGCGCTTGCGAGCGCACCTTCTCTGCCGCAGGACGAATCGCAACCTCAAATCGAAGCCTGGCCCCACGGACCATTGAGCGCGCTGTTGGATGTCACCAATGGCTCAGTCAAGGGGTAAAGGTCCCCGTAGAATATCAAGAGGCTTTGGCTGAGATCAGAAAGATGAAAGAGAAAAAAAATTCAAAGAGGACTCAGAAGTCAAAGTCATAAAGTTTCTATATAATACTTTTGTATTTCCCAATAAAAAATCCTGTTTCTTTTGATCTAAACTTGAATACATTGTTTGTTACACTGGATCTATCAAAAAACTGGTATAGCAAGGATTGTTTCTTTGTTTGGTCCAAATATTTCTGCCCAAAAGCGACCAATTTTCGAAATCAATTGCGGATTTCGTTGCTGTTGCGTTGCGATTTCGGTTTGGAACTCGAACCGAAACCGCGAGAGAGATTTTTTTCTTGTTGGTTTCGTTTCGAGTGCGATATTTACAATTTCGGTTTGACCGCACCGAAACCAAAAATCCGCAAGTTGCGGTTCATTTCGTTGCGAAGTGAGTGTTGACTCGATCCTCACTCGAATTCGAGGTTTCCACAAACGAGTACGATTAAGCACCCAGCTCAAACAAGCTCTAGATCAATGTATTGCTAGTTCCTCTCAGCCTCGAAAGGTCGGACTCATTCATGAGGTGTCAACCAGATGGTCTTCAACATTTTATTCTCTCGAGCGGTTTTTCGAATTGAAGAAAGTCCTCCAGTACTATTGCAACATCAACGAATCATTGGAGCCTTACCTCCTAACCGAAGAAGAATGGATCTTGGTTGGCAGCTTGGTCAAATTCCTCCGACCCCTTGCGATTGTGATCAAGGAAATCGAAGGTGACGACTATCCTACCTTTTCACGAGCAATGCCCGACTACCAGTGGCTGGTTGAAAAACTTGAGAAAGTAAGTCTTTCTTCTCTTTTGTCAGCTTGAGACTATAACGGAGTATAGACTAAGTAAAATGTTACTTACTAAATGTGAGCTTCTAGGAGATTTGATTTATCTTCCTAAAGCTTGGTTTTCGGTGTCTTAGTAAAGTGATAAAAATCTATAGTTGGTTTCTATAGATGCCTATGGTGCGGGATGTATACCGCTGCCAGGTACTGATCAAGGAGCTGAACACTCGAACGTCTTCCAAAGTAAGAAGGCTTTCGAAAGCAATTCTTATCTTTAGGCCGCACTTCAGTGCTCGTTGACTTATCGTAAAATCAAAAGGGGATGTTGATGAAAGACTTTAGTCAAATTGTCTACGCAAAACGATCTGTAACGCTTTCAGAGAGCAAGATTTAAGAGAAAGGAAATAAAAGAAAAAGAGTTTTGAATGAGACGAAAGATGATTTTGAAAGTAAGAGTTCTATTTTAAAATAAGAAGTCTAGCAAAGAAAAAGTATCTTAAGTTTTCAAAAAAGGGAAAAAGGTAAAGTTTTTAAGGAAGATGATAGATTGGTGATCTAAAAATTGATTGTGTTAAAATTGAGATGATTCTTCTTTCTTTCTTGTTAATCAAAGTGCTTTATATACTTGTTTTGATTGTACGTATTAAACTTTTTTACAAAAAGGACCCTTCTCGTTTTGCCTGGTTTGGTTTCTAGTTTTGGTTCGTAGATATGTAAACCCTTGACTAGGCTCTCTTATCTTTGTTCAGCTGGTCAGGGTTTTCATTCTTGTTAGACCCTATCTTAGACTGGTAGTCACTACTATCTATGAGTTGTTAAAGTGTCATTCGAGGGTTTCACTTTCTTCAGGCTTTGCGGTAGTAAGATGATAATTAATCTGGTTACACTCTTGATACTAGAGTGAGAGAGTTGTAATGTGTAATTATTTTATTACTCGTGTTTTTGTTTTTTATGTTATTTGTCAATGTTTGGGAGTTTTGCTCTGCAAAACTCCTCTTAGTTGACATCTTTCTTTTCATGTTTACTTGTTTATGTTCATTGTCTGACCAATTTTTTTACTAAACTTAGGCATGGAGCACTTATGAGTGTACAAACCTAAAGGCAGCAATCCTTCCTATGGTCAAGAAACTAGTCCGATATGCCACTTTAGCTTTGAAGAAACCTGTTTACATCTGTTCTCCAATTCTCGACCCTTGCCGAAAACTCAATGCCGTGACTGCTTTTACTCTTGAAGAACTCGGATTCAACAAAGATGAACTTGTAGAATACTTTACTGAGCAAGCTAGGAAATTCAAACGCCCTCAAGATCCCAACATCGAAATTGTTGATCCAGACCCTGTTTTTGAAAATGACGATGATAGACCACACCATTTCATTAAACGACGCAAATTCATTCAACTCGAAGACGAAGTAAGAGAGTACCTACTTGCCCCGCTAGTTGATGAACGTACCGATATCTTGGTGTTTTGGAAAACAAACCAATCAAACTGGCCTGTTCTGGCTCGGATGGCCATGTATATGCTTGCCATTCCTGCCTCTGGTGGACCTTCGGAAAGGATTTTCTCTGCTGGCTCGAGGGTTATGTCTGATTATCGAACCAGCATGACCAATCAAAACTTCGAAGCGCAGATCTGTCTCAAGTCGTGGGGAACTGTTTTGTCCTCGTAGTTTCTTTTTTTTTACACTTCTTGTTTTCTCTTGTTTTCTCTACACTCGTTCATGGTTGTGTCTTGTTTTTTATTTCTTTACACTCGTTTCTTTACTTGTTTTCTTTTTTTTTGTTTGATTCTCCTGTCCATGGTCAATTGAGTGTATCTGTGCCTTCTAATCAGCTTGCATCAGGCTGGCCCGAGCCAGGGCCTGCCTGTGCCTGCCCGCCATCCACCTTGAGCACCTCGTGGCCAGGGCCGGTTTTGGGCCGGCCCTGGGGCCGGGTCATAGCCCTAGTCTGTACATACCATGTTGTACTGTCGTTTTCGAAAAGCTTGTCCAAATTTGCCCGCAAAACTCGAGCAGCTTGGCGGGAAAACTCGGACAAACTTTTCGAGAACGACAGTATATGACCATCTATGCCAGTATGCCAATAAGTATGTATTTGCCAACACTGTGATGTCTGTCCGCATCTGTCTGTCCAATTCAATTTCATCAGATAGATAAAATTGAAACAAGGTGTAGGGACATTCATGTGACACGAGATTAACAATCAAATTTGGAAATGAACAAATTGAATTACCTCCCTTTAACACAGCCCTCCTTTGAAATGTCTTGACACCCCCGGGTCCCGGATCAACCCAAGGGGGTGCCAGATATTGGTTAGGGAGCTAGAAACAGCGGGACCCTGAGGTAAAAGAACAACAAATTCACTACACAATCAATTTTTCAAAATACAAGACTTAAAGTAAGCAAACAACAGAGAGAGAGAGAGATGAAATGTGTTTTGAAGTTTTTATTGTAAGAAATACAATACTAGGATCAAAAAGAACAGAAAAAGGAAGCAAAATGAAATGAAGAACCAAAAGAAGAGATTTTTTTATCCAATTAATGGAGCTCTTTCTGAATCCGATAAACTAATTCTACCCTTTCTGAAATTAAAGTACACAGCCTAAAGAAAGGGAAACAAAACAAAACAAAATTAATTCCGATTTCCATCAATTTCACAAAGGAAGCAAAAAAAGAGACAAACCTTTACGATTGCAAAGAGAGTGATGATAAAAGACACCAGTGCAACCCAATGAATACTCGTTGGATTAGATTGTCTAACAAAGACACCGATTAACTCTAATGCAATCACAACTGCGCCAGCTACATCACCTTTATCGCTTTGAAATGCATATCCAACAGCAATACTACCAAACCGAAGAAAACGCATCAGTTGATAGTGAAGAGAAGAAGAGGGAGAAATATAAGGCAAAATACGAACGAAGCAAGACCTAAGAGAGCTATGTTAACCAAAACTTTAGTTATCAAACCAGCATGATGATCTGATTTATCGACACCAAAAGCAGTAAAAGCACTTAAAACTAAGAGAAACACTAAATATGCATGTAAGAGACTGAAAGGTAAATGAACTAAAATCAATTCTGATTTATTTCGTTGGGATGTGTTACGTAGATCCCAATAAACATGTGATACTAGAGAAGCTACGATGAGAGCGAAGATAAAGGCTAAGATGTAATGATGACCGACGAAAAGCTGGTAAAGAAGAAATCGAATCAATGAATCTTAGAGTTCATGAATTGATAAGATGAAGAAAAGTGAAAGTGAAAGTGAAGGATTTACGTGAATCCAAATCGATTGTAAGATTCCGATCCCAGCAAACCGCCAACCGATCACATCTACAATTATCTTAGTACCGATTTCAAAGAATTGAAAGATCACGAATCCTAAAAATAATAACTGGGTAAGAAAAAAACAAATCAGTCGATCATCAATAAAACCTTTATAAAAGAAAATCTAAAAACCACATACATTAATAATAGTCCAAATCCAAAAAGTCTCAGGAGCAGGAGTAATATAACTACATCATCAAGTACAAACCAACCAAAAAACAATACATCAATCTTCAAAACCTTTTCGAAAAGAAAAAGATTAACAAAATCGAAATTGGATGAATTACGTTTCTTTTTGAGAGTAGTAACCAGTTGAAGGTCCACCTAATGAACTATAAAGATTTGAACCAAAGAAAAAGAAAAACACAATTAAATTTAAAATCTTGATGGCTAAGGCATGATTACGATCTGAATCCTAAGAAAAAGAAGAATCAATTGTTAGTTTGATTTGATTTGATTTTGATTTAGATTACATATGTAGATCAAATGTGAAACGTTGACTTACTGTTGCCATTCTGATCGAGTTTTTGATCGATTGATGAGTTTGAGTGTTGCAAAGAGTTGAAGAGGATTTTAGAGTGGCGAACGAAAGAAGGAGATGGAGTCTCGAGTGAAGGGATAGTGGGATTTTATGGATTCAGTAGATCACATATGATGTCATTTCATACTCAAACACATTTCACCAATACAGTTCGGAGCACAAACATGATTATGTAAAATGTACTTTCAAAATGCTTCTTCAAATCTTCTCTTCTGACAAGAAACCAATCAAGCTCCTCATGATCGAGGGCATATCCGGGGATAATTGGAAACCTTCCCAAAAAAAAACGCTCATTAAGACCCCCTAAATTAATGTGTCAGACAATACCAAACTCTCGAAGCTCCAAAGCGTGACACCGCCACACGCGCGACGTGCCACTCGCTTTTGGATATCGAAGTAGCAGTGTGCACGCCATTGACTGCTAAGGCCATCCACACCCGGTCGTGCAAAAGAGACCAGATTGCTATCACTTGAATTTTCATTTGGACAGCAAATAAGACTAATTGTGCAAATTGTATGAAAAACAAAAAATCACAGCACAGCACTGCACTGCATGCCACGGATATCCAGAGAGTATAAACCCTTTTGACTCAAAGGCTTGGAAGTGGAGAGGTGAGTGGTAGAGGACTCAGGAGTGATCAATTGGTTGGTCTTATTGGTTCTCCAATCACACAAGACTGTCCAGATAGGATTGAGTTGACAGCCACATGTGACATTGATGATCCAAAGCAGTGATATTGGGAGGCACATGGGATGGCTATTCATACTGGTCAAGGAGTTATGTATGCCTACAGCCTGTTTACACGCACCGGTGCCTTGTGTTTTTTGGACGCAGTGTGTATACACAAACAATTGATTGTTCTACATGACCAAGTGGCAATGCTCTAAACTGCAACAACAAGAACAGTGCAACCTTCCCAAGACACCATCTTGACAGAAGACCTTTGCTGTGGCCATTGATAAATTCCACTTGGAAATGCTGATCATGTACATCTACCTCCTCCCAAGACATAACCGTTTGAATGTGCAGTGCCCATCACGCTCACACCTGGCACCTTTTTTGTGGCCCAGCCAGGGCCCTTGTGTGGTGTGGCCTTCCATTTGAACAACCTCATATCCTCATTTTTGGTCGCTACTCCCTGCTTAAGACAATCTTGAGGGGGGGCTTAACTGAATTTAATGCACTGTGAAGCAGGTGGTGGGCGCAGCACATTTGACATGTCAAAAGGCGCGCCAGGCACATCGAATATTTCTGAAAACAGGGGGTGGCGCGCCCATACGCAAGACTTGGATAATACAAAGCGTAGAAGGTCTTCTTGGGCCTAATGTTGGGCTAGAGAAAGCCTATTACATTGTAATTTTGGTCTGGTTAACTTTCAAGCCGGAGAAAGCCCTACAGATGAGCCCCATTTGGGATATTTCTGCTCTCAATTGCTCGTCTGAGTCAGGAGACCCTCAAAATATTTCTTGAGCACAAACTTTCTGTGATTGTTATCTTGAAAGTGTGGTCATACTGAATTAAAAAAGCTTTTCTCACATTCCCATTTGTGTTTGAGCTTCATCACAGCCTTGATTGCTGTTTCTGCAAAGATTTTTGCATTTTTTTAATTTTCTTTTGCTTCAAAGGCGCACCCACACGCCCCCTGCTATTCGCATCCCAGACAATGGATTCTGCGCCTGGGCGCGCCTCTCTCTGTCAAATCCACATCCACCACCTGACTGTGAAGGCTATGAAGGGATCGGGGTGAGGGCCACACCATGGCCTAAGCCCTGGTGGCCCTTGCCATGTGCCCCTCTAGGGCGCCTGGTGGCTTTGCGGCACCAGGTGTGAGCGTGAAGTGCCCACCAAGACATTAATCTCCCATTGGGAAGCAAGCCAAAGCATGAGATACCCAATCAAGTGATGTGAGAAAATATTTTGGAGATTCAGATGGGAATTCTACAACGGTGTAAGGCTTGAACAACAGTACCAGCTTGGATGATCCCCAAACAAGCAACAGTTAGACTGGGTGTTGGAATCATATGTGTGTAGAAGGCAAAGGGTCAGACGACTCAATTGCAATGATGTGCCATCCTGAACAAAAAAAATAAAAAAAATAAAAGTTTTCAGTGAGAATGTGAGAATGTGAGAATTGGTAAAGAGAGACACTCTAGATGACCTTGAGGGAAAGGAAAAGATGAAGAGAGCATAAGCCAATCATCATGAAATGTTTAATATTTGAAATGTCAAATAATGGCACTTATGAAAAATCCCAAAATAACTCAACTCAGAAGTGCTGGACCAAGTTCCCTGGAGGGAGTAAATTAATTGTCATGTCCAAAACCCAAAAGCCCCTACAAGGTGGACAGTGGAAACATAACTACAACTGTAACTAAAATTAACAATAATAATAATAAAAAATATAACAGTGTAAAAATATAATAGAGTAATAACAATTGTTAGAACTTCTTAAATTCACTATTCATTCAAACACGCACAATTGTTTTTTTAAAAAAAATGATAACTTACAAAAAGAATAATAACCTATCTTGAAATATGGATTTTTTTTGTAAAAAATCAGAAACAAAAAATTCCGCCAAAATAAGTTGAAATCCTAGAACAAAGAAGTATAACCAACAAGGGAGGGAAAGGGAGGGCCTTTTCAGAATAAAAAGAGCTAATAACTGTTAATAATGACTTTCAGATGATTTATTCAAAGTGGAAAGATGGATCTTGAACGGTAAAGAAAAAATGGTAAATTGTGGTAAACAGACATATGACATCAATTACCAATGAGAGTAATATAACAGCATAAACCCAACCTGACAATTGCAGGCATTTTTTAACAAACAGTACCTAAACATTCATGACATTTGTGAGATACAAAGTTAAATCTGTCAGCCCCGTGCCCTATTACTAGTACCAAAGGGCTGCCTAAATAACTATAAAATAACAAAAATAATAATTACAACTCATGGCTCAGTTTCAAGAGCCAAGTACATATGTAATTACATATAGTTACATATGAAATTACATATGTACATACATGTAAATGTAACCAAAAGGTTGCATTATGTAAGAATGCCTTTCACAAGTGCGCATCACATGAGTAACACAAGACTTACACATGTGCGTAATCAGATAATAATTAAATAATTAAAATTCATGATTACATACGGCAAATGAGTATGTAATCAAATCACAAGTTGTACATAAAGGATTTTTAGGGTTTTGAGTATATAAGGAGCTCTCTGACCCGCCAGGAAAATCCATCATCATCATTAAATTTAAGCAAATTATCAATAAATTCATCAATCAGATAAATAGAGTTCTTGTCCTCATTTGTTAGACATCATATATTTCTCTTATTGATTATTACCATTGTAGTTTGTTGAAGTTCTTTTGAAGACTTCCTTCAGGAGGTGATCCTTGTAGTATTTCTCAAGTTATTAAGGGAATTCAATAACTTGAGAAACTCTAAATTCACGGAAGTTCCTCTGTGTTCAGAGTTTAAAGAACTTCAAATATCAATAGGTGATATTTACCTTGATTAACAAACTCTAGAGTAGAGTGTTGTTAGCTTGGGCACAAAACTAGACTGTAGTTTCTACTCTACATCCGGCTAGAAGACCATTTGTCTTGCATTAATTGCCGGATTTGTATCCAAAACCCTTTGTTGAAAGGTCACCTAACTGAAGTCAGTGCTGATTTGATCACACTACTTCTCAGCTAACCTTATTTTGAAACTTACAACAAGGTTCCCACACGCCTAATAAACTTAGTTTATTAGTCCATCCTTATCTTTAGTGACTTACTGGCCCAAAAGACGCTAGTAGCTCACAAAATCTGTGATTTTTTCCCAGTTTCCCAGTTTTTGTTTTTGGCTGTGTTTGGAACTTTCCCACATTCTCCCAGTTTCCCAGTTTGCATTTTTGGCTGTATTTTGAAAACTGGGAAACTGGGAAAAAACTCCCAGTTTTAACTTTGTATCCCATAATTACAATTCGTAAATAAAAAGTGACCTATGACTAGAACAATGAGTCAATTGCCCTGTTTTGTAAGACAATTTCTGAGTCATCAAATTGACCATTATTACATCAAATCTGTTGAAACCAAAATTGAAATTAAAGACTTGAACATTGGAGTGAAATGGTTTCTCTCTGAATTGATCATCTTACTAACAGGAATCATGTGATATGTTATTGCCTCAGTTGTGAAGCAATCACTCCTTTCAATTTTTGAGCAAAGAACATCATTGTCTGTATCTGTATCTTACTGTTTACCTTTCTTGCTTTTTAATATTTCTTGTCATAGGAATATATTGGGAAGAGTTTTGACATCACATCAAACCAACACATTGTATCTGGAAACTTCCCTCCAAAAACTTGGTTTTGAATCAGATGAGGAGAAGGCAATCCTTGTAATTGAAGGCTGTATCTCCTCAAAAAAAAGGCTTGTAATGTGCTATGCAGTTGACCATTGCTGAGCTTATAGCACGGTATGCTTTCATTCATGATATAACATAGCCTTGTGCCAGAAGTCTGGTATCAGACAACGAATACTTGTCAATCTCACATTTCATATATCCTAATTCTATTGAGCAATTTAAAAAAACGTTAAACAAAGACCGTCACCCAAGGGAATTTGGAAGAAAATTTGAGTAGATCAAACATTTAAACAGGTTTCCATTGTAGTTTAGCCTACGCAAAGATAAATGGAAAAATAGGACACAAGTTGCATCATGGAATTTAGATTTCTCAACCACTTTGATCAAAAACTTGCTGTGTCAAAGTAGCATTACAAGCCATACACACATCACCCTGTCCTGACATTGTTGACATAAGGAAGGATCCATAAAAGGTACCAGGTTTCGGAACATGATCTGGATCCGTAAGTTGCTATACAGAGATATTGTTGGAAGATCAGTTGAGCGTTCAGAAATCATCAAATCAAATGTGAATTCAAACGTACCACACCCGGTGGTAATACATAATTATCGCAATTTGGGGAACCATCATACCCCTTGCCGGCTAACTTTGCGTCATAGCCTGAATTCATTTCGGGCAGAGTCAACAAAGGCGGCAGAATGTTACCATGCTCACTGTCAGGTAGAAACGTTTGTTGATGAGTGTTAAAGATCTTCAGTTATGAAATCAAATGTCTTCAAAGATACATACTCTCGACGACCTGCCACTGGCTTCTCTTCGCCATCCTGTGGATAGACCTTTCGAAAAGGTAATGATTGAGTCTGGTTGAACAAGTCATGACACTTCAGATGAATGTTTGAATAGACTCACTACACAAGTACGGCAAATGGCACATGATGGGTAACTCGGATCATACAGGAATGCGATAGCACTGTTCGAAATCGGTTTGATAAATCATGTTGATCAGTAAGCAGAGGTCTCGAGATTGAACACATTGAACACAGGATAATAGAGGACATTGATTTTAAGGAATGATGACTGACTCATAGCAGTCAGTCGCAAATCCTGATAGACGAAGTGTGGAGGTGATAAAGCAGGTCATCATTCCTGGTAATACTGAGTCTCGCTTCGTTTCATGCTTCCTTTTTACAAAAGAAGTGGAGCCGGGATCTTTCTCAGATTCGGAGGATCGCACAGACAATGTGTCATGGTTGTTGGGTTGACCAAGTATGAAAAGGACTTGCGAAAAGATGATGAGTGTTACGATGGTTTTCATATTGGGGGCTACTAAAAAGCGCCCGCAAATAAAACCTGAGACCGCCCGCTTTTAGAATCCGGTAGTTACTAAAGATGTTTGACTGAACTGTGGTTCAGTCTTGAGGAACTAATTTGTCGAGTGTCCCAAATGTGATTGAAATCAAATCAAATGGAAACCGGGCGGTCTTGAAAATGATCGACAACAGTCAAAAACCCACCATGCAAAACCCCTCCAAAACCTCCCGCTCTCGCTACCCACATCTAAGCAGGATAGTTGGCGTGTTTCTTACTTCTTTTCTAACCAAGTTCTGTACCACACCTATAAAGCTCCGGCTGGTGGGGCTGGTGTTAAGAGAAGTGGTCATGAGTACACGCGAAAAAGGTTTTCACACCCTCCTTGCCTAGATTCAAACTCGATGAAGCTAGAACTGCCCCTCTTCTGCAAGTCTGTCCATTTCTTCCTACCCAAGTTGGAATGTAATTTATTCGTTGAAGACCTTTATCTGCTTGTATCTGATCCAAGAGCTGTATAAAATCACAAAGACACTCGGTCAATCTACATTGTAGTTGATTATTTTGATTGATTATCACTCGTTTCTTTTTCCTATCTCGCTTCGGAACCCACCGATTTCTCGCCACCCCTTCTCCTTTTCATTGCATACACGTCTTGCTCATAGTTGTTGAAGCAGGAATACAATGAGATACTTCTTGCATTGGTTTGAAAGGGTTTTGACACTATTCAACTTACAGGTCGGACAAATTCGCGATAAACCCCTAGGATCCACAAAACCGGGATGAATCCAAGTCGTGTTTGAACGTAGCCTCAAACTTTGAGACTATAGGTGAGCCAGACAAAGCAATTAAGTCATCAAACTCAAGTAAAACCTTCAAATGCTCACAAGAGCTCAGAGACTGGAATCTTTTCTGCCTTCTAGCCTTGTTGCTGGTACAAAACAGAGAATAGTCAAGCCTGAGGGGATTGCTAAGAGGCTCAGGTCCTGTTCAGTGATGTGATTGTCTTTCAAGCCGATCTGAACAATCCAGTCAAGATAAACAATCAATATGAGGGATGAGATGTGGGTAGCGAGAGCGGGAGGTTTTGGAGGGGTTTTGCACAGTGGGTTTCTGACTGTTGTCGATCATTTTCAAGACCGCCCGGTTTCCATTTGATTTGATTTCAATCACATTTGGGACACTCGACAAATTAGTTCCTCAAGACTGAACCACAGTTCAGTCAAACATCTTTAGTAACTACCGGATTCTAAAAGCGGGCGGTCTCAGGTTTTATTTGCGGGCGCTTTTTAGTAGCCCCCTTCATATTTAGAGATAAGGAATATAGATCATTATGCTCGAAGGGAACAGGATTATGATGTGGATTTAAACCAGAGGGTAAAAAGCAACAGCACGCGAGCCAAAACCGAGACCTTCCCACACTGCGTCTCGCACCTCGAGGACTTTGATAATTTTAGTTTTATACTCATGTCAAGAGTTAGAGTGTGCGGGAAAGAAAACTGATGGAACACTTTATTCCTCGACTACGAGTCGAAACGAGAGAAGCCCGTGTAGCGACCTGTAGCGACTCGTTGTCAATATTCCCTGCTCACAGCTATTCTCAAGAGAACACCTCTACAAAGTTAACAAAGTCCCTGTCATCTGAGGTTTTGTTTCTGAACTCATTTTAACAATTCAACCAAATCAAGATGAATAACATGACTAATGCTTAATAATTTCAATTTCAATTACAAGAATGTGAAAACGAAAACCCAACAAACTTAAGTTTTTAAATTCTGACTCATGAACTCTAATTTTCTTTTTAATTAATTAAATCTTAAACATGATCATTTACATACATCTTTTTGTTTTTGATTACATTTCAACACACTTCAACTCATGATTTGTAAAATCTACCTCAAAACACCTTCCATTAATCCCATTCATCATCACTTCCTCCTCCTTCTTCATCACTATCATCTCCCATTGTACCTTTTCTTTTATTCAATGCAGCAGCTAATGAAGCTGCCAGATCTCCACCTCCTCCACCTTCTCCACCTCCTGTATCTGGTTTTGTTGTGCTACTCGTGGATTGACTTAATGGATTACGTGTTGAATCAGAATTACTCTGAGGTGTCTAAAATTAGATTATTCAATATCAGTATTCAAACGACTTGATATGGGTTTTATTGTGATTTATCTTCACTCACTTTTTTAAGTACATGGATTCCTTTGCCTTGGATACTTGCCAATAAGTTTGCACGATCTCCTGCCACTGGGGTTAAAGAGGTCATAGACGGTGGTGGTGGTGCACCTGCAGGTGGCGGAGGTGGTGGGGGCGGCGCTGCGGCACTAGGGGCGGGAGGTGCTGGCGGGGCGGGAGGTGCTGGTGCTGGAGGTGCTCTTGATTGACTCATCGGTGGAGCGGGAGGTGGAGGTGGGGCTGCTGGTACACTCGAGGTAGATGACGGGGGTGGTGGAGCGTTTGATCGAGCAGCTGGTGAAGGGATGACAGGTGGGGCTGGACGAGATGGTGCATGAGTGGAAGGTGGTGGACGAGAAGGTGGTGGGATGGTCTGAGTCGTGGTTGGTGCTCCTATTGAAGAAGAAGTAGTATCGTCCGGAGTGCTATTGCCATTGCGTCGAGGAGCTGGTGGTGCGGGCGGTTTGACACGCTTAGACGTGATCGGAGCGGTGACTGAGGGTGGTGGAACTCTAGAGACAGGTGGGATCGGGGGACCATTCGAACGACCTGGTGCTGAAGAATTAGAATTAGATAGGATTTGATTCACACCACCAGCTGAATTAACAAATTCCTTGATAAAGTCTTCATTCTTGCTAATATCATCCTAGAAAAAGGTTAACAAATTTTAAAAGTTTCAGGATATCTAAAGATTGAAAGAGTCATGAAAGAAAAGAACATGATTTTACCTGACTGAATCCCATGCTGGATAAATTAGTCAAGAGTTGAGCCCATGAAGGATCGACATTTTCGGTTGTGAAACCAAGTTTACTATCATATCCCATATGAGCCACGCGCTAGGATTGGATTCATTAGTAACTGAAAAACAATCATAGTCGAGATACAAGAAATTAATGAGAGACCTACTCGGAATCCACTAGGAGCACCGATCATACTTTTATCGATCCCACCCTTCTTTTTACCATTTACGACTGGCGAGACTTGTGGAGATGTAGTTTCAACAGGTGTAGATTTACTTGATGATTTGCCTGTAGATCGGAAATACAATGGCTCATGTCAGGGTCTGGGTTCAGAACTCAAGAGCCAACAGACCGAAGTAATTGAGAAGGTGACATACTGGCATATTTGGATCGATTGATCACTTTTTTATATATAGTTGAAGCTTCGTCTTCATTCGAAAATACAAAAGCTATCATACATTCCTAAGTCAAAAGTGCCCAACAAAAGAAAGGATCAGGAAAGAACCATCAATAATTCAATAGGATTAGGTATTTAAGTTGAACAAGTAAATTGAGACTTACATCACCTTGAAAACTATGCCAAAAAGTACGTTCTTGAACATAACCAAATACACCTTTTCCAGGATGACCTGATCCATCTTCATAAATTTCATGTTCCCAAATCGTACCACGAGTACCTTCTAAATCAATTAGTTTAAACCAAAATTGATTTAATTGATTTGAAGAAGTTGAACGACCAAAAGTTAAAGCTCCTGATAAACCTGTAAATGACCAACTGAAATGTTCATAGTTGAAACGAAACAAAAAACACGTATGTATGATTAGATCGGGTCTTTGTCTTGACTGTTGTTGAAAACTTTCAAAGATTTTTCGTACTGATTTGGATCTGGATAAGCGTAATAAATTCGACAAATTCCTGCTGCTAAGATCTTGTGATAATTAGTTGGTAAACTTTTCTTAATTGTAGCCTTCTCATTCGCTGTAAAACTTGAAGAAGGCATGTTGGATTTTGATCGAAAGGTTGAGCCAATGTAAGTTGAGGTGAATGGTTTGTTCGATTGAGTTTCTAAAGGTGAATGATAAGAGAAGTGCACTGCCAAGTCAAATTGGATCTGAAATAGGAAAGTTCAACAAAATCAATGCTAGCCTCAACAGAACACTCAGCATAAAGACAACCCTTTACGTTACATATGAAATTACACATGACATCCACATGTAAACATAAAGCAGCGTCTTTCAAACTTGATCAATCACAACCTCAAAGAGAACACAAATTGTACGGAGCACAGCATCATCAGTTTAACTGGGCCAGGTTAATTGATATACCGTCAAGATCAATACTAACACCACATCGGATCATCAAGTTCCACAAAGTCCCGGTAATTTTCTTCGAAGTCCTTGTTTGCCATGATTTTTTATAGTTTCCTTCAAAAGCTTGCCCCGTACATAGGTTCCAATACAAACACTTGAGTAAAGCAGTTAGTAAAAATCACTTTCGATGGCGCTCATCCTAACCTCTGCTAGGCATATTCATGGGAATGGTGATCTTGAGGAACAAGGAGAACGTTGTGTCCCGATTCCCAGGCCAATTGGCCGTGGTGCGGTGGAAGCGTATTGACAGTTGACTCGATCACAAGCGCGCATGTGCTGACCACCGCATATCTTGGCATCTTACCATACCGGCAATTTATGCAAGATACACCACGAGGACACTCATCTACATTCAGGATGTCATCTGTCCACTACTACTCGGGTATGAATGTATTGAGTGTATGAAATCTATTAATTTCAGGTTGTTAAGTTTGTTACTATGGTCAAACTCAACATATGTTCCAAAGTAGGAGATGCTCTCCTATGAGTTCTTTGTAACCAACACGTAGTGTAATCTACTATGCGGTGGTGTGGGGGTGTGCCCCGAAGGGGCAGGCTCCTGGAGATAGACGTCTATCACCAGGTCATGCCTATCCCTTCGGGGTGATAACAAAGAACCCGAGGAGGGTTTCTCTTCCCCCTAACTCACGGGGATTGAGCCGTGAGCCTAGAGAAACCCCACTCCTCAGGCACCGTGAGTTCTTCTTATTCTGTGTGTGACTGACGCGCGCAGATAAAGAGCTGTACACAACTATCAACAATGATCTGCAATAGGATTTCATTTGTACAGCTCATCCTCTGTACAAGCTCATTCAAACTTTGTGCGCCCTCTCTCCGCTTGTGTAACTTTATGGATAAGGTTTCACCACGTACAAAGAGTTCGGACCAACAACTCCAGAATGATTTTCTTCCGTCACTCGTCAATCTATTTACAAGTTCTAGCAACAGCTGTGCCTGTTTTATTCTCTACCTCTTCTTCTTCTCAGGCAGGGAGTCTTTCTACTACTCGGACTCCTCTTTACTTCCAGATTAGGTCGTTCAGCAATCTTTTCGTCTTCTCCATTTCTTTGTCTGAGAATTTGCGTAAATAAATCAAGTATGCATTTGATGCCCAACGGCCACATCTTTTCACTTCCTCTCTATCTGCCCCTAGATTCCATCGCAGCAAAGCTCCGCCTATTCTGAATGAATGGCCATAGAGCATCTGTTTCGACTTCGGGCGTTTCGTATTCCAAACAGTGCGTAAGTTCTTAATCGTCTCTAGCTTTCCTAGCCGTTTCTTCCTTCCTTCTATTGACACAGTGAAAATCTCATCACTCGGTTTCCTCAGCCTCAAGACTGACCACTCTTCTAGCATCGACACCGGGTCTAACAAGGAATTCTGTCTATGCAGTATTATCGCTTGCACCTCCCCTGGCTTTGCTGTTTTGGCGTTATGGAGATATATCTTGACCGTCATTCGATCTTCACTCCACTCTACATCATCCCATCTCGGCAACCTTTTCTTCGGATCGTCCGATATAAGTTCTCCCAAACGCGCAGTACCCCAGAAAGCAACTAATGCCACTGTCAATTGAGCTAACCCCAGCTCTCCTTGGTCTGGCAGGACGTCTAGCAACACTATTAAATCCGATATCGTTACTGGCGGCCTCTTCTGTTTGATTAAGTTGAAACGAGCTTCTATAGTCCTCGATGCCTTCAACAACGTTTTCACTGCCTCGTTTGCATCCTGTGGATAATCTTCACCGTGGTATGAATGCCATGCTTTTATACCTGCGATGTACGCTTTCAAGGTTGAGTACTTCACCGATTCATCTTCTTCCGCTACTTCTACACTCTTCCTTGACGACCAGACAACAAATTCTTTCAACAATTTCGCTGATATCGGTAAAAGTTGATCCTTTTCGATACCCTTCACTTTAGCAAACCGATGTAATTTAACCACACCTGAGTTGTAGCTCTTCAATGTACCATTGCTCCACGCTCCCCTCAGAAAATGTTGTTTTACTGGGTCGAGATCTGTCGTGTCAACACCTAAAGCATCTTTCTTGAATACCCCGAATGGGTTCGTTGCTTTCTTCAAGGACTTCAAATTCACCAACGTCATATCCCGACTTCTGCTCTGAGATGCTAAAATCAGATTTATGCTTCTGAGCGACTTCTCAATATGGAACACAGACTCACCTTTGACTTCACTCTGAACTCCAACTGTCTCTAACGTCGTGGATTTCTTTGGTGGGAAAACTTGCCTAAGAATGAACCTCAAGTCTTCCGGAACTTCAACTAGAACTTCATTGAACCACAACAACTTCCCCAGCCACCCTCTAGAGAGTGCATCTGCATCGTTGCCCTTTGAGGTTACTCGTTTCGCCGCGATGTCACAGCCTAAATTAGTAAGTAACCATTGTACCCTTTTCCACTCTTCGTTTACTCCTTCATCTTTAGACTTCCGTTTCTTGACCGCTGACTGAGAAGTTGTATTGTCTGTCCATACTAGGAACTTTTTCCCTGTTCGGCCGACTCCCATCAGTACTCCAGTCACTCTCTACTACAAGGATCGAGTAGCTGACTCACCTGCTACATGCCGCAACTTACTTAGCACGACTAAGCCTAATCTGATCGCTATGGTTTTGGCCCAAGCAATCGACCTTTTGCCTTCTACCATTTACAACATCTGCCAACCTTGTTTAAATTCAAAACACGCCCACTGTTCCCCAATTAACACCCCGATCCCGAACGATGACGAAGCGTCTCCGACCCACGCTATTTCTATCGCCTTTGGAGAAGGAATCAGAGCTCTTGACTGGAAGGTGTGTAAACATCTTGCCCATTCTTCCAAATCAGGTCTCACATACTGAGGAACGTGTCGTAGAGCAGCTTTATTTACCCATTCTTTCAGCCATTTATAGAACAAACACATATAAGCTTTCATATGAGGAACGATATACACTGTGTGTACTAACTTCCCCAACAGGCTCTCAATCGTGTTGAATGCCCACGGGTTTTCTTGATGTAGTAAGTCGAATATCAATTGTTTTCTCTCCCGTAATTTCTCTTCCGGAAGTCTAACAGTATGTTCTTTTCCATTCCAGATAAAACCAACATAGTGTTGCTCGGTTGCGAACTCATGGTTTTTTGCCGGATTCGTCTGGACTCCCAAACTATTGCTCAATGTCGTCACATCTGCTAAAGACGACAAATCTCCTGGCCTCCTGAATATCAAGTTGTCGTCAACCCATCTGAAAATCTTCCTCACATTCAAGATTTTCTCCATGATGATCTTCCAGACATGCGCTGGGGCTCCAAAAACACCACAACTCGCCACTCCGCCGAAACCTACAGCTAAGTCTACCCAAACTCTTCCTTGAAAATCTAAAATACATAAAAATCTCCGCTGACTAGGATGCAAAGGTAGTTGCCTATAAGCCTTCTGCCAGTCGAATATGGCCATCTCCCATTCTCCAGGATTTTCTTGAAAAAAGATTGCAACTTTATCGAAGTCGTCCCAGTAAGTTCCATAATTCAGCTTATTTACGAAAGAATTTACTGACGGCAAGCCTTCTTCGTTTTTAGGATATGATAGATCATTTACCATTCTAATGGAACCGTCTCCATTTACAGCGCTCCCCATCGGATTTGACCTAAAAAAGCCAAATTGCTTATAAACTTCTTCGTGTGTAAACGGTCCCGCGACTCTTCCTGCTCTTAACTCTTTCTCCAGCGTGATTTCAATTTGATTTTGAGCCGACTTCGCCGATCTATGATTGTTTGGTGTATACCAAGGTAAGTCTCCTAAATCATGTTGAGGTATACCTAAGCAAAACCCATGTTTGAAACCATTGGTAATATATGGTATATCTTTTTCTAGACCGACTTCCTTCATTAACTCTGACAATTCTTCTATCACCATTTTACATGACACCGGGGCCGGCCACATATTCTGAACTGGAACAGCGAATATTTTCCTCTGCCAGAATGGGATAGGATTCTTCTTCGACTTAATCGCCTCGTCTTCACTACTGCTCGACTGCGATGTCTCGGCCTCCTTCTCCATCAACTCTCGTATCCTGTTCTCAACCTCACGAAGGACACTGCCTCTCAGAGAATTCGGAGGCATCTCCTCACTAACTCGACTGAAGCAAAAAAGGGTTGATTACGACGAAGAATGTCAACTTAGAATCAGATTTCAACCACATTCATGTACTCTCTCTCCAATAATTCACAAGCTATAGCGTACCACAACAAGAGCAAAACCCATCCCAACAATTCAAAAGGAATAAGTAAGAAACAACAATTTCCATATAGTATTTGGCAGTCCAACCAAGTCAATAACATCCATCATTTCCGAAATCGATCACAACTCAATCAGTCTCTACTGTTTCTCACTTCTTCAGAACAACATAAGGTACTCACACAGTCTGCACATCTTGTGCCTGCGTCTTCGGTGCTCCTGTGTTCACATTTTGTTTGTTGTTCTTGTTATAGAACCAAGGTTTAGTAGTTGATGTCTGATTCACTGGAGTAGACGAGTTGTTCGAGTCTCCTTTAGCGCCAACAAATTCATAGTTAGTTGTTATCTCATCCTTATCAAATTCAACAGTCTCTGCACTTACCACCTGAAGGTTCTTCTGCATTTCGCTGGGTTTGATTGAATTGGAAGTTATTATGGTAATTGGGTCTCTTATGGTAAGATCTCTTGTTGCCATTTCCTCGTTTGCCTCGATTACTGGCTGAGTTTGAGTTCACCTCTACCACTCTCTCTGTGATGGCTGCTAACCCACTCCGAACCGTTTGTCTTCCTGTCGAGAAGTCATAGCCGAATTTCTGGCCACCCGGAGCGTACGGGTTATCAACGTATTGGAGATCTCCTGCTCTGTCTGCCGCGAACTTTGCTTTCTGGACAACTTTATCCTGAACTCCATTCGGGATCTTGATCACATCTTTCAACACCGTTTTGCCTTTAACTTTTGACTTAATCAACTTCCGTCTTCTAAAAATGACTGTCCTCACTTTCAAATGATACTTCAATCCTATCATCCAGCAATTATAAGCTTTCTTCAAATCGGAAACTATCTTCTTGTGTTTTACCACATAATCTGCGTACGTATCCAAACCATAGATTTCTCTAGCATACCGCTCTTCCAAATCGCACATCTCTATGAAATCACCGTACGTAAGTTGTTTTTCCAGAAGTTTCAATGAAGTCTTTGACACATCCAGCTTATTCTTCGTCTTCTGATCTTTCTGATCGTGATCGTCATCATGATAGCTCTCTAGCAAAGCGGTATTAAACAGCGTTAAGGGTACATAAGCTCTCAACTTTCTAAATCCCTTGTCCCACTTGTCTGGCAAGTCTGGTAAATCTGCAGAATCGAAATCCGTAATGTCATAACCGAGTTCCGCTTTCTCAACATCTGAATCGTCATCTGAGGAATCTTCTTCCGACGGAGAATCATCGTCGGATGATGAAGAGTAGGACTTCTCCGAAGAATCTGAGTCATCTGCCTTTTTCTTCTTCAGGCTAGTTTTCTTCTTTTTCTTTTTCTTCTTCGGTTTAGAAGTGTCTGAACTATCTGACGAGGACGGGTCATCTCGTTTCTTTTTCTTAGATCGAGAGATATCTAGTACGTCCGACTCATCTTGCAACGTGTCCAACTGTCCTGCTTTCTTCTTCCCTTTTCTCTTCTTCTTATGACTAACTAACGGGATTTGACTAACTGACGGGATTTGTTCTACTTGAACCACTTCGTTCATCAAGGTCTCCTCTGCTTTCTTATTTGGTATCGAACCAGAGATAGATGCTAGCAATTGACTCGAATCCATCAACGTTGAGTTTACGGTCGACTTTTGGGACTGTCCTTGCAATTGATGAGTTGCAAGAGGTTGTGACGCTCCAGATTTGCTTGGAATCTTCGACTCTGATGGTTCATAGCCGTCATACTCCATCGACACCAGCAAGCCATATCTAGTATTAAACTCATCTATCAAACGCCTCGCCTCATTTCCATTCGAGGCATCTAAGGCACTAGTCAAGGCATTGATAAGCGCTCTACTGCCTTGATCCGGGTCTTTGTTTCCGGGTTCGCGTAAAGCTAAAAACCACATCCAAACAAAAGATTTGTAAGTAATCTATCAATCTCTCTTCTCAATGGAATGAACAGATGATGAATGATGAACAGCAGCTAAGGATCTCTTCGCTTGTTATTACGCCATCCTAGCGCTTACTGCAGCTAGTATCGAGTACCTTCAACTTCTCGTTTGAATTGGGAACATTCTCATGCTCTCAATCTACTAAAAAAAGGTTGGAAAGGCCTCTTCATGATAAGGACGCTCAGCTCCAGATCACTACCCTTGTGTGCGCATATAGCAGCAACACCCAGACATGGATTTACCAGTCTCAACAAGGCGCTTCAAGCTGCTCTTGTTTCATCTCCTCTACCTCACTAAGAGGGCGCTCTAGGCAGCTTAGGAATGAGAGAGAGAAAAAATTCTTGGAAAAAGGAATCTTTAGAAACATAACCTACCATCTATCGGTACGCCATCATATACCTTCTTCTTTTTTGACTCTTCTTGCTGACGTTTCTCTTCTTCTCTTCTCATCTCTATCTTCTCCAACTCTTTCTTCTTAAGTTCGAATGGCTTCACATCTCGAGAATCTGATTCTTCCTCCGACGACAATCCTGATGACCCTTCTTCTTCCTCGTCACCTCCGATCAATTGAAGTCTTTCTTTTCCAACCACCTTCTCCGACAATCCTTGTCTAGCTCCTGAGTTACTGCCACTCGCCAAATTTGGATCCACGTAGTTCAGGTCACGTTCCTTGCCCTCTTCTCCTGATTTCGGGATCCTCGCTTCTGCTCTTCTCTTCCGTTCTTCAGCCTGTGCTACTTTCTTCTCTTCAGCTCCTTTAGTTGATGTTACCATCTCTTCAAGACGATTCTTAGTCGATAATAACTTTTCTTTTTGATCTTTGTTCATCTAAATGATAATAATAACGTGGTATAAGAGTGACAACTAAAGTCTTCTAACTTAAGTTTTATCTGCTTGAGGAAATAAGCTCTTTATATCACTAGATCAAAATTACTCCTCTTCTGGATTTCAATTAAATTCTACTCTATCTCTATTAAGATCTACTCTTATGATAGTATATGCTAAATTTATTTTCGAGCGTTGAATTCTAAGAGAAAATAGAAAGAGAGAAATAACCAAGCTGGGGAGAGAAATGAGTTGGCGACTGTGGAGGAGAGAGAGGAAAACTTTTTCCTCTTCTGCTCGTCAGCCACAAGCCACTCTCCTCTCGCCTTCCGGGCTCGGTACTCTGCCCGGGATTTCTCCCAGTACTTGGTTACTTCTCTACCCTCGGTATTGGACTACAGTTTACCGTCGCGGGCTTGGGGGTAAACTATCAATTTTTGCAGAGGGCAAGACATCCTGACACGGTGGTCTGCAAGGCGTCCACCGGATATCCCCCTCAGACACCGTCACGGAGCGTTACAAGATGTGCTCGGACTGAGGACACCGCCATGGCGTCCAAAGGATGAAGTGAGGATGTCCCACCTCAGGGTCATCTCAATGATGTCCCGACTTGGGATGCCAGCCCTATGTCTCGATGTAGGACGGTCGGGACATCCTCCTGCAAAAAGATGCCTTTGTGGTGTAGAAACTTTGCATCTACCGCTTGGAAAATGTAAATACTAAACTTAACTAAGCCCTTTTTCCGAGCCGGCCACGTCCGCTCTCAAAGAGGGGCTTAGGGCTGGCTTATACCTCGCCTTGGGTCTAAGAGTCAGACCGGCAAGGTTTTCAAGCGCTTTTGCTTGAAATCCCTTTTTGAGAGCTCTACACGCCGTGCAACCTAGAAATAAATTCAAAGCTCTTCTGCTGCTCCAGGCTTCTCCCCATACGGACGTGGTCGCGTCGGAAGAGGGGCCTAGTTAATCTTGAACGTGTACACCATTAAGCAAAAGAGAACAGAGGTGCTTCATGCACTTCACTGGGTACATACATACGTAATTCAAAGTAGGGAGTATTACTATCAAGTAGGCTTTTTCTGCTGCTTGTGTTGAGCTTTCCCACTGCATTAACGAGCAACTGGCTCAGGCCCTCCTGCCCAGCAAACGAGCAGAGGCCTGCCACGAGCCTTATTGTATATGAGGGAAAGAAACTCCCTTGCGGGTACAGGTGAATAGGGTGATCATCATTACCTTATACGCTACCCCCTCGTGGTCTAGCAGCTTTGACCCTTTTGCGCCGGGCACTGGGATGCAGGGGATAAATTCATCCAGTTCTAGAAGGATGTGAAGGATATAGTTTTTCGATATACGGGCTTCCGGTTTCATAGTTGTCAAAGTTAATGAATGTAGATACATATTCGCTTGTTCTGCTAGCTCTGAGAACTGAGTCAAACCTCATCTCACTCGTGTGTCTCTGAGCGTGCCCGGTTGGGCAATCTCGGATAGGCGGTTTGAGAAATCTTAATCAAGCTGCTGGTTCTTTCATCAGAAACATTTAAACGTCACACTTTGAAGATTACTGGGAGAGAAGACGAACTCCTACATTCCATATTCCTTAATCTTTCAAAATCTCTTGAAAATAAAATCTCTATCCTTCAAAGCGATTACGTCCTCCACTTACTTTGTACCCACAAACTCAGCAAGAAGATATGTCGTCGGTTTCCGGTACTCCGAGGACCAATCCTTTCAAGTACGAACTCCAGTTAGTTGTGAGTCATTCGTTCTAGACCAGCGCCCTCTCTTGATGCACAGTTGGTCATGAGCTCGCAGTTGATCGACTTGCATCTCATCCTCCGGGAAACTCCTACTGGTTGTTTTTACAACAGGAGGGGATGGTCAACCCCCAATTCCCTTCGTGGGCTTTGGCCATCTTGATGTTGTTCGCCATCATGAGAGGTATTCTCATCCTTATATGTATAGCAATCATGGTGATACCGCTAGGAAAGGGTCACGCAAGCCGCAAAAAACACTGGTTCTTATTTCGTGGAGTATACCCAGAACCAGGTGAGTAGCATTCATAAATTCATGATCATCAGTGGTGATAATCTGACTAGAAGTGATGTTTGACATGCATTCTGATTGATCTCGAACAGGGAGAGGCATTCCCTATGTCGTTCCTAATCGTTCAATGATTATTGTCGTATGTGAGCTTTTCTCTAGCATTTTGTACTTGTTGGCGGCGTGTGAAAACTACAAGGTAAGTGTCCAAGGATTCGAATAACCCTCGCATCAAAAATGCTGATCCCCTTCATTATGACTTTCAATCGAAAGACTTATAAACACTTAGGGCTAGAGGAAGGAAGTAGTGGTTGGTTTCTTGTGCTCTGGTGAGTTCTATTGATCAAAATAGTAGAGGCATGAAGGCATGAATCCTCCCCAGCTTGTGACTGACTTCTCTCCTAATCCTCCCTTCCAGGTATGGTTTGACGTGGGTTTCCTGTTTTCGTACAGTGTTAAGATCATGGATCCCCGCTGACATTTTTAGCCCACTTTCACCTTGAAATCATATGTTATTAAACTAATCTAGGTGGCTTCCGTCATATTTGGGAATTATGATGTCTGCTTTCAGTCTCTGTTATGCTTGGTTGAGTTGGAGTTCACTATTTCATCAAGAAAAAAACTCTCACGTTCCATTGTGCTCAATGAGTTTCTTTTTGATTTGGTTTGAAACTGATATGTCATTTGTCAATTTCAGCCTTTGCGATGTTAATGGGAACAAGAAAAGCAAAATCCCTCAATTGCTTACCCCGGCTGTCTACAACTCTGCGTGGACTCTCTGGACCATCATTACTATTTCTTTTATGGCATTTTGGACATTTCGTATGACGCAGGCAACATCTGAGTTGGAGGCCAGTTGTCTTCACCTCATGAGACTGGTACAGCGAGGAGCCGATTCATGGGATGCTGATCCTTCTCAGCCAATGCCTATGAGAGCCATGTCTGCAGCCCAACTTTCTCTAGCTCGCGCTATCCAAAAGGCTGCTTCAGTTATTGATGGATGGGCTACCACTTGGGTCGTTTTGGCAGTCTCATTAGCAATTGTGAGAGCATTTCGTTCCTAGAAGAAATGATTTGATTTTTAGGCATTTCCGATTGGTTCCGGGCTTTGAGTACGAAAAGCTGAGACTTCTGCTGATCCACCTTCAAAGTTTTACCTCTTCACAGTTCAGCTGTTAATTCGCATGCTTAAGCAGGTTCTGCGTAAGCGACTTATAGACTCTATGGCTGTAGATGCACAATGGTCTTCACCAATATGGCAAGAACTGGAGCAGGAGTTCAGTAAGTTATTCCACTTACAATGGCAGATGTGACATTCGCCGACGGAAGTTGATCCGACCTATGCATTCCATGAATTATCGCAGGGTTCCTTTTCAAGTCTTCTATCCTTGTTACCCTAAGCATTCTCTCTCAAATCTCTGAATTGGCATTTCAGACGCACAGTGCAAGAAACCTCACCGAGTGAGTGGATTGAGTTCAACCATTTCTCTTTAGTGTTGAAGTGATGTGAATGCCTCCATTTTTGTTTCATAGTGTAAACTGGAGGATTGGTTCCGCCCTGATCACACAGCTTCCGGGAATCTTCATGACACCAGCGATTCTGGTACAATCGGTAAGAGAGTATTATTCATCCATTGAAAATTCGGGGCAACTCATAAATCTGACCAATACTGTGGAATGCTTCAATCAAAGTGGAGAATATTCACAGAGCGTTCGGAAGAATCCAATTTTCAAGAAGTTCCCATGGTATTTGATGATAAAAAGATTCCAGAAATGACTTCTCAGCTTTTGGGATGGGATACAACGGTTTGCTGGGGTAGGGAGATGGATTTGGATGTCGTCAACTTTCCTGGTCTTTGCGAGGTCCAATCAACATTTTCAAAGGAAAGAGAAGACGTAGATCAGAAAGAGAAGCGAGTAACCCTTGAAAGTCCTTCTGGTGATATAAGTGTTATGCGCTCAATTACAGTCACTCATGAAGAAATTTAATTATATCCACCTCATTACTCAGTCATCATAAGTCGTCATTGACCATGTCATCACTGACACTTTTTTTAGGTACTCCAAAGCTTCTTGTTTCGATTTCATTATTGTTTGTTTTTTGCACTCATTCTATCAACACCAAATCAACTTTTATCAGTATGCTTATGTGTAAAGGCCTTCTGTAAATCTCTCAATAACATTTACCCTAATCTGTTGGTGGATAGTTGTTTCAATTCGGTGACTAGTGATGATATGAAATCAGCCCATATTTTACCTTGTTTTAACTTTTGAGGCCATAAGAGCATTGCCACCGGCGATAGGTAAGAGTCGGAGCCCAATTAGTGGGGTTCAAGTCAAAAAAATTGAGCTAAGATTATAGGCAACTCGAGCCACCTTTTAAGTCTGCTTGGTGCTTAAAAAACACAATGACAGCGTGTACAAGTGCTTATATATAAGTAAAGTTGGTCTAAAGTAAAAAAAGAACAAGCTCTGAAACCTTCTGAAACAAAGGTACAAGAGGCTCACAAAGTGCATTATTTCTGCTGTTATGGATTCAACAAAAGAGAAAAAGAAACAGCCTCAATTGGGGCAGGCCTCTCAGCTTGTCAGTCTTTACCTGTGGGAGAAAAAGTCTGTGGCTGCCACCCATGGCATGCATATCACATTCCCACGTGCCCAATCAGGTCACACCCTGAGACAACATCCCAGAGTGGTCCTGTCTTGAAGACAAGTCTGATTTAAATTTTATAGAGGACATCACAATGTGTCATGGGTCTCTGATCAATCCATTATTTTTCAATTCACCCTCACCAAAACCCTCACATCACTCTCTTTGATCAAGTTAGCTACAGTCAAACCCGCGCACATGCATACCCGCGCACATGCATAACCAGCAAAAATGCATGAATTTTGGCTTCCACCCAGCTGGTGCGGGCAAATTTTGGTCTTAAATGCATAATTATGTCAAAAACCATAATGCATACTTTTTTTTAGATCCCTGAAGTCATAACGCATAGTTATAAACCACACTGGGAAGATTTTTTTCTCCACAAACTCAAACCAAACCTTCTTTGTTTACAATCTTTGCAATGTCAGCCAGCAATTCAACCTCTCTGGGGGTTGAACCACTCAAATTCAACACAGAAGATCCTATTCATGCCACTTGAATTGGAAATATAGTATTTCTTGCACCATCTGACCTCAAGCCCTCTCAATTCCCATCACATTTACAGTTTGAAGAACATGATTTACACCTACTCGAGAAAGGGCTTGAAAAGCTTAAAGAAGAAACTCAAACACGTGTTGATCAACTTAAATCCAATCAAGAGAATGGCCAAACTCTTGCTCATGAAGACCAAGACTGGCTTGATGACGGAGGAAATTTGATTACCAAGCAGCTTATAGTAGATATACTCTTATCTCTTGATGAAATCAAACCCTTAAAACTTAGTCTTTACGAGTTCAAAGCAGTACAATCCATAATCTTCTGTTATCAATCAAGTCTTTCTAAAATTGCCAAAATCAAGATGGATAAAAAAGAAGAAAGTAAACGAAAATCACCTAACAATTCTCTAGATGCCGGAAGTCGAAAGAAGGCTCGCTCTTCTCTATCCAAACCAATCGAGTCAAAAAGGACCAATCGGAAATCTGGAGCCACCAAACAGACTTTGACTTACAATCAACGTGTCGAGGTACTCAATTACTACCACAAAAAAAGTGGTGAAAGTCAATCTGCAACTGTCCGACACTTTGCCAAAGTGTGTCCAGAATTAGGAATCACACAGCCAAACATCAGTCGTTGGCTGAAAGAAGAGGCTTCGATTCGAGACACTGCTGATAGTGTTAGTAGTCAAACCAAACGCAAGTCCGAGCTCAAGTTCCCTCAAGTTGAAAAGCTTCTTGTTGATTACCTCCGTGAATGCGAAAAGAGAGGTCAACTTTTTACCAGCAAACAAATTAAAGAAAAATGGTTCCAATTTGCTCGACTTGAGAAGATCCCAAGCAAGGACTGGCTGACCTTGAGTGGTGGATGGTGTGACGCATTCAAAGCACGTCACAACCTTTGCGAGATCAAAAAACACGGCGAGGCTGCATCAGCCAGTCCAGAGGCAGTCGCGGCCGAAAGGAATCGAATGCTCAAGATCACTTCTGAGTACAAACAGGGTGATATCTATAACATGGATGAGACAGGTCTGTTTTACGCGTAAGTCTTCTGTTGCTTCTCCTCTTCCTCGCTTTTATCTGATTGCTTTATCATATGTTTTAGGATGCCCCCTGACCGTGGCTTAGCGAGTCAGAGTGCTCCAGGTGTGAAAGGAAACAAGGCCCGTATAACTGTTGTTTGTACTACAAACACCAATGGGTCGGACAGCCGTTTTCTGACCTTCATCGGCCGATGGAAATCCCCACGTTGCTTCAATAAGAAGACAGCATCCGAGCTTGGAATCGATTACTACAGCAACTCAACATCTTGGATGACCTCAACAATCTTTGAGCAGTGGATCACGAAATGGGATAGAGACCTACAAGCTGAAGGCCGAAGGATCTTACTCTTACTCGACAATTTTGCTGGTCATACAGTGCCACCAAATCTCATCACAAACATCAAGCTTGAGTTTTTTCGACCAAACCTCACAGCTCACGTTCAACCACTTGATGCTGGCATTATTCATGCCTTCAAATGTCATTATCGCAAAAGATTCCTCACTCGCTCACTTCGACGTCTTGACAGCAAAGATAGTGCAAGTAAAGTCTACGAAATCGATGTTCTCGCTGCGTGTCGCTTGGCAAAGCTCGCTTGGCATTCTGTCACCAAAACAACGATTCAAAACTGCTGGGGCCACTCGGGAATCATCAAATTGAAGGATGATGTTGTGTAAGTCCCTCTTTATACCCTCTTTAGCTCGCTGATCATGTTTCTGATATTCCTGGATACTCTTTTGCTTGTCCTCTTTATCATAATTGTAGCCTTCCAGTGTTTGATTCAGCCAACCCACCCGTTCCAGAAGGTTTAAACCTTGAGGAGGATTTGCAATCCCTTCAAGATTTGGGTTTACTCTCATCCAGGAGTCGGATGTCTTTATCTGAGCTTTTAAATCCTGAAGACGAAACATTATCATCTTTAAACGCTCCAACTGCTGAGGAGATTCATGAACAAGCTCATGTCTCTCAAGAAGAATCGGAAGATATTTTGATTGAAGCCGAACCAATTCCTACCACTGCTGAAGCCTTAAAATACCTAAATGGTCTCGTAGCTCACATCGAAGGGACCGCGACCCCTCTTGGTCTCAAAGTAGATCATCTTTTACAACAGTACAGTCATCAACTCAAGTCCGACCTGTTCTTTTCCTTTAACAAACAGTCATTGATTTCGGATTTTTTTCAAAAAGATCCCTGATCAAGTTACCTAAACGATCGGGTCATGTATGTACATACATTAAAATGGTCTTTAAATACAAAATATACAATTTCTTTCTCTTTACACAGAAAAAGCACACCTTGCCTTTTGTACCCACATGAGATTCAAACATGTTAATGCATGATTCTATACAATTTCGATGAAAACCCTTCATAATGCATATTTTCTATGCATTTAGCCTAAATGCATACAAGTATGCATTATGATGGTTTATGTCTATTTGCATAACCCGCGATAATGCATAGCTTAATTTGTCTCCCCAAATTATGCATTAGCGCGGGTTTGACTGTATCAAGTTTTGAACTTCAATTTGAACTTCAAGAATGTTGAAGTTACAAAACTTCTGTAGTCAGTTAGATCAGTTTTCTATTGCTTTCATACTGCAGATGAAGCTGATCTCTCTAGGCACTGTGGAATCTCATTAGTAATGTCTCCACCAAAGAAGCTGCCACTTCCCCTTGATGCCTTATCCGTAATCAGCACTGGCACTGGGAGCTAGAATGGTAACCAAATCTGTTAATTTACTTAGTCACCTCCTTGAAAAACCTCCACCCAATGACAGCGCTTGAAAAGGTGGTGGTTCACTGCCCGGAAAATCTCCTGATGTTGACTGAGTTCACATTGAAGCTCACAAACAACTTTTGGCTGATGTAGAACTTATAACCCAGCAAGTGTTATACAGAGTGTGAAGGTGACAATCTACCAATAAAAGACTAGTAGAAGATGTCTATGGACTGCCCTCCTAAAACAAGACAATCAGAAAGGGGAAACCTGTTGAATTGTGTCAGGGTGGCACTTACTAAAGGGTCTAGAACAGTAGTTTTGACTAGTAATCCTGACAAGGAATCCTATTGGGTACGTAGGATTTGAGAGTATCTGTTATCACTGTAATAGGATAACAGGTAAGCTAATGAGTTTTGATTTTTCACAACTAATAATAGAAGTGATTAGGGATCCACGGCCTATTGCTAGCTAGCAAAAGGTGAACTTGGTCAGGTTCTAGGCCGGGGTTTTTCTCTGAGATAAAGTTTTATCTCAAGTAGCCTGGGTTACTAGTACCGCAGGGATCTTGTCAACTACACGTTGCAAGAACAATGGTACTAGACCAGGTAGAGTTTTACTGTCTCAAAACAGGGACAATAAAGGGAAGAAAAAGGGTGTGTAGACTTACTCTAGTCAAGAGATAATCTAACGGACACTTCTCAGGGATTTTGCGATGATTCTTTCTTGGTAGCTGAACTAGATCCTTTTGTGGAAAGTTAATAGCTGGACTTGTGGTAAAAGATTCTCCAAAATCACTATCAGGTAAGAAGGTGCCTTCCTGTCTTCTTGGGAAGGACTCTTCTCTTTTATATCTGTTTGTCTTCTTGGCTGACCTGTGGTTTTTTAGGGTGATTAATGCTTCTACTTCCCAATTGGGATGCTTACCCGGTTGAATTGTGGTTTGGACAAATTGGGAACTATTGATGGCTCACTCGTGGTTCTGGATACCCTAAGCAACTCTCCCAGTATTGTTTTGTTGGGCGAAGTTGATGCTTCAAAGACTCGTTTTGAATCTCTAATCGTTAAAAGTCTTGACTCATCACTTTTGTGATTAAGGTAGAGTTGGTTTCTCCTTTCATTAGTTGTTTTTTTAAGGGACCAAGCCCGGTAGGTGTTATTTAGGGTTCTTGTATTCTAAGCAGTTACCTCTGATACTAGGTACACAGTGTCTTTTATTTGAGGGAGTCATTTTAGATAAAAATCATCACTTTATCATTTAATCATGGTTGTCTTTGAAACTAGACACAAGTTGTATTTTTCAGTAATGTAAGAATTTTATTTTATAAATATGTTTTTTTTATTTTATTTTCTATTGTAGCCTCTTTTGGCTCCAACTAGCTTGGGCTCGGGGGCTGACAAATTGAGTACTGATAAATATCAAAAGAGCAAAGTGACTTGATTTAATTCTCAAAGGACTGAAGGCACGGGTTTATAGATAAAAAAGCACAATTCACTGTGTCCTTGTGGCAGTTGCCCATTGACAAGCGCACACGGACTGCCTTTGAAGCACAAAGGCAACTTGTGTGCGCTTGTTGACAAGTGAACACCACACAGACATGGCGATTTTAATTAACTCTCAACACTTATAGTTTTATTCCAGACTGATAACTAAAGAAAAATAGTGCAATATCTTTTTGATATTATTCCCAATAGAGTTTATAAGTCAAAAACACTACAACACCAAAGCAAATTTCTCTTTATAGGTATAATAATGGGCGTATTCAATGACCACTAGGTACTATTAAAATAAGTTTATGACGATAAAAAAATGGTAATGTTCTAAATGCTAAAGAAAAAGGGGGAACAAAAATACCCAGATCCTCCATTTGATAATATATAACACCAATACAATGATTAACAACTTCCAAAACCAACAAAAACTGTCAAAAACCAACAAAATCCCTCCAATGTGATCATATGACGTCATTACTAATATTGTTTGCCATGATTAAAGCTGTGAGTTTGATCAATTGGTGTCTGTAAATGATGAACAGATCTTCTTATGATGAACACAGGTGATTTTTTCCTAATACTCATAGCTGAGAACCATTTTTGGAATTACGATTTTTTTTAAAGTTGTTCAACTTTGCAGTACTATAGCTCATGTTATAGCCCTCTTTATACTGATAATTTATTGCCCCAATATGACCTATTTCTGATGTGTGATGAATAAGTTATTGAGTTATTGAGATTGAGAAAATAAGCTTTTGTCATGTAAATAGGGCAGTTCAAAAGGGCTTTTACAGCTGTATTTTAAATTTTGAATTTGTCGCAGGACCTGTAAATTATAAGTCAAATTTTCCGTCTGTGAACCACCTCTAAACAGTTTTGCAAACACTGACCTAACCTTAAAATTCAAAAACCTCACAAAAAAATTTTCTTCCACATTTTGCTTTTTTTTGTTGTTCCTGAATGTTGAACATTTTTTGTTCACAAAAAGAGATGCTTTTTTTGGCTACAATTTTCCTCTTTCATGACCAAAGTTGCTTGAACATGAAGGGTCCAAACATTGATCATTCCTAGGTTTTCAGCGGAGGTGCTGGGTTTCATGCTTGGTCATCTTGTTTTTGGTTGTTGTGGTGATCAATTTATGGGATCAATCACAAAAGTTTATTAGAAAGGTTTAGCAGTGAAGCAGACTCAAAAATGAAGGATTCTGATCAATAGAAGCTCTTTTGGGCTCATGTATTGTTCATTGGGTCATGATTAGGTCATCATATTTCACAAAAATTATTAAGATCATTAAAAATTATTCACAAAATATCACAAAAAGAAAGAAAAAAAAACATAAGAAAAATTTGAAAATATAGGTATACAGGCTTGAAAATGGTTTTTAAGGTAGTGATATTAGGTTTATGGGTTTTGTGAGGTTATAAAATGAAAGAAAAGAATTATATTATACAGTAATAACTTTAATCATTATGGTTGACAAGGAGCAATTAAAGTTATTAAGAAGATGGTACTTTTTTGAAGTTGGTAAACAAGGGTTTTGCCGGTAGTTTACATTTGTAATGATGGTATTAGTAATATTTAAGGTTGCAAAGAAGATTTTCCGGGATTTGTAAGGCTAAATATGATGATGTAATATTACATGAGCAAGAAAGAAGGAGTTAGAGTTGTGTAAAGGGGTGAAAAGGTGTGAATTTTGTCAAAAATGGAGGTTTTCAGCTTATTACATATGTCAAATGATGTCAGAATAGGATGGTAGATGGCTCATTCAATGCAGAAGAGGTGATTACAAAATGTACAAACTTTCAAACAGAGTTGTGTGACAGGATCTATAAGGAAAATAAGAAACTGGTGTGAATTTCAAATTTTACACTTGCATGCATACATGTAACAACATTTACATACAAAAACCTAAGCTTTACAGCTCAATAACTCATCCATTACTCATAAGAAATACTTGATATGGCACCAATTATTGATCAGTATCATGAGCTCTACAAGATGAACTTTAGTAATCCAAAATTGGAGTTCATTTGGAAAAACCCATAACTTCAAAAATAGTTTTTTACCTGGTTTACAAGGAAAGTATCACCTGTATTCATCATAAGAAGTGCTGTACATTATTCAGCTAAATCATTGATCAATTTTGGCTGTGAAAGTTACATCATAAATTTGTAACAAAGTCATTACATTGCATCATCATATGGATTTAGGGGTTTTTGGTCGAAATTGATTGGTTTTTGAGGCTGTTGACCATTGTAAGAGTTGTAAAACATTAATATATATACCCTAGGATGATTTTGGGATTGTTGTTCCCCTTTTTTCTTTATCATTTACAAAATTATCATTATGTTTATCATTATAAACTTATTTTGATAGTACCTGGTCACTTAAATACACCCTCTATTATAGCTATAAAGAGAAATTTACTTCAAGTGTTATAGTCAAAGAGACTTATTGAGAATGATATCAAAAATATATTGCTTTATTTTCTTAGTTATCATATTGGAATAACACTATAGCAGTGTTGAGAGAAATAAAATTGTGCTTTTTGAGATAAAATCTGTGTGCTTTTGGTCCTTCAAAGATACTTTTCTCTGGTGCCTTATCAGTACTCAATTCAGCAGAGTTCCCCTTTCTGATTGTCTTGTTTTAGGAGGGAAGTCTCTAGACATCTTCTACTAGTCATTTTTATTAGTAGATTATCCCCTTCACGCTCTGTATGACCTTTGTTGAGTTATAAGTTCCACATTGTTCTTCACCCATTTTCTTCACTTTTCACAGCTGCTACTCTCTTTTTCTTACTCATGTAATATGACATCATCCTCTATAACCTTAAAAATCCTGGAAAATCCTCTTGGCAACCTTGAATTCCACTATCACCACCATTACATATGCAAACTACACGTATACCCCTTGTTTACCAACTTTGAAAAAGTACCTTTTCCCTAATAACCTCTTTTTCTTCTTATCAACCTTCAAGATTAAAATTTGTACAGTATAATATAATTTTGTTCTTTCATATTATAACCTCATAATACCCATAACTTTATTATTAATACCCTAAAAACCATTTTCCAACCTTTATACCTATATTTTTGAATTTTTCTTATGTTTTTCTTTCTTTCTTTTTGTAATAAGTTTGTGAATGAACTCCAATGATCTGAATAAGTAATGTGAAATAAAGTGATGTAATGTTAACCCAATGACCAATACATAAGCCCATAAGAGCTTCAATTGATCCAAAAACCTCCATTTCGAATTTTTCTTCCTGCTGAGGGCCCGTTCGGCTGTTTTTCCCAAAAATTGTTACACAAAAACAAATTTTTGTTTTGCCCTGTTTTCAAGGGGAAAAATTAAAAGCTCAAAACTTGGCTTTTTTGTTTACCGAACGGTCAACCAAAAAGGTCAACAAAAGATCATTTTGATCATTGTTGACCTTTTGATCACCGGTTGAGTGTTTGGTAACAATCATTCAAAAACCCTTTTTGACCAAAACTTTTCAAACAATTGCTCATAAAACCCATCCATCATGGTCATCAAAGACCACCATCATTCATCCTTGACTCAATACCCTCAATTGAATCATTCTTCAGTTCTCAATTCATAATCAACTTGATTGAATCTTTCAATGCACAATAACATTTAATAATTTTTTATTTAAATCAGACAGGGACAACATTGTTATATAAAGGTTCAATAATTTCTAATTTAAATCAGACAGTGACAACATTTTTATCTAAAGGTGTTAAAACAATTCCTTGATACCAGAAGGCCAGTACTAGTATTAGCTAAGGTCTAAAAGATGGTAAATTTTAGATGTCTAGTGCTGAAATGTACTTATTGATTTAGCTTAAAGTTGTAATTTGAGGCTTTGTTATAGAAAAGTAATTCAATGCCTTTTCTAAGATAAATTCAAGCCTGATGAGGATAACACTCTTAGATATTAGTCAGTAAGTCAACTATACTGAAGAGAGTTATTCGAGTACTCACTAGATGATCTTTTGTGAAGATACTAGGGTCTTCTGAACGGATACGGAGTATTCCTATTCAGGGTAGTATGGTCCAACCTCTACATTCCAAACTCAAGTAGGTATCTAACCTAAATGAGATTCGAGAACAATCTGAGAGCGGTTTTAGGACGAAGGGTTATTTAATAGAAGGACTTTTAAGTCTTATTTTGACAGCAACTTCGTATAGGATTTAAAGCAATAAGAAGTGAAACAACAAAGTGAACAGGATTTAATTGTCAGCTAGGGCATAAGCTACCCAAGTAACGTATCTCCTAGCTGACAGAAGTGGAATGTCATACCTTAAAGGAAAGGTTTATGACACCCTAGAAGAACACATGAGCAAATGGTGTGATACTTCTTTTCACTCTGAATTAGTTTATTTCTATTCTATTTCATTTTCTCACTTTCTCTTTCTAAAATTCTTTTTACATAAAGCCTTTCTATTATGTCGACAAACTATTAAATTGATCAATCCACCTGTAAACGTGAATTGAATTAATTGGTAAAAGTTATGAACTCCTGAAGTAAGTTCTTGTAACCAGTTGTATGATTCTCAAAAGGATTGGGAACCCTTTTGAGTCTCATTTCAGTTAAAAACCAAACCGGTATCAACGCCTGGGAAACGTTGTTCCGATGGTCTGGGAACAGAATAAATTGATGGACGGATTACATAAAACCAGTTATGTGAAATCACTTGGGAAGTGATCACGGGTTCATGGATGATCTTATTTGAATTACATTCATTTGTCATTTTGGCGGAAATCCAAGCTCAGAGGGAATAGTTACATCATCAATTATCTTGTTGTGTGCGCTAATAAGTCTTTGTTTTGTGTATAAAACCTGCTTGTCTTTCTGCTTGATATGATTTCTCTTCATTCTATTTTACAATCAACAAAACCAATTAATTAGTTTATCAAAGCTCACACCGCGTCCATTTCACTCCAACTGCCTGTAAAGAATTCTATTCTTTGAACCCATTTGGTCAGTGTTAGCCACGCGCTTCAAATACTTCGCCATAAATCTATTCCTGGTTTCGTAGTTCTTTAGACATATTCATTAGTGACTCTTATATCTGATATCATTTCACTGTTAAACAAGTACGCTTCTGATATCATTTCACTGTTAAACAAGTACGCTTCTGATATCATTTCACTGTTAAACAAGTACGCTTGTTGACATTAATAGAGATGATACAAATTCAGGGATTAGTCTGATTTAGTAAATCTAAGTTTAAATGCTTTGGCTGGTTGGTGTTTCAAAAGTTATAGAGTTCTAAATTCTAAGTTGTAAGATTGTGTGAATGGTAATAAGATGCCAATTCATTCTTTTGGCTATGGATAGCTGGTATTTATATCAGTTATTTGTTGGTCTTCTTGTTCGTATTTTGTTCTTAGTAAGGGTTTGATTTTAGCCTGGTCAAGTTCTTAATTTGGATAGACTAATTATGAAAATGGTCCCTTATACCTATGTAATGGTAGTCAGGGTTGTAATTCAAATCTTGACCAGTGATTTATTCGTAATGATGTTTTAATAAATCAGGGTTGGCTTGTTTTGTCAATTAAACTGTTAACCAGTCAAGATTATCAAAGGATCTTACCTGGTTGAAAGGGTCTTTCTTAGGTATAGTTCACTCTTGAAACTTGAGCGTGAGTTGTAAGGTTATCTTGTAGCGTTTTTGATTTTACAAGAGATATGTTTTTATGGTTTTTAATAATATGATGTTTAGATTGAGATTTTTTATCCTAAGGAGTAAACTTGATTTACTCTCTAGGCTGACAACTAGAGTTGTGTCAGCATGTATGTATACAGATGTACTTGATGATATTTCAAAGTCAATCTTGAACGTAAATGATAGAGAGTGAAAAGATAGATAGATTGATATGGTAAGAAACTACATCAGAGGTGTTAAAGACAATGATAGAGTTGTTGATAGACTTGTTAAAAAAAGAGTTGTTAAAAGACGACAATAGATGAGAAAGGCGACAAAATAGTTGTTCAAGACAATGATTGAGTTGTTAAAAGATGACAAAAGAGAAGATTTGCTGAAAAGATAACAAAATGGTTGTTAAAGACAATGTTGATTTGTTAAAGAGGACAAGAGAAAAGAACGATGGGTGGGCGAAAGAGGTGTGTGAAGGTGAAAGGGTGTTGAGTGGGCGAGGTTGATCGATCAAGTTGAGGGGCAAAAGTTGATTTTTGACTCAAAAACAGCCTTGAGGCTGTTTTTGAAATTGAACGAACTTTTGATCAAAAGCAGTTTTTGATTTTGATCAAACAAACTTACTGAACGCCAGAGTTTTTGACCAAAATTAAAAACTGCTTTTGGTCAAAAGCGGTTTTTGGTTTTGGTGTAGCTTTTGACCAAAAGCTACTTTTGGGTTCCAGCCGAACAGGCCCTAAACTTTTTTGGTAAACTGGTAAACTACTATTCAATCTCTACTCTGTGGGTAAGGGGCTAGGCGTACAATCTCTTTATTTATTGATATGTCTAGTATACAAGTTGGTTACTATACATATCATCAACTCTGCCACGATACGATACTGAGTATAGTATTGAGGATACTCAGTAAATTATCAAAAGCCGGATACTGTCTCAGACAGATACCAGTACAGTATACCCCATTTGGATACAATACTGGATACCGTATCCAATTCCAGGATACTGTTCCTGGCTGGTTAGGGTACAGTACCCTCAATACCGGGTACGATACCAATACATATCGCAGTATCGGTGTTTTCAACAATACCGGAATGATACTGGTAAAGTATCTGGTATCTGAGTCAAACGCACACATGTATTCAATTGCTATAATGAGAGAAAGTGTAATAAAAAGCAACAGGAAAGGAAAAATGAAAAGGAAATTCAACTGTGGCTCTCAGAGCCAAACAAGGAACAACAAGTAGTATTTTATTTAAGAAGAAAGAACGAGAAAAAAAAGAAACATTTGAGTTAAGAAGAAAGAACGAGAAAAAAAAGAAACATTTGAAGGAAGATAAATTAATGAACTACCCTCCTCTTGCGGTGTGACTTATCCAACTCAATAGATTGTGCCATACATAGTTGACATTCTTCAAATTCCACTCCCTTTATCTCAATACCATCCTTGGACCACAGTCAAGCCCCAACTGATCGTTCAACTGTTGGAGGTTTTAACGCACCTCGATCACGACCGCAGACATCTGCCGCTGCGGAGAAAGTTCTCTCCACAGCACATGACGATCCACAAACTGCCAAGTAATCTCTGGCAAGAGAAGATAAGACAGGGTATCTTGAAGCGTTGACCTGGGTAATAATAAAACTAAATGCAATCAGTACGATAATAAAGACAAAGTGAAAAGTAGATGAGAAGAAAACTGACCTTCCACCATTCTAAAGCAAGATGTGGATCCTTCTCAACAGCTTTAGAGGGCTCATTGACACGCTCACGATAATTGCTAAGCTCATTTTCGGTCCGTGTCTGAACTTTCTTCCTATGTGCTCTGAATCCATCTTCGTCCTCCTCCTCATTATTAGACTCACCACAGTTATCTTCGTGGCCAGAGTTGAGTTTTGCTTTTCTGATATCAAATGCCGATTCTAATAACGCCTCAGCTGTGTTGAATTCGGCTGAGTTGTCGCCAAATGCGAACTGAAAGTAGTTGGTTCGCCAGGATGGATGGAGTACAGTAGCAAGGATGAGGACGTCAGATTGGAGTGCTTCTGCCAGATACGCTTTGACCCTGACGTGCATGGCATGATACATTGGGAACAGAGGGTCCGCTCGAGATTCACATGCGTCAATTTTATCTTGAAGAGATTTCTTCAGCTTGAAATATTCACGGATCACAATTGATCCAGTCGGAGCATCCCCTTCAAATACCTTGGTTAAAGTTTTGAAATCCTTTATTGAAACATTGATTTAGTTTCAGTAAAACTAAAGATTGGATGCAGAGAAAAACTTACACGAAGGATTTTGATCAGTTTGCCCACCTGCTTCCATTGATCTGGAGAGATGAAAGCCTTGTTGAATATCCCGCGCGGTTGAGCCGTATGAGGATTGCTGGGTCGCAGCTCAGGATTTCGATTTTTACCATTTTTGTGTTTGGTAACCTCCTTCTGATCATCTTTGAGCATTTGATCAATAACCTGTGATATATGAACTCAGTATCCAATGTCAATAGGTGCAGAAAATAAGATACTCACCTCTTGAGCGTTGAATAACCTATCCCAGCACTGAAGCTTTATGTTCCATCAAATTCCGTACCCCGGAATAGGTCAAGGGAACTTAACACCCATACTTGCACAAGTGGCGTCAAAGACAGCCAACATCCTAGATGATCCACCAATTTTACGAGCAATTTCATCAAGCTTAAGGCAGATGATAAGCAGATATCAGCAAAGAAAAAACCATCACATTATAAAAGAAAATATAAGATAGTAATCGAAAGTAACATGCTTACCATAAGGGTCAATAGATAAATTGCATTCGACTCATTGCGGTTTGTGGCAGGTAAATAAGCGGGAGGTTCAAATGGTCCGTCCAATACTTCATACCATTTATTGCCTACGTCCTTTCCAGGAATGTTGTTGAGTTCAAGCTCGTCATCTGAATCAGCTAATTCTTCTTTGTCATTGATGTTTGACGGCTTTTCGGGTCCTGTTTCTTTGTCCTCTTCTAAGATAGAAGGCATCGCATGTTTATCAAGAGGAAACTTGCCAAGAATGGTAGACTTGACGAGTGGAGGAGGTGGAGCTTTGATTCCTAATGCCTCAAGTCCTGCGTTCACTATCAAGGTGATTTTATGCCCAGCACATTGTACTTGATTGGCCTTCTCATCAAAATCAAAAGTCTTGAGTTGGTCGGTTGCTATCTTCGAAAGTTGGGCTTGCATAGCACGCGCACAGGTATCATTGTTACTTCCCGAGTCGTGAGTCTGTGAAAGCATGTGTGATTCAAAATCATGTCAGTATAAGTTATTTTGAGTTTGAAAAAGAAAATAAATCAACAATTGATAACATAGATTAAAAAAACTTATCTTGGGGTAGAGTTTGTGTTTAACAAGCACATTAATCATTGGCTCTGCTAGCCACTCGCCTTTATGGTGCCATGCGATCATCTTCATGGAAAGGTGGCGAGTGAAATACTTCCACTCATTGTTGATATAAGTCACTGAAGCTGATATGAAACCGTATTTATTGCGAGGTGAAGTCCACGCATCAAGGATCAGACCAAATTTGGATGGGTTGGCCTAGATAGAAATAGAAACGGGAAACATGAAACAAACACATGATTAAGAGAAGAAAGAATAATATAAAGAAACACATGTGAAAAATTAAGAAAACGAAATAAACTCACTTGTAATTCAGATATAACAGAAGATCGGAGGCCAAGATAAACTTTGTGAGCAAAATTGGCTAACCACGTGCGTCCAAATAGCTGAGCGGCGGGATTTGCGTATCGAAAGCAGGCACGAAGTGCCTCATCTTCAATCCTTAACCACGGTTGTGAACTTCGCACAGCCCACAGACCAACCATTTGATTCAAAGTTGAGTTGGAAAATCGAGAGGCACCTTTTATAACAAATTGATCGATTGCTGTCTGATGAGTTGAGATGTTTTGTTGTATCTGACGTTGTGCTTCACGTTCCTCAGCGACTGTTGGAGGAAGATTACATCCAGCTGCAATTGCCAAGTGCCTTTTTTTACAGCCGGGTTGTCCTGATTTTCCAGCTTGACTGGAACCATCCCTATGGGCCAGCATGTTCGTAGGTGAACTCCCACCGCCACAAACCTCTTCGCCACACCACTTGCAGTTGAACGAATTCCAAGGTCCATCGTTTGCCTAGTTTCAAGAGACAAGTTGTTTGAACAATTAGATACAGATAAGGAAAGAAAAGGAAATATAACTTACATCATTTCCCCCTTGAAAAGCGTCCCCAAAGTAATCTTTAATCTTATCATAAACATTTTTTTGCTTCTCGTTATTTTGTTTCAATTTCTTGGTTGGTCGGACTTTGGCATGCTCATCCTCCGAGTCTTGTACCAAGTCTACCTTGATCCTTTTTTGGTTTGAGGTGCTTGGCAAGGACATTACCTATCATAATTGGAATGAAAAGGGTGTTGGTCATCTAAGAGCGTACCAGTGAAAAAAAAAGAGGAGACTACGTACCCTTTTCTGACTTTGAGCATCCTTGAGCGTGACCATGGTCTTCTTGGCACGCTTTGCGGGTTTAGCACGTGGTCTCTTTGGCGTCTTGACCTGACTACGAGATTGGTTTTGAGAGGCATCTGATTCCAATGCCTCTCCTTTGTCTTCTTCAGTTCGAGAACGTTTTCCTTTCTTTGGTTGCTTCTTGACAATCTCAAGTGAGGTATTGGAGTCAGAAACCATAGACCTTCGAGAGTCACTGGGTGGTATAGTCATCACCGACTGGCGGCGAAGTGGCGTGACTCGGGTGCTTTGTCGGGGGGCTGGATCCCCTGCTGGTTGTGTATCCTTAGGACTCGGACTTGTTGGAGAAGTAGCTTTGACAGAAGAAGAGACTGGAGGAGTTCTTTGAGAAGAAAAAGATGGGGCCATGATGTTGTTGTAAGACGGACTCTGAGTAGACGATAGGAGCAAGGAGGAAATCAAAGAAAGCAAGAGAAAGAAATGATTAATAATGTGATCAAGACATTCATTAATCTGATCAAATCAATCATTTGAATAAGAAAAAAATACTTACAAGGGCCTTGAAAGTGTCAATTTGAGGGTACATCTCGTCTTCCATTGCTACGTAAGGCGCTAGAAAAAGTCAAGTCCATGTCGTCAGACGTTCCATCATGGTGATGGAATCAATCAAATTAGGGGAAAGCGCCAAGAGAGAGTGGTAGAGAGAGGGTGTTGAGTAGTTGACCTCCGATGTTGGCTTTGGTGTCGATACTGGAAAATACTGACAGATACTGGGATACTAACCGGGACCCTGCCCGGTATAGTATCGCCCTCGGCGGTACTTTACCGGATACGGTATCGGATCCCAAGATACTATGTCAGGACCAGGCCAGTACAGTATTGCCAATACCGATACCAAGTATTGGGGGTAGGATACCACGAAAAAGATACGATACCAATACTTTACTAAAAATAGTAAAGTAACGGTGGCAGCGTTGATATCATGTTCTCAGCCTTATGCTATCCTACCTAGGATTACCTAAGTTGAGAATAGTGTGGGGGGGTCGTCTTGAGCGCGGAAGGATACCAGGTCTACCTTGGGGTCTACGTTAGAGGCCCTACGTGGTCTGACCTGTGGCCCGTTCCGTGTTCTAAACTACGTAAAGTGCCTGAAAACATGGTACCGGAGAGATTTGTCCTAGCCTAGGGATGGAGGGTGGGTGCTAAAAATAAAAGGGAATTGATTATTTTAGCACTTGAAGAGCTTGTATGCTCTGCTATCACAACTGAGGTGCAGGGAAAAGATAGTTGTAGAGAGGAGGAAAATTTCCCTCTCTTTCTGTATCTTTGGTCCACGCAGATTTGCCGTGTATGTAATTCTTACATGTGCACCTAGTTGGACTCTTACCCGTGTAGCTACGATAGAAGTACCTTACCATGTTGTGCCTTTGGTGGTAAGTTGCAATAATAATTTTTTTGATTGATCCCTTAAATTGATCACCACAACGCTGTGTTGTAGAAAACAACAATTGGTCAAAACCAAGTGAGGTAGTTACTTGATCCACTTAAAGAACTGAAGTTGGAAAGTGTGTGTGTGGGTATATGGATTGGGATAAGTTCAATAGGTTGGAATTGAGTATGGTGGAAACTGGAGAAGAAGTAACTTGTATCAAAATCAATTGGTTAAGGGATTATGAGAAGAACTTGTCCGGATTGGGGGATCTGGGTTAACTGACTTGTTTATTTGTAATGTTTCAGTTATTATAGTTTGTGATTTGTGGGCTGTGTGTTTTTCTCTACACACCTGGCTCTGTCTCCCTTCAGAATCTTTTCCCCTCATAAAGGAAAAGCATTCTAAAGGTGAGTTATTACCAGTGCTGGGTGTTTCTTTTTCTTGGCTTTACTAAGATTACAGCTAATGCTTGACTGTCACACAACACCCTTCTCATCCGCTTATTACTTCCTCTTGTACTTTCTCTTGTATTTCTCTTGTAGTTTTATTCCTTTCATTCCTTGCTGTTGTCCAGGTTTGTTGAATTTAGAACTAGCTCATCTTTCTTGCCTCAGTGTTGTCTTGTCAGCATCTGCTGAAAGATTTTGTCTAAACCTTTATCAAGGTTTGTCGAGTTTAGAACTTGCTCATCTTTCTTGCCTCAGTGTTGTCTTGTCAGCATCTGCTGAAAGATTTTGTCTAAACCTTTATCAAGGTTTGTCGATTTTAGAACTTGCTCATCTTTCTTGCCATAGTGTTGTCTTGTCAAAATCTGCTGAAATATTTTGTCTAAACCTTCATCAAGCTTAATTTGTAGGTAGTTGTAGTGTCAAGCTCTTCACCTTGATTTCTCACAAGCTGAACCTACCCACCATGTTTTCATCTTTGAATGACAGGCACCTAGGGCTTGTCAGACAAGAGCTTAAATCAAGGCCAACTTTCTTGTGTCTGGCCTACCTGTGGAGTCAAAACCTATCCCAGCTGCTATCAAACAATCTTGACTGGCTGCCGAAGCATGTGCCAACGGTTCTTTGGTGGCACAATCAGGCGAAATGAAAGACAGCACAACTTTGAACCAGATTGACTATCAAACTATCATATACCTGTCCAAACCAAATATCTGAAATGCTCTGTTTGGTGGAGGTAGTCAAACTAGGGTCACTGGCATGCCTATAATCTTAAATTTCTATAAAATCCCCTTGCCATTGAGATCAACAACAACTACAACATACAAAGTAGAACTTATAAACCAACAAGGGTTATACAGAGCTGGAAGAGGATGATCTACCAATAAAAATGACTAGTAGAAGTTGTCTAAGGACTGCTCTTCTAAAACAAGTCAATCAGAAAGAGAAATCTGTTGACTTGAGTACTGATAAGGTCCAAGAGAAATATATCCGATTTGGTGAAAGAAAATCACCTGATTTAATTAATCTCAAAACAATTTTAGTGTTATTCCAGAATGACAGTGTCATATAAATCACATAAAACAAATTTCTCCTCTGATGAAGGGCTGGTTTGAGTGACCTAGTACTGCTATAATAAGTTTATAATGATACAACTGATTAAAGGTCTGTAAGAGATGAGGAAGAAAGGAAACAGAAGTTTGCACAAAGCACACAAGTTTATATACAAATCAATGAAGTGGTCAACAGCTCTTAAAAACCCTCTTTACCATCTCACAAACCAAAAGATGACTAAAATGTTGGTAAACAGCTATGATCTGATGATTCAATCACTTTGTACAATCCTAAATTTCGCCATCATTGGCTTACTAATCCATGATTATTATTGCTGTAATGTAATGTGATCTTCCATTCATCATCTGATAAGAGTTATTACTAACTTGACCAGTAAAAAATGACTAATCCCTATTCATATGATCAATTGCTGTGGATATGCTGGGTATATGCTGTGTTTTGAATGTTCTAGAATGAATATTGATTTGATCTTATGCTGATTCAGTATGTCAATGATGTATTTGATTGTTATTACTGATTTGTGATCTTGTTGATGTGCAATCAAATCCTTTGATTCCTTATAACCTTTGTCATACACCTCTGTTACTAATGATTTGAAGGTTGTGGATTATGAATTTGATGATTCTTTGTTGAATGAACTATTTCTCATCATGTCCTGACGTCATTTGACATATGTAATCAGCTGGAAACCTTCATTTCCAACTATTTTCACCCATTTTCACCACTTTACACACCTTTTACCAAGCTTTTCTTTTACTCTGTAACATTACACAGCAATCCCCCACCATGAAAATCCTTAAAATCCCTCTTGGCAACCTTATTCATTACTCATACCACCATTACATATGTAAACTACCTGTAAAACCCCATGTTTACCATCTTTGACTTTTTCCCATGTCCTCGATAACTTCTATTTTCTCTTATCAACCATCAAGATTAAAGTTTTTACTGTACAATGTAACACTTTTCTTGCATATTCTAACCTTACTATGCCCTTAAACCTAGTATTAATACCCTAAAGACCATTTCCCAGCCTGTATACCTATATTGACTCTCTCTCATGTTTTTTCTTCTTTTTTCTATCTTTTTGTAATTCATTTCTTAATAGTTTATACTGATCTTAATAAGTTTGTTAATATAATATGATAATTTCAAGATAAACCTATATGTACTCAAATTGATGTTATTGAAATTTGAGTTTTTTGATTGGTCTCATAGATCAATTACCACACCGGCACCTTTTTTGTGGCCACGGCCTACACCTGGTGTGGCCTGCCATGGTAAGGCCCTTTCTAGCCAGACCCCTCTTTGAGAGCGGACGTGGCCGGTTTGTAAAGAGGGATTAGTTAAGCTTAATATGTACATTTTGCATGTGGTAGATGCAAAGTTTCTACAGCACAAAGGCATCTTTTTGCAGGAGGATGTCCCAACCATCTTGCATTGAGACATTGGGCTGGAATCCCAAAGGGCCTCACTTTGGCGCCAAAATAAAGCCCTGATCTGGGGCACATATTTGAGAAACCACAACATGCTATCAAGTGTTTGCTCATTTCTCAATCTGCATTGATCCAGATCCCTGTCAATGCAGCAGATGCAACTCATCCACTAGCACCATTCACCCAACTTCCAACTTGATTTACTTGATGCACTGAAACCTGTTAGTGTAAACCATTCATTGTTTTATGAAGTTGTAAAGAAGATGAATGTACAATGAATAGGTTGAGTCATTATTTCTTGTTTATCTTTCCATTGATTTCTCCTTTTCTCATCTTACAGTTTATGCTAACTGAATTTCTGGTCCTTTCTTTGTGATCATTAATCTTGGATAATAGATTTTGTTTGAGTGTAGTGAATTGTAAGATTTTTCATTGTTGATATCTTTTGTCTGGCTTGCTTTACTGTTATCTCTTGAGTCTTTGTAAATGACCTATTGAGAAAGGAATCAAAAGAAAGGAACTCTATATCATGAATGGTGTCATGAAATGAGGATTTCCAATGATAGCCAAACTCAATTTTGGTCACTGCCTCACACTTAAGCCTATCTTTGAGGGGGCTTTGCTGAACTTAATGCCCTGCAAAGGCCACAGAGGGCCCAGGGGCATGGCAAGAGTCATGGCAAGAGACATGGCCCTGCACCCCACTATGGTGCCACAAGGCTTTGTGGCTTCAGGTGTGAGTGTGGCTTCCAGGTATATTGGGTAAATCCAAATATAATGGGTATATGTTTCAGTATGGGAACATATTCATGATGATGGATTCTTGTATTCAGGGTTTGGCAAGGTAGAAATTGCCAAGCCACACACCACAGTCAATATAAAATATGGTGGAAAACAACAGGCCTGAGAAGGCTGCCACTATGTATGCTATACCAGGATATTATACCATAGGTATAGTGTATTTCAACTACACTATACTGACACATATACCCAGTACATTTTTGAAATATACTAGACCTATGTTATAATATCCTGGTATAGCATAGTGGCAGCCTTGCTACTAGGCTATTAGACATAGCTATAATGTGTCCAGTCCTGGCAAAACCCTGGTGGATGTTCATTCAGGGGAAATGGTGCTAGTGTCTGTTTTTGTCTGGATAGCAGGTAGTTGTAAATGTAATTGGTGGTGAAGTACAGAAAAGGAGTAAAATTGCACTGGGGGAAGCGGTACATAATGCATCTCTCTGTTGAGGGAGGCTAGGAAAGAATGTACTCAGGCCGGTTGTTTTCCGCCATATTTTATATTGATCACAGATATATGTGTATGTGGGTCGGCAATTGTTACCTCTCCAAATCCTGAATACAAGAATCCATCATCATGAATATATTCCCAAATCCAATTACGACCATACAATTTGTGGCTGGAGTCAGTCGGGCTGAATGCTAGTGAATGATAAAGAAAAGTATCGAATGAGCAAATATGAAATGAAATTGGATATTCTTTCAATTTTGATTGTGACATACTTAGGCCTGAATACCCGGCAACACCTCGTGGCTTGAAGTTTCCTTTTTCAGTGTGCTGGAAAAATTCTGGTAGTTCAGGTTGTTAGCAGATGAGAAGGGAGAAATGAGTCTGCATGTAATTGATCACTAACCTTGAGTAGATACCTGTCTTAGCCCTTTGTTGTAATAATTATACGTGACGAGAGACTCAGAACCAAAGAGATCCTCGAGTGGCACCTCTGCCGCCTCTCCTTTCAGGTGTGTTTCAAGTTGTTGACAAAGATTTTTGCCTTGTTCCGACTTCCATGGTTCAGAATCTAACCTTTGATCATCTAGATCTGCACATACATCAGTACTCACTTTGTGTCTCCCATGGTTGAACTACATTCATTATCAATGCAATGGTAAAGGGTTGTGAAGACAAGTACATAATCAACATGGGCTTGCCTAACATTCCAAGTAGAGGAGATAAAGAGACTCGATTTTAACCTCAAGACTCACTTTGTCCCAAGGTGAAAGACAGTGTACAGACGAGTGCAGTCAACAGAAGCTTTGAATGCATATTGAGTGGAGCAAAACTAGAGATTTTTTCAATGCAATCTTCGATATCAGATTCTTAGAAAGTCGATTAAAAGCACGAGTAACCAGACCTTTTCAAGCAATCAAGATGGGCTCTTTTATATTGTTGGTTCTCATCGCAGCTCATCATAGGAATCACCTCTAACGGGTCATGGAACCAGTGATCGTCGGAGCAGGTCGGAAATCTGACATACATAGACTGCGACCAGCAGCATCTTGAGCGCATAGACAACAAGTAGGCTCCAATCGACATTAAAACGAAGTTCTCCCCATGCCTCAGACATCTGAGACGTATTTCATTCAAGGATATGTATAGGTTGCGGGACCTCACTGAATCTGGATCACCCCGAGTAACTTAACCAAGGCGAGGCAGTCGACTTTTCTTCGTGGCTTCGTATCATTTGTGTGATGATGATGGAGTTATCTGATCATGTCCAACCGTAACGTGTCTAAAGGTGATAAAATTATGGAGATCGGGAGCCAAATATGAATACGGTGCAGGGTATATGATCAACTATGGCATATGGCACCCATTGACAGCCCGTTGCTTTCTGATTGGTTGTTCCATTCGTTCATCGTTCTTATCAACTATTCAGTCGTTATCTTGATACGAATTTACGAACACAAGTATCATATCGTCATAAACGGCTCAGATCGTAGTCACAAAACCAGAATCGCTTCGTCAACATTGGAAAAAACTTGTCAGTCACCCAAATATCACAGTAAGAAGATGGACACCTGGCTATTTCTATCTTAACTAAGTCCATCTTTGGTCAGACACTTTTCCGCGCAATCTCGGGTGTCTGGTAGAGGGACTTACGTAATACCCGCCTTCCCTGCCAGAGCGCCAGTTAGTAAGACTACTGTTAAGGTCGCATATAAGAAAGTATATGCTGGTTCACATCTATTTTGTATATGAAAAACAATTTCCCAAACAAAGTTGGCTTCACATTGACCAAGCTTGTTTTTTGAACAATGAACATACCAAAATCCAATCAAGAAATATCAGTCTTACTTGTGGACTTGACTCCATCGAAGTCTTGACTAATTTCGTTCCTTGTTTGCTTAATGGAATGCTCGTCTGGCATGGTCATCATATTTGCCTTGGAGGCTCATCGTAGGTGTCCTCAAATGGCTACCTCAAGTTGAAGGTGGCCCAAGACGCTTATCCAAAAGATTTTCTTGGACCAGAACAATTTGAATTATTCATTTAGAATTTACCCCTTAAACCTCACGGAGAGAAGTACAAAGATTGATTGAAGCGAGTGACTTAATTCTGAAGAACTTCACTCTCTCTGAGATACCATCAAACAGTTGAAGAAATAATTTCACTGTGTCTTTTCGAAATATTTGTTTCTCTCGAATGGTTCTCAAAGGGATCAGTATGCGAGTAGGTGTTTAGGAGATCAACAGTGACAGAAGACATTGCTTGAAGTCTGTTCAAAAAGATCTGATTGCCGGCCGACGATTCAGTCAGACTTCTGTGGTGATGTGTGATATCATAAACCATTGAACGTAAACCATATATGCACATTACAGACATAAACTCCCTTTCAAATGGCTTTGGAGTTCTTTTTTTAATTCATATCTACACAAGAGCCTAGATATTTTTCCATCATGCGATCATCAATTCATCATACAAAACTACTTCGAGTCAAGGATTCAACAAAAAAATTATATACAATTATAAAGACAAATTATTCCACGATGCACAAAACGATACAAAAGCAATGCAAAGAAAAAACCAAAACAGATAGTCACCACAAAGTTTAAACCGAGAAAGTCTTTTTAAACTTTTTGAAATTTTTAATAAAAAAACCAAAAAAGTGAAGTTTAGAATTTAAGTGAGCTTTAGAATAATTAAGATTTTTAATAGGAGAAGAAAATTGATCAACAATATAACAGGGAAACCCATTCAAATGACTCTTTAGATGATAATCTTGATTTAATAATTCTTCAAAGTTAGGTAAAGAAATGATTTTGTAAAGCAAAGATTTCAAATAATTGATCAATTCTTGATTTGTTTTGATTAAAGAAAGGATTGGATTTGGGATGGTAATTAAATTTTGGTCAGATGAAGAAGTGTTGTTTAGTTTTAATTGTTTGATAGATTTTTGTAGGGTTTTTACGTGTGTTTTTTTCGATTGGATTGCTTCTTGGAGTTGATATAAGGTTGATTGTTTCTTGGGTACTACTGTTTCTCTTAAACGCTTTAATTCATCTATTACTTCGTTCTGTACGGTTATCATTTTTTGGTTTTTGAATCTCTGGATCATTGATTGCCTGGCTTTGATTTCATTTTTAAGTTTGTTGATCGTTTGGTTCAAGGAATTTGATTCTTGCATGATCCTCAATCTTTCTTTCAAAAAATCCGCTTCCTACAAATAAAAAGAAGTCAAAAGAACAGGGATCAACGAACGGTTCTCCAACTGAAGACTCTCCATGAAATCTATATGGAAAAAACTTACTTGACTTGCTAACTCATTATCGCATTTCTTCAATTCTTCTTTAAAATCTAAAACATCAATCTTGATAACTTTTCTAAACTCTTCAAGTAATAAATTTTGACCGGAGATCTCATTCGAACGAAATTGACATTGTAATTTTTCCTGATGAATTCTTCTTTGATTTTCTTCGAGTATATTGGATTTCTGTATAAAATATAATTCTTCTTGGTGTAAGGTTTGATTTAATTCTTGTTTTAATGATAAGATTGATTGGTTTTGTGTTTTTTCTTGGTTTAAGATTCTTAATAAGTTTTCGGAATTGATCCCATTGAGTTCTGCTTCTAATGCGTCTTCTTCTTGGTTGGATTCTGCGTCTGGGATTACTATATCGTTACATTCTCCTACGGCTTCAAATTCTTGGATCGATTGGTGTCTTTTGAGTATATGGAAGTCACTTGAGCCTGATTCAGATTCACTACAAGAGATGAATGATTTAGGAAAGCCGGTATTCATGGTGTCTATCAAGGTGTCGAATGCTTTTTTGTAAGTGCGATGATGATGATTATATGATAAGGTTCGTTCAAGAGGCTTTAGTACGTGAACGTGATGGATGATTTTCTAAACACAACTGAACCAAGGCGAATCCTCGTTCCTTATAACCTATTTTTCTCGTTTTCAAAAGCTCAACTTCGCGGCTGAGGTGAATTGCTTTTCCTCCTCCTTTTTTGATTCTTCTTGCTGAGTTTTTCTTATCAAAAGTTCAATTGTTGTTCAAAACGTAACTTTTGAAATATCAAAATTGCTTTTCTTGATGTTTGTCATTTTTTTTGTGCTATAAAATTATGTTTGATCATTGATTTATGGCTTACTCGCTTGTAGTTTTATGATCGCTTTTCATGTTTTTACCTTTGCGGTTAAATGTAATGAGATTATGTCTTTTTACATTTTTGGTTTGTTTTTTTGTAATAAAAATGTAATCATAATTACTAATACCAGAAACGATACGTGGTGAAATTGCTCCACTAGAACGAAGCATTATACTTGGTCATTTGCAAGTTGTGGAAACTAATGACCATAAGTCGAATGGACAAGACTTCGTTGAGTCTTCTTGACCAGAATCATGCATGGAAATAGTATTGAACCGGTAGATATTTACAAATCAATCAAAAAGATTTTTAGTGAGGATAGAAAGAAATGTGATGAACTTCAGGAATCAGCAAGCTTTTGGTACTTTTGGTACAAAAGCTTGATCAACTGTGCCCGCCAAACTCGAGCAAATTACCCGGCAAATTGGCGGGGTAATTGTGCACCGTGACAAGCTTTTCTGAAATGTATGTCCTGTATCCGATGTGTCTATTTCGGGTATTTTGAGTGCGACTCAGAGCCAAGTTGACCAACTTCAACTTTAATCTGATTGTCATTCTCACCTCATGCTGCGAACTTCAACTTCAATCTTGACCTTCAATCATGCATTAAACATGACATAAAAACCGTTGCCTTTTTCAAATGTCCAAGGTTCAGCATATGATCTTTGCTCATCTGGATTTGCACGTACATCAGAACTCACTTTGCCTAGCCCATGCTACATCCATCCCCATGTCCATTTCTAAGTACATCTATTTGCAATAATATGGTACTGAGGGTTGTGAACAAAGTTGTGTAATCAAAATTTTCAAACCTTTTGAGTAAAGTATATAAAGAGTGGATTTTGACATCAGGACTCACTTGGTGACCCCAAGATGAAGTTGCAGACAGAGAAGTGCAGTCAACAGAAGCTTTTGAAGCATATTGATTAGTGGCTCAGAACCAGAGAAATGCTTAGTGCAATCTTTGATATCAGATTCTTGAAAAGAAAGACAATCTCATGCGTCAGCAAGCAAACCCCTGAAATCAACCACAACGGACTTTTCATATTAATGTTCTTTCTCTTCACAACTTATCATAAAAATCGTCTCTGAAAAGTCATGGACCCAGTCATCAGCAGTCTTAGCAGTCTTAGCAGAGCAGGTCTGAAATCGTAACATACACAGACTGCAACTAAATGTATCCTGAAGACATAAACCACAAGTCTTAGCTGAAGGACTCCAGAGTCCAAACAGTGTCAGCAGTACAATGAAGTTTTCCACACAGGGCTCAGTCATCTGTGACGAAATTCCTTCACAGATTCATGGTAGATCACGAAATAAGAAGCGCAGCTGGCTATCTGAATTCGAACATGTTTCTTTCATTAAGACGTTCGAAGACTTCATTATGATGTGATGTGTGTTGAGGGTGCTGTTGTTGTGTAGAGCCCTGTAATATGTAGTATCCGATCGCTCTGATTCGGGTATTTTTGATCGAGCTTGTTCAAGTTTGGGTTTGAGCGTGATGGTCATGGTCATGGTCATGGTCATGGTCATTGTCTTTACTTTGAACTTTAATCATCATCACCATCATCATCATGGATTCCAATACGAGATATCAAGATACTCATACTCTTTTAGATGGAAAGCCTTTCATCATTCGTCATAAACAACTCAATCCGATTCGCAATTCGATCTCTTTACATACTTTCTTATCAAAAATCGATTATCTTTCGACTTCATCTGATTCACCTGCTGTTCCTCCTAATCGTCAAAACTTAGTATCATGTCCAACTACTTCAACTCAAATGTTAAAAACTCTTTATAGTTTTGCTTTGGAACCCAAATGGGCTACTCATTTCTTTCCTGAAAATGCTTTTAATCAAATTGATCAACTTCATTTACCTAATGGCGATCCTATCCCGATCACTACGCTACCTAAAGTCGGCCCTTCTTTCTCTTTGGTGAAAGCTCAAGGTGAAGAAGCTGTGGAATATGGTCAAAATAGAAGAGGAAAACCTTGTGGTCATGTCTTTGAAAAAGGTGAAGGAGTTTATCATTGCAGGTGAGTTACTCTTTACCTTCAGCGCACTTTACCCATGACGTCATCCTTTCTATCAGTGATCAAACTAATCAAATTATCTTTTACTTCTAGTGATTGTGGTCTCGATACGACTTGTGCATTATGCTCTAAATGCTTTCATGCCTCTGATCACGTTGGTCATGATGTGATTTATTCAATTCACACCACCGGTTGTGGATGTTGCGATTGCGGTGATACAGAAGCTTGGAAGACTGAAATCAACTGTAAATATCATTCAAATTTAACATTGGAAGAAAAAGAAGAAGCGCTTAAGAAACTAGAAGAAGACAAATTAAACGAGGTTCCAGGATCAAAGAAAACTTATCTCAATCCATTACCAAAGGAATGTAAAGATGTTATCGAACAGATCGTTACAATCGCTCTTGATTTTCTTCTTATCACTCTGGATAGAAGTCCCGAAGATATGACGCCTCCTAATTCAGTTGATAACATTTACAGTGAATTAAGTAGAATTGAAGAAAATGCTTACCTCGAAATGCCTCGAAACTCTTTCTCATCTTCAGACGACTCAATGGATATCGATACGCAATACTCTCATCATCATAATCCTTATCATTTACAGAACGCTCCTCCGGCTGAAGATCCGGGACTTTCAACACCTACCAATCGGTCTACTGCACTTTGGGATAATAAAGGTCAAGAGAAGGGAAAGGGTAAGAGTATTGATGCATCTACCTCAACTGCAACACCTGTGGCCCCTCCTCCTACACCTGCTACTTTTGGGATCGTTGGAAAAGTTGGCCAATTTGAAGTCTTGCGTGGGCCTGGTGAGGGAACTGATGATGAGTGGTCAAAGTGGCGCAATCATGATGAGCGGCTCCCTGAAGAAAAACCTAAAGGAGCGGGTCCCTGGGGTCTTGTCTTGTGGAACGATGAGAAACATAGTTATGCACAAGTTATTGATCAAGTCTCCAGGGCTACTGGTTGTTCTCGGAGAGAAGCTTTGGAAATAGCGAATCGAGTGGACAGTAAAGTTGGTACCACTCTTACTCTCAATGTATCAGTCACTTGATAATAAGCGTAAAAATCTAATTTATCCATTCTGTTTTCTGTAGGGAAGAGACATCATCGAAGTTTCTAGCGATGCAGATGACATTCTACAAGCCGCCAAAATGATTGCAAGTATAGACTTGACGGTCACTGTACGAACCGCGCATGATCTGTTTTGTGAACAAATTGCCGAACTCGTGATTGCTTTCTTAGTAGACCTGGCTGCCTGCCGTCTTTACAATGTTCCACCAGAGGAAGAAACTTGGATCAAGCAATTAATAGCTGACAAAATCTGTGGTAAACCTGAAGTAGGTTATGAAGGAGGTGATAAAAGTCGATTTGCAAGATTTTTATTAAATGATATCAAACTTTGGAAAGATGCTCGAGATCGATTAAAAAGTCTTTATATCTCACTCTTGGCTTTGGGACAACCTACCAAATTACAACTCGGTATTTTGTTCACTTCAGTCTTTCCTCAATTGATCGAGTACAACTTGTTGGTCGATCGTGAACCTGAGCACAACATTTTACTCTTCAGTCTTCAAATCGTTACGGTTCCAAGTGTAGTGGTCGTCTTGGTCACCGATCATGGATTCTTGAAGATGATCCTCGATTTACTCTATTCTTTCTTTACTCATCAATTTGCACCTTCAAATTTGGTACATGGTGATTTCAGATATATTATCTATCCTCCTGACCTTCGAAAGAAAACGATCGATCCTGAAGGGATGAGTTTTCGACACAAACGATATTATCATTTATTTCACGAATTGAATTTAATCTTGAGCTCACCAGGTGTACAAGCGGCCATCTGTCATGACACAAAGCATTTAATGGATCTCATCACCTTTGTAGATTTATTTACGAATATGAACCCTAACAAACGAGCAGCAAACGTTCATGTGGAATTCGAATCTGATGCTTGGGTGACTGCATTTAATCTAACGATTCAATTAGCTAAACTTTGTAAATTCTTTGGTGAATGTTATGCAAAAGCAAGTAATCAAGAATTCGTGAATGCAATCCGTGTTTTAGTAGGTCATATGCTTACAAGACAGTATAGTTTTCATGAAGTTCAATTCGGATCTGCTTTACTTGGTTCAAGTCTTTCAGTGACTCCACCTTCATCTGCAGTTACTTATAAATGTATTGATTTTAGGATAGATAAAGAGGCTGTTAGTTTTCATCATCCGATTAATTGGCTCTTGGCCGAGATTCTTCGACATATTCATAGAATCGATTTTCAAAATCTTGATGGTCTTCCGATTCGTGGCATCGCAGACCTTTTTGCTGAGGTTGAACCTCCTAATCATGATGGTGTAGATTTGGGTGCGCTGATCGTATCTGAGGATGTTCTGAGAGGTAAGCTGTTCGACCTATTTCCTTACGTAATCGTGATCACCTCATTAACATTTTGGTTTATTTAATTGTAGTGGCATCACTCCTAGCTCAAGTTCGTGCAGGACTTTGGGTTCGGAACGGTTTCGGCTTTAGAGCACAAGGACTACATTATCGAGAATATAGTCTAAGAGAGACCACATTCGATCAAGATATTTATCAGCTTCAAGTTTTATTATCAGCTAAGGATCCCAGTCACGTCTTAGTGGCGATTGTAGATCGATTCGGATTACGACAATGGTGTAATGGTGAACTACTTAGTGATCGGAATTACGAACCTAGTCAAATGATCACCATGTTAGAAGAACTCTTGCATCTTCTCATCATCATCCTTTCTGAACCGGCTGGTGTGAGTCAAACTGGTAAGGAAGATGGCTTAAGACGAGAAATCATTCATATTCTTTGTTTATCACCAATGCCATATTCCGATATCATCAAGCGAATTCCAGATCGATATATGCCAGAATCAGGATTTGATCAAACTTTAAAAGCTTTAGCAGATTTTAAACAACCCAGTGGGATCAATGATGTAGGAATTTATAGTCTTAAACCAGAATTTTATTTAGAGATTGATCCATATTATTGTCGATTTGGTCGAAATCAAAGAGAAGAAGCTGAAAAGTTAATGGTTGAACGATTAAAAAAGATCAGTAATGAAGTTGATCCGGTTAATTTACCTATGCCACTTAAAGTCAATCCGGGACCGTTTACTGGACTACTTCATACTTATAATTCAGAAGTTTTGCTACAAATTATCTTTTATGCTTTGGCAAGGGTGAATCCGACGATGAAAGGGTATTCTGAATACCTTGCTGATCAAGCTATTCATTTGGTGATGAAAGCTTTAATTGAACAACCAGAATCGTTTGCGAACATGGCTGTTGAACGTAAACTTCCTTTGAAAGGTGCTAACCCACATGCTATGTCCTTGATGATGATGTTAGAAGCGGTAGACGGTGAACCGGCTATGAAAGGAGTGAAAAGAAAAGTGAATTGGTGTTTGGATACGATGACAAGATTGACTGGATTACCTGATCGATCTGGACCTAAATCTGGTAACTCTGATTCTAAAAGTGGAGGTTTAAGTCAAGAAGATCAAACAAATCTAATTGAAGATCAAAAGAAAGAAGCAGCCAAAGCGAGACAAGCTGCACTTATGAAACAATTTGCAGCAGCTCAACAAGCTTTTGTGATGCAAAATGATTTAGATGAAGATTCAGATGAAGAAATTGGAAGTGATGAGATGAATGTCAATCAAAGTGAAATTGAAGTCGAAATTGAAAAAGTACATGGGAATTGTATTTTATGTCAAGAAGATTTAACCAAGTCTAGATGCTTTGGAGCTTTAGGATTAATTCAATCAAGTCGAATGATTAAGATTACTCCATCAGATTTAACACCAGAAGAAGCAGAACCATGGTTACAAGAAGTGGTTTTAACACCTGATAGTCTAGATCTCGATGGAAGACAAGGTGGACCAGCAGGTGTAGCTAGTCGACAATCCGTCAATCTTTCTGAAACTCGAATTGGATCCGATGGAAATGTAGAAGCAGTTGAATGGCATGCGATGGGATTCCCAACACGAAATAATACGAAATTCGGATTATTTACATCGGCTTGTGGTCATATGATGCATTTATCATGTTTTCAAACTTATTATACTTCAATCGAATTAAGACATTCAACACAAGTGACCAGAAATCATCCCGAGAATCCAGAAAGATGTGAATACCTTTGTCCACTTTGTAAGAGTATTGGAAATATCTTTTTACCTGCAATTGATCCGGATCTTTCAATGATTCAAGAACCAGATGAAGTTAAACTTGATTTAATGGAATGGCTTTCATCAATCGATAGTTTAGAAGATGAAATGATTGAAGAATTCGGTACAGCAAGTTATACTTCGGTTTTGAATATAACCAATTGTGATGAAATCATACCTTGGTTTATTCATGCTACTTTACCTGAAGAAGCATCAAGATTGAGTAGTACTAGATCAGAAGAATTTACAATGCTACAAAGGTTCTTAATGGTCAGTGGCGCCTTAGGAAGAGAATGCGGTGATACTCAAGTAAGACCTAAGATTCCAAGAGATTTAGTAGCTTATACACTTCAATGTAATGAAATCTCAAGTCGAGGTCAACTTATCAACGGAGGCGTAATGAATGCATTAAATGAAACACAACAACAATTGATTAGAAGTTTATTGGCTGTGATGGTTTCGATACTTGAAATTGAAACTGGATGTAGAAGTGCCAAGAAATTTGCGATGGGTTTATTAATGAGACAACTTAGACCACCTATGATTACTGATAATATGTTTACGAGAAGATCTGATTTCGGTAAATTACCTATCATCTTTACAGATCCATTTTCACTTGTGATTCATTGCGCAGCGATTTGTCCAGAAGCCTTTTCATTAGTGATGCCATTATGTTATTATATTGAAGTTTTAAGGGTTTTACTTGGTGTTTGTTATATGGTTAGAAAGTATCCGAATGATTGGTGGAAGATTGCAGAAGATCAAGAGAATGAAGATGTACATGAAACCAAAGAAGAAAGAGAACGAGAAGGAAAATCATTGAAAGCGATCTTGATGAAAGTATTGGAAGCTTGTAAGATTAAAGATAGAAAAGCTGTTGAGATTGATGATTTGATTTTCGAGAAGTTGATTAGAAGATTTACATTACCATTCTTAAGAAGATCTGCAATGTTAAAGAGTGTGATTTTAGTTTCAAAAAATGAAAATGAAAATCAAATGGGATCAGAACACACAAGATTACGACAAGAACTTGGTGTACCTAGTGTTGTTGAAATATTATATGAAGGTGGAAAATCACAAGAAGATCCAAGTTTACGTAAAGCAGAAGGAATTCAATCTATTATGATTAGTTGGATCGATCATCTAGAACAATATGAAAGTGCTACCTCAAGAATGAACAAGCAATTACAAAATCGATCCACAACATCAACCACCACATCAGATACAGAAGAATGGATAGATATCTTTGAAAATGAAGATATGATCAAATCAATCGCATTAGAACATTCCGTAATTTATGACTTGATTGGATTACCATATAAATTTGAAAAGTCTTGGGTGAATCTGCCTAGCAGAGAAAATGTGAAAGATGTGAGATGATACCACAAGATCCTGGGATCTGTTTACTTTGTGGTACGGTCGTTTGTGTACAAGCTTTTTGTTGTACTAGTAGAAATTTATCGGATGACCCTGAGAATGGAGAATGTAATGTGCATATGTGGAAGTAAGTTTCTTGATTCACTCCTTTATTTTTTGGTCTTTCTTTCTTTCTTTCTTCGTAAAGAAGTTTATGCTTATCATTGCGTTTGTTTATGGTAGCTGTGGTGGTTCGATTGGACTTTATCTTTTGATCAAAAAATGTTCGGTTTTATATTTGTCTACGCAAAATGGAACGTTTACCATGGCACCTTATTTAGATGAACATGGAGAACATGATATGGGGATCAAGTTAGTATTTTGATTATTTTCTTTGAAACTTGGATCATTGATAGGTTTCTTTTGTTTTGGTTTATAGGAGAGGTAGACCTCAATTTTTACATAGAGTCAGATGGGATGAAATTCGAAAGATTTGGTTAAATCAATCGATTCCTACACATGTGGCTAGACGTCAAGAAATCGGATCTGATGTGGGTGGTTGGCCTACATTTTAAACTGATAGAAACACTTGGTAGAGAACAGAAATGATGTGTTATTTTTGTTATCGTGTGAAAGAGTGGATTTCTTTTGATTTGATGAAGTTAACCAAAGGAGATCTTCATGTATTTTTTTTCATTGATTGATTGATGGATAGATAGATTTTATAATATTTTTATAACACGATTTTTAATGGGTTTTTTTATGACATATGGAATGAATGAATGAAATGTATGTTTAGTTTTATTTAGGTTAGAATTCAATGAGATTTTTATTTTCTTGAAAGAAAAAAAAGGATCAAAACGATTGTTATTTCGACACAAAAATCCAGTGAAAAAAGTTGAACAAAAAAAGTGAGATAAGAATGTGTGTAGTGATTGTGAATCTGTGAGGCATTTTCAAGTATAAAGAAACATTTCAAAGAATGCGAGAGAAACACGTGTGAACAGTTTTTTTTCAAGCGCCGGTGTTTTTGCTTGTGTCGTGAAGCCAGTCGGAGAGACTGAAATCATGCATGTTGGAATAAGTGAACTAGTGTTCATACAAATAGTATCAAGATAACGAATAAATAAGTGATAAGGATAATGAACGAATGAAACGATTGATTGAATGATATCGAACTGCAATGAGCCGTCCACTGCCGTCCACGGCACTGGGTGCCCAATAAATTCCCCTCATATCACAAAAGCCGTACCAGATACGTGCGAGTTGATCGAAACAGATAAACAAGAGACTTTATGACTCAGATCTAGACATGTTCGGGTTGGACATATTCGAATAACTTCATCTTCACCCGATTGAAAAGAACTCTCGAAGAAATGTCGGTTTGGCGTTTTCAACCCTGTCCCCTCCATCACTCAACCAGATGTGACTGGTTTGAGATCGGGTGGAAGTGGGTTGCTTATTTTCATCTGCATTTTGGGTTTGATCAAACCACAACACAGCAAACTCGTCAACCACACGATTGTACTCAATTTCAATTCAGGTACATTGACATCGGTGACCCAGCCTCGCCTTGGTGAAGCTGCTGGGCGCGATTCAGATTCAGTCGGGTACCGCAGCATCTACACAAATCTTCAAAGAAAATTCGTCTCAGATGACTGAGGCGTGCGGAGGACTTCATTTTACTGTCGATTCGAGTCGACTGATAGCAACACTGATTGTCTATACCTCCAAGATGCTGCTAGTTGCAGTCCATGTATGTCAGATTTCCGATCAACTCCGAAGATGACTGGATCCATGACCCATCAGAAATAATTACTATGATAAGTTGCGATAAGAACCAACAGTATAAAAGAGCTCATCTTGCTTGTTTAGCAGGGTTTGATTGCTCGTGCTTGTGATTGACTTTCTTTTTGAGAATCTGATATCAAAAACTGTACTAAATAAGTCTTAGTTCTGCTCCACTCAATATGCTTAAAATGCTGCTGTTGACTGTACTCCTGTGTGTACTACCCTTCACCTTGGGGTCAGCAAGTGAGTCCTGATGTTGAAGACCAGTCTCTTTATGTGCTCTACTGAAAATGTTTAGAAGGCGTATGTTGATTATACATGTGTTTTCTCAACCCTGGATGATCGCATTGATAATGGATTTAGAGGATGAACGGAGAATAATGTGTGAGTTCTGATGTAGCACAAATCCTGATTCAATCATCGAAGGATCATTGCTGAGCCTTGAAAGGCCGAGTTAGTGGACAGCGTTCGTGACAAATTTGTTACACACCTGGCGCAACTGGGAACGGTGCCAATGGAGGATCTCTTTGTTCGCTGCCCTACTATCCAGTACAATGGGAAAAAAATGAAAATGTTAAGTTAGTGATGAATTTCAAGCAGACTTGGAGTTTCCACTCTCATCTGCTCACAACGAGATCTACCAGCACTTCGTCAGCGCACTTCACAAGGCATGTTCAAGCCCCGAGGCTGTATAAGTCAGTATTACCCAGGCGACGGTATGTCATAGGCAGACTTGCAGAAACATCCAAAGTCATTCGACCTTTATAAGTAATTTGATACGTTTGTTTTTTTGATAAAATCCAAAAAATAGTCAATACGCAGATCGACCCCGATGGAACTTACTGCTTCACTTGGTCTTGGATGCATATCGATGGCGAATGGGAAAATAGTGGAACCGGAAGCGCGATTATTTCGCCCAGTAGCCGCAAAATATCCAAACTATCAATTGATTTGAATGAAGCAGTGAGGCATATCCATATCTCGTAAAACCTTGTAGCATGATACCAGATCTGTGAGATGTGCAAAAGATGCACAAAGGTACGGGCAGATGCCACACATCTCGGACCTCCAGCATCTTTTTCTTTGGTTTATTCCTTGGTTTTGAAAAGTGCATGAAATATTTATTGGATAAAAACCATCTGAACAAGTTAAAGAAATGAAGCTAGTTTACCTTGAAAAAGCGGCTCCTCTGTTCAGCATGTCTGGTGATGGCGGAAATGTGCAATTTGTAACTTTTTACCCCAAAGGTTCAAGTGCTATTCATACCAAGGATCAGGCTGGGTACTTACAATGTACACAATCTTGGTTATCACACATGGTACATAAGTAGAAATTTTATGCTGTAATTTAGTATGTATTGCATCATATGTTGTCTCTCAGCAAATAACAATGAGGGGTTTCAATTTAAAAGAATTATATGCATATTTTACAACAATGTGCAAGTTATTAAGGGGGCTCAAGTCAAAATATTTACGGCCCTTTCTTAAAAAATTGGGGAAAGTTTTTTACGGTACCGTGCTGTAAAAACTTCTCCCAATTCGTAAAAAAGGACCAAATTTTTTTCTTTCAGATCTCCTTCTGAGCAGTAAATTTACGCAAATTTGCTGCTTAAAAAAATTTGGGATGTTGTATAACATTTCCCAATTTCATAAAATTTTGCGTAAATTTTATGCAATTGGGGAAAGTTTTTTACAATAAAAGTAGTAAAAAATTTTGACTTGAGCCCCCCTATTGTAGCATATCATGTCATAAAAAAGCCAACTTGAAACCCCATAATAAGGGGTTTCCAATTCAGATATTTTATGGTTTTTCAATAACATAACAATGATTTCTGCTGTAGTAGGGCTATGACCCGGGGCCACACCCAGCCAAGCCTGCCCAATGATATTCCCAGGATCTGACAGTACATGCCTCTGCACACTCAAACCTAACCTGATCAGCTTCACAAATGCCAAGCAGATATGACAGGTGCCACCGCCTGACTGGGTTCCAGGTACCTTTTCCTCCAAGATGTAAACTTTGGAGATTCACAACTTACTCATCTGACTTACGTGAGAGTCAATGTTATATCCAAAATATACTTTTATACCCTCTATATATGCTCTTATATCCCAAAGTAGACTCTTATAAGCTTTGTTGGACTTTATATCCCTTTATCAAAAATGCCCTCCAAGGCACTATCAACACCCTTTCATTGGGTCAAATACTCTGTGCAGTGCATGTGTCAGCAAAACCTAGTGGCCCCCCAGCTCAATCCCTTCCAGTACCCATATCATTTGTCTACCAGTATTGCTCCTCCTGATTCTATTTCCGCTGTTGGCTCTGAATACACCACTACTGGATGCACCCTCCTGGTCTGGCAGTATTTTTCTTTTGGAAGACATGGACAGCACAATCAAGAATTGCTGCCAAGAAAAGGAAGGCTTGATCAGCAACTCTCTCACCAACATCAACAAAGATCTCAATGCAGTCGTATCAAGCCACCTGTCAACACCAATCAACACACCATGGTAGCTTGATTCATGGACGGAGAGATAGCAAGTGTATTTTTTTATCTTTGATGTTAAATTGTGTTTTCTATCTAAAGTATAAAAATGTACAAGCCACCCGCATGAAGTACCGTTTACTTCCTTGGCTTTGGTCCCCTTTTTTGACCTGGCATGCATGCTTTCTATCTGACCTGGCTTGTGTTTCTCTTCAATTGTTCCTACTGATTGTTTGCGCTGTTGCCTTTGTTTGTTTTACTCAATCTGGCTTGGTTCAATCATCAAAGCCCTCTGTCAGCCATTAGATCGTCACTTTAAAATAGTGCTTTTCACCTCGTTCAATCTTCAAAGACCTTTGTTGGCCACACTTTGCACAACTTTTGATACATACCCACAGATGCTAATTTGAAAAGCAGGCATTTGTGTGATTCCCCAATATAGCTATTCCTTTGTTCCCTGATTTTGCGCTTTTATATGCTTTCTCTATTTTTCATTATCTCTCTTTCTTATACTAAACATATCTTGTTCACTCATGTAACGGATCTTGCCAGATCCGTACCTACTATGTACCGCAATCTACTCCATATCCAAACAACCACTAATTGTAAACCAAATCCAGAGTGCTGGATTTGGTCATCCTCTTTCCTCTACCTTTCTTGACTCACTTGTATATCGGCGATCATAGATCCCCTCTGATTGTACCACCTTTTGGTGATTTCCTTATTTGTCCTTCAGTACATGATGCTTGTCTATATAAGTACCTCACATTGCCTCAGTAATAGAAACCCTAAGTTACTTCCCACCTCTTTTTTCCCCTTTGAAAGTGTGTGGAATCACATTTGGTCATCTTTTGGTACAACATGATTATTTGATGCTTTTCAAAAGCATCAGTTTGTACAATGCTTTGCAAAATCATCAACATCTCTGGTCTGTGTTGGCCATGTACTATCTGACTTTGTGAAGCTTAATTTTCATGCTATAAAAAGGCAATGTGGGACCTCAGCTTGTTCATCTATCCAACACACAGTCCCATATCCCAATCCATACCACTTTTCATCTTGCACTAAATTTTTCAAATCCATAGCAAATTGTCTTTACCTGTGTTATACTTCCACTACTGTTTAGTCTATTATCTGCTTTGCTGCATTCTTACTCCCTAATTTGTTAATTGACCCTTCAGTCCACCTCCTGGCATTTGATCACTATCATATACTTCCAGCCTGTCTTCAAATTTTGTCGCTCGTGGCAAGTGGCACTGCTTCTTCCACTAAGTTTGCATCTCCCCAATACTTGAAATATAAGATGTAAATATGATCCCGCTTAACATGAGTTGCTGCCAGCACAGTGCCCGTGGAGAAGGCCCCCGACGTCGGGGGCCCAAAGCTGTTGCGCAAAAGTATCAAAAAAACTGTGAAATTTCTGTCCAGGCCAAATTGGAACGCTGAGCCCGCCCAGTTTGCCCCATACCCAGCAGCCAGACTCGGGTGTTGACCTCAGGAGCACTGAGCCATCATTCAACTTCACCAACAGTGATGAGCTGGGCTGAGCGGTCCTGCCCTTTGTATGAACCCATGGGGCATCTGTCAAAACATATGCTCAAGGCCATTACCGGGCAAAGATTCCCCGCAATTCCCATTTTAGATTGGGGTTGGAGCTTCGGGATCCAGATCCTGAAGAGAGTATGTCCGGTCTCGATGCCATCCTTACATCGTCCACAAGGAAATCAAGCTATCTTATTCCTCAGAGAGTCTCAGGTCTTGTTTACAGCTTGTGATCACAAAAACAACCACAAACAGTTATATCAAATCACAAATCAAGACTATCATTACTAGTAAAGGGTAGAATCGATGTCAGAACTATCAGATCATAATTAACATCATCAACGACATCTGTTCATCATTATTCTTAGGTGGTCCTCATGGATTTGGTTATGAACCACTTTTACTCAAACATGAGCGTGATGCGGTAGCAAGTCTCTTGCAGTTCCTCGAGTGTCATCATTAAACCTTCATCAGCCCCAACAGCACTATTCGACCGTTGACTTTCAACTCTCATCTTTCACCATCAATCTACCCTTTGTTTAGATCAAACCGGTACCAATTTCTTCACTGGAGAACCGCTCAAGTCACTCAACTCTATCCTTCTCCGATAATGTTGACTTACAACGACCAGCTGCTTTGGCCTTTTCCGAGATTACTGAAAAAGATGTTAGAGAAGTAGGAAGGGATACTTTAGAACCTATCATGTTCTTATTACAATCTCATGATACAGAAGTTCAACGTGCTGCTAGTGCTTCTTGGTAACTTGGCTGTCAACGGTTTGTTGCATTTCCAATCCTCTCTAGTCAATCATCACGGTCATGCGCTAATTAGAATTCATCTGATCATCATGACTTCTGTTCTCTTTATCACTTGAACAGCTGAAAACAAGTTGTTGATTGTTAAGTTGGGTGGACTTGAAATGTGACGAGCAACAACAAAAGACAACCAAATTCAAGGAAAACACAATGAAGAACGAAGAACAAAAGAACAAAAGCCGACCTAAGCGAAGGTCAGCTTTACTTCTTTTCTATCAAACTTGGGAAATAAATTCAAACAACTAACTAACAATACCAAAACATCTTATCTGTTGATTGAACAGACATATACTACCTCCACCAAGTTTTTCCTCTAAACCAAGTTAATATCTTGATTACCATTCTCCTTTGAATTGATTTTCTTGAATCAAAGAACTAACCATTTGCCAAAAAAGGATGCTAAACCTCCTCCAATAGATGATCCTGCATTACATCAAGGAAGGAAAAGAATAAAAGAACATGTAGAAGGTGATTGGCCTACTCACATATACCTTTCAAGTTAGTTGTGTTCATCTTTGTCTTATGATAAAAGAATTCAAAGAGAAACTGATTTTGAATGAATTGGTTATTAAAAAAGAAAGAGATTAAATCAATTCTATTGAAAATCATAAGATACTTGTCAAGAGAGTTCTTCAAAATGGCATAACTTGATAACCAGTCAAAGTAAGCAAAAAACCCCAATCTGTCTTGATGATGATTTGTAGCTCTTAGGCTCATTTTTTGTTGACTCTAGATGATCGATTACATTTATCACTTTCACGCCCATTAGCTCTCAAATCTCCTCAACTAAAGACTTTTAGAATAGCTTTAACACATGCTATAAACCAAATGAATTCCATTTTGTTCCATTCGCTCGATTTTGTTATCTTACAAATGACAATCAAAGTAGATCTTTTTAGCTTCAGAAGTGGGAAGTGGACATTCTTCTGTACGTCTTTTTTGACTCTGATTCAATCTTTCAAACAAAAACTGATCAAGATTTTTTTATTTTTGAAAAGCTGACAAATTTGGTCGAAAAAGTCAATGAAATTTTGAAAGAATTTGGGTTAGAAGAATACTATGAGAATCCAATCTTTCATTCATCGATTCCATGTGATTTAATAAATTCTGAAAACTCTACATCAGAAGAAAATGTAATAAAAGAAATTGAAAAGAAATCAAACCAAAACAAAGAATTAAATAAGATTAGATCATTTGAAGTTTCAATCAAGAATGTAGAATCAACTATTGAAAAAGTATATGGTCATTACCTTCAAAAGATTCATAAACCATTTCAACCTTTATTTATTCTTGGGATTTTTACTTTCTTATCAATACCATTCACATACAATTTGGGAACTCTAGCTTCAGGATTGATAAAGGAAAAAATTGTAATTGTAGAAGTTCTCCAAAGCTAATGAGAAGGATTTGCCTTCAAAGTCATCTGTAAATAAGATCTCCAGGAATACATTGTAAGGTGCACATCTACACTCAACCCCTTTGGCTCTCAAGTCATACATATACCAATATATCATAAATGTAGTGAAGCATTAAAAAATGACCATGAGTTCACAACAGCCCAATCAATTTTGTCATGTTCTCAAGGGCAGCAGCCTGTATACTCTCCTTACCCATACAGCAGTAAAGTCTTCCGGTGCAAACTGATTTGCAGATCCACTCGAATGAAAAGTTGAATCCATTCTTTGATCCTTTACTCAATAAAGAGGCACAATGTTGATTGATTTAAGATTAAATCAAGAGATTTGAATGATGCATTACATTTCATATTGTAGAAGAAGTACTACTACTACTATTAGATTGAGCATCAAGTGAATCAAGTACAGGTCCCAGTACATGCCAGCAGGTTTACTTAATATGTCCCTCATCCTATCAGAATTGAAAATTTCTAAAGCAGGTAAAAGATCAAGTGTAGCTTTAACTTCAACCTTTGAAAATTTAGCCCTCAATTGTTTGATTCGATTTTTCACCATTTTAATTTCTGGTTTCGAAATCTTGGGTTTCTTGGATACTCCTAATGCTGATGGTCTACGTTCAGTTGAGATTTCTAATTCGTTTTGGGTTTGATGTTAATCTAATTTGATTCCTACTACTTTAGATTTTTCTATCATCCATTCAAGTTCTTCTTCAATATGTTGATTAACCTTTTCATTTAACTTTGTTTCCCATTCTTTTGTTTTATAACGTCTTGTATGACGTCCTGCGGAAAATTCCCAATCTGGTACTAATAATCCCGGTACTATTGGGATGTTTTTGGTCGGATTTTGAAAATAATCTGGGAATCGGTTTCTTAGTTCTGGTGAACTTGATAGCCAAAGATGGTAATCCTCATATTCTTCTGGATCTACTGTAGATTTCCAAGTATCTAGAGGTGGTGCGAATAGGTCTTTGCGATCTGAAAAAAAGCAAGGACAGAGGCAATCACGTCAGCCAATTTATTTCTAAGCGCACATAGGCCTTGGGTATTATAGGAAATCCAATGATCATGGGCTGATGATAGATCATGAGAATTAAGTGCTTACTTTCTCTCGGTTGGACGTGTGAGACCTCGATAACCCGTTGATCTGCGAGCATAGGATAAGGTATGAAGTTTAGCAATCTACGAAGAAAGCTCACTCTTCAAGGTGTCAAATCAACTTACCAACAATCTCTCCATCCCTTCTACGCAGTTCCTTAGCCCATTCAGCTTCCATAAGTGTTTGATAACGCTCACGAGCCTCGATTCGTTTCTCAGAATCTTGAAGTCCTATCATCCATTTATGTTCGACAGGCCAAGGAATGATTTTCTCCGATTCTCTTAATGGTTCAAGTTGTTGTATTGAATGTGGTGTACCAATTCTTGTCCAATGAATCTCTTTCCTTCAACCATTTCTTACAGACTCATGTTGAACTTCTTGTAAGTTTTCATAGTAAATCCTGTTACAATTAATAAATCAAATCAGAAACTTGGAACTTTGACCAGAGTGTGATTTTGGAGAAAATAAAAATTGATGGATGCTTAACTCGTCTGAACCTGGACTCATCAGTCTGACTGTACTATACTCGAATTCGATTGGAACACTTCTCACATATTCAGGTAATTCAGGATGAGCTTTTTCAGACTTATCGGTCTAAACAAAATCATACAAATCCCAATCAGTAAATCAATCATAAAAAACATAAACCTCTCAAAAATACATCAAAAGTGACGAATTCCAAACTAACCCAGAACTCAGGTTCCAGTAAAACAATCCGATTAGTAGTTCTATCCACCTGATAAACCGTACCAATCTTACCTCTAAACTCTTTTGTACAATCATCACTCGATCACCAGCTGTAAGATTTCAAAACTTAATTCGATCTGAAAGATGTACAATAAAATAATTTGTGTCAATCTCCGTGTAGTCAAAATACCCTGCTGTACTTCTATAGAAGCATAAGGCCATAGATAAGTCAGATTTGACATTTTGGAAGAAATTCTAAAAGTTGAAGAATATGACTCCACTGAAAATTTGATGATCACATGATCGGAGTGACCAGGCTTTTGACTTCGACGAGTTTCCCAACCTCCATCCATATTCTCGGGACCCCGACCAGGTAGGATGAGGTTTGAACCTACACCATAATGATGATTAGAGGTTGAAACAACTTGAGCTACGAGTAAGGCGCTGGCTAAGTCAAAACGAGACACCGGATTATCAGGGAAAATCGGGATGGGATGACCATAGACGCGAAATCGGGCAAGACCACCTGGAATGAAACACTGGTGAGATGGAGAGAAGGTCACAGTAGGAAATGAGCAAATGATTACGAACCATCAGGAATCATGTGTAACTTCAGATATTGGTAAGTCTCGGCGGTTTGCTCGATTTTGAACAGGTGACGTGATGAAGGACCTAGAGGCACGGCTGGCAACAATTCTTGCCACTGCTTTTTCCAAACCACATCAATCAAACAGTAATGAGAAGCTGATTGGTTCATCTCATTGGGAACGTACCTGGGAATGATCAGCACATGGAGCTATTGTGGAGGTTGAATCGGATTGAGCGCTGATGGGAAGTCCAAAGACAGAACAAGCTGAAGCTTTGTTGCCACTGAAGTGGGTGGTGTCGAGATCAAAGCCTTCGATAGTGGCGGAAGAGACGCCGAGGCGAATGATGACCCTATAGATGAAGTTTGTCAAAAGCCATGATAAGTTGAGCTGATCAGGATCTGACTCGAAGTGAGATTGGGTTTATGACTGACCAATCATATGTAGGATTGTGACGACGAGATTCCCATCCCTGAAAGAAGATTCAGAATACCAGATTGTCAAGATTCATAAGGGAAATCAACAAAAGGTGGAGCAAGTTTCAAGGATACTTTATGGAGAGCTTCCAAGTGTTCAGTGAGGAACACTGAGCGCTCAGTCGTTAATACTGAGTGTTCAGGGCCGCTTGTCTCCTAGTCTGCCTGAGGCTTGACTCAGACGGATGAAGTTCAGCGTAAGGAATGTTCTTCCAATCTTTCCCCTTTGTGGATAATTGTACGCTTCTGGGCCACAAAAATCACACAAATGTGACAAAATTGCCAAGATCTTTGGGCCCCCGAAGTCGGGGGCCTCCTCCACAGGCACTGTGCAGTGTAGTTTTTTAGGCAGAAACTAAATTACAAACGTAAAGGTAAGAACTTAGAACATAGCTTGTACGCTGCTTGTAAAGTTTCAAAGCTGTTGACTGTGGTGGGCATTCCCACATGTTCTCTAGTCTTTAAAATTCTTATTGATACAGCTATTCCATTATATGTTGGACATTGAGAAGAATTTTTTTTTTTTGCTACTCTAAAAAAGATTAAACCTCAAAATTCATCACTGAAGACAAAAAAATACAGTGTTTGCTGTGTTAAATCCGGTTAAAAACACAAGCTGTAACTTTTTCCATTTTTCCTTGAGGTCCAACATATAAGGCAATAGTAGTACCAGGTCTTACATCAGGTCAAGCCCTTCAATCAAGACAACTGTCAGCCCTGATACATACACAGTACCCAAAAATACCTTGTAATATAGAATTATCATATAGAAAACCTAATTACACGTACATAAATCTTAGAAAATATATGTAACACGTAATATAACATATGAATAACCTCATTACATATACACATACACTCAAAACCACACGTAATATGTGATAAAACAACATTTGCACCTCATAACTCAGTGTCAAGAGTCAAACTGCTTATACTACATAATATAGGTAACACACATCTGTAATTAAGTATCACTAGTGATGATCATAACATTTAGTGATGATAAACCCTGAACCAGTGCACTGTGAACGTCTTTCAACTTACCCAAGTGGGAAGGGGAACACAATTGGAAGTATAAATTTTTGTACAAGGATCTATCACTGGATAGTTGAGCCATGAGACCCACATTACATACATGCAGCAGGGTGAGTGAATAGGTGGCTACCATGGAGATTCAGGTTTGCTCAGTTATGTCCTCATCTGGATGAGTGACTCATATGTAATACATGCTGTAACTTTTTTTCAGCGTGACAAAACCATTCCAGAAATTGACTACATACACTGACTAAAAGTTATGGTGTAATTTTGTCAACTAAACTTCATGTAACACCCTTTCTGTTAATGAAAAATGGCAGCAAGAATGTTGCCTGAGTAGCAATGACGATATATGTAGTGGATTTTTGGGACAATTTTGTCAATGACAAAAAAGTTACATGATGTATCACTTGCAATTCATTTAGTCAAATGAGCAGACAGCTGAGCATACCTGTATGTACATGATAAGCAACTATCAACTAAGCCTGCTGCACATATTTAGTGTGTGTTTTATGGCTCAGGTGTGCAGTGATGGATCCTTTTATTACAAACTAAACTCTCAATCATTTCCCCCTTCCCACTTGGGAAATTGAATGATGTTAACAGTGAATGAGAGTATACAAACCCCTCCTGTCTCAGCCTTCAGAGATTTTGCTTCAAGAGTTTATTACCCATCATTTAAATAACAACTTTAAGGTAATAGTGAAGTTCATAATCAAGATTCTTATACCAATAAGACTAGTGATTTACTTCATTACTTTAGACAAATCCCTGAATTAAAGTAAGTAAAACACCCTTCACCTTTCTGGATCCTCTACTTTCCCCAAGCAGAATCATTACTAGGTTGGTGACCTTCAACAAGGCAAAGGGTAGTGGCCTATATCCAAGTACACAGGTTGGTGTCCATAAGAACAAGTGATCTTGACCTCACTCTTCAAACTGTCAAATAGAGGGTTGAAGGAAAACCTTGGAGCCAGTTTTCATTAATAATAATCACTTATAATCATGATTAAGACCTCCTTTTAAGGAGTCATTTGACTGTAGTCTGCCTAGATTTGTCTAAATAGACCAGTCCCTTTATCCTTTCCCTTTCTCTTTAAAATGTTCATTTGTAATTACTTCCTATTTGAAATATAACTTCATTATTTAAAATTATAATACCCCACCCTGCTCAATCAGTGAGCCTTGAGTTCTCATCTAAGTCTCACACTGCCAGCATTAAAGAGGTTCCCAGATGGGAATATGGGTCCTAGTGATCAGATTCCCATTCTGCTACTGTTACACAGTTCCATGAATATTTCCTGAGTAGCCATTGTGATATATGTAGTCAATATTTTGAAATGTGTTTCTCAATCTGAACAAAGTTACAGCATGTATTACACATGATTTTTTTATCTAGATGAGCAGATAACTGAGCAGACCTGTATGTAGCTGATAGCTAAGGATTTACTCAGATGTTTGCACATATGTAGTGTATGCTTTATGGCTCAGATGTGCAGTGCAAGATGATTTGATGCTCCATTCTTCTCTCAATGATATTCCCAGCCTAGGTCATGTTCCGACCAGGGAACCTATTTAATGCTGGCAGTGTCAACCCTCACATCAACCTCCAAAATTCTTTAGTTTCCCTAGTTGTCAACCATGATCTTCCTATCTCCTTAATCAATGCAAAAAATCTGTGAACTCCTTGCTATGGTCAATACAACTTCATTATCTCTCTTATCAAAGCACACTTGTGTTTCTGAATGAATCTAATACCAATCTGTCTGAGGTTCTATCACCAATCTACTCTCATTGGTTCAACACATCAGTCTTACTTGTGATGGTGATAAATTCCCCAAGCAATGTTGGCATGCTTGGTATAACTGCTCATTGGATTGATGACAAGTTCAAAATGTACAGTATCATTCTTGCTTTGAAATTGAAGCCAATCCAATTTTCAATTTTGATTGTTTATAACATAGGCCTGGTACAATTCTAATTTCAAGGAGTTAAAAATTTGTAGTTTACCAATGATGAAGAAGATAGTTCAATATCAAGAAGCCACTGAGAAGATAGCTGTCTATATATGCTCTGCCATACTTGACCCTTGCCTCAATCTCAATGCAGTCAAACGGCCCGCCATGAAATTGCTTGTTGGGGGACCTGAAGACTTGCTCACATACTTTACTCATCAGGCCTTAAAGTTCAAACCATCTCATAATCCCAACATCAAGATCATCAAGTCTGAAGACAATTCCAAACCTGATTAACCCTCTAACTTCATCAAGTGCCACAAAGCAGTTCCTATCAAGCATAAAATCAATGAATAGAAGGACACCCAACGCCTGTGACGGTGTGCCTCAGTCCATTACATAAGTTGGGGCTAGTTTTTGTTACTAGAGGAAAAGAGAGGCCAGGAGCATTGGCACCAGGTTGTGTACCCAGGCTGGTTGTGAAATGTGAGTGGTAATATTCCAAAGTTGAGAAAGTTCTACAACTCAACTTCTTGCACTCACACCTTCTCCCTCTAGAATCACAACAACTTATTTGAGTTGTTCCTACAACTCTTTCTCTGTTTTCTTTTTTCACCCACCCACCTCCTGGATGAGAAGCCCCACAGGTCTACAGTGAGATTCCTTTACAAGAGTGATGATGGCTGCACCAAATCCCATGCTAATATAAAAAATGCTTCTTATCGGAACAGACCCGATAGCAGCATAAAATGTGCTCAAAATTATGCTATGCTTAAATGTCATGCCTAGGGCCAAGAAGTTTTTTTTTGGTGCAGTAAATGGCCCAAATGAGTTGTAAAAAACATATAGAATCATGTATTGTTTGAAAAAGTGCAGGGAAAGAAAGCATTTGAAAAAAAAATGGAGCAAACCAACTGAAGATTAGTTGTAAAACAACTTATTCAATAAGATCACACATCAAGCAATGAGCTGTGAAATGAGATTGATCAACTCAGCAGTCAGAAGGTTACGAGATTAGATCGGCATGACAAGAAGTGAAAATGCAAGGGGCTCACTCATCATCGCTTTCAGAGGAAGATGATTCAGAGGTGTAGTGACTTGATTCAGAAGCTGAGGAATTTGATTTGGTAGATGGAGACTTTGATGCCAATTGAGGGATTGATACATTTGATTCATTTTGGAGATTGGGTAGATGAGATGAAATCTTTGCTTGAGTTTGAGTAGAGAAGAACGCGGTAATCTTTGGCTGGGTGAGATTTTGGTTCTGTCTGAGTGTTAGATCATCCATGAGCTTGTTCAAAGCTTGCACATGTTTGGCTTCGGATTGATTGACTTCTGGATGGAAGTACTGAACTGGGCGCGAAAACATGAAGTATTTCAACTCGTTGATGGCTGATTTAGCTTGTGAAATTGTAATCGGTTGACAAGGCTTATCAGCATCATCAGCCGCCTCCTCTTCTGCTGGTAAAACTTCATGACCGGTTGTAGTGGTAGCAAGTATCTCTATGTCAGTAGGCATTGGCATTTCAGCTGCAGTTGGTTGAGTTTCAACCTCAGCGTTGAGGAGGGCTTCAATACTAATTCTATTGGAGCAGCTACTTTCTTCAAGTCTAGAGCAAGAGTCGAGTTGATTCATTTGATCATTGAGTGCTGAAACTGCTTGATCGAGGCCTGCATCAGTGGCAAAGCAAGATGTTTCATCTTTGTTAATGTCTAGATCTTCGTCTTGATAAGCCGCTATGACGCCAGTGTGTATGTTACAGTTCGTAATAGTCTCTGCTGATATCAAGTTCCAAGCTTCTTGAGCCATGAACATGGCCTTGAGTTGATTGATGGCAAATACATCCTTGGCTGGCATGTTAGGGTTATCTTTGTACCTTTGAATGGCTTCAGCAAAAAGTTCGCGCCTGTAGATGGCCTTGAAGGCCTGAATGATCCCAGCATCACAGGGTTGTAGATGACTGGTCATATTTGGTGGGAAAAATTCACATCTGATGTGACTTCATTTTACAGTTTTAGCTGCTAAAGTATGTCCGCTGAAGTTGTCAAGGAGTAGGAGAACATTGCGACCTTTGTTGGCCATTTGTTCATTGAAGTGTAGTAGCCAATCACCAAAAATGATTGCTGTCATCCATGCTTTTGAATAGAAGGTATAATCGAAGAACCAGCAAGAAGCATCTTGACGGCCAAAAGATCTCGGGCAACGAGTGTTGCCAATCACAAGTGGTTCAAGCTTATCGGAGCCATCCGCATTGCAGCAAAAAAGGTATGAAAGACATTTTTTTGAGCCTTTAATCCCAGAAGTCAACACTGTAGCTAGTGTTTGATTAGGTGGCATGCTGAAGTATGAAGAATTTGATGAGTACATACAAGAAACTTGAAGCAAAGAAGCAAATGAACAATACTTACCACCACAGGAGGCCGGTTTCATCAGCGTTGTAAATATCACAAGGCTCAAAACCTTTTGTGAGATCAACCATTTTCTTTTTTGCACTTTCAGCATTGACAGGATCAACAGCACCTGCTTCACCATGCATCTGGAAATTAAAGATGTTGTACCTCCTCTTGAACTTGTTGATCCAGCTGGTTGAGTATTTAGATGTGATTCCAAGGAGCCCAGCAAAGTGAGCAGCCTTTGTGCGAAGGACATCAGCTGTGATGATGAGCTTGTGGGCATGAGCTTCAAGAATCCAGTGGAACAGGGCTTGTTCAAGATCAGGGTGTTTACTTGTCCGGAGCCGCTTGACTGAACCGTTTCCGAGTGTTGAGGTGATGTGTATTGATGTCTTTTTTTTGAGCCATCTGCTGATACAAGCTTGATCGAGGCCAAAGTGAGCAGCAGTCTCTGCTTGCGTTGTCTTGTTGTTGATATGCCAGCGGATAACCTCTTCTTTTTTATCAAGGGAATGATTTTGTCGCTTGGGCTTGAGCACCCTCTTTCCGGCTGTAGACTTGACAGAAATAGTTGATTTAGTCTTCTCTTGTGGCGGGGATAATCTCGAGCTAGCCGACTTGCTCTTCTTGGTTGATTGAAGCTTGCCTGATTATTAATTGTAGATGAGTAATAATAACACATGGAGCTACAAATGAAATTAGTTTCTATCCTGACTCACTATGACTAGATCAAACTTGATTTTCTGGTTCTTGTGCCCGTTGGCGGATTGCTTTCTTTGCATTGGAAACCTTGGTATATCCAGACAGGAGTTGAGGCACGACCGAGGTTTCAGTAGCACCTGCTTCTAAGAACATAGAACATCAAAGTATTTGAGGACACTAAACATTTATCATTGAAGAATTAAAGAAGCGTGCAAGCCTACTTATTAGACCATTGATAATCCTGTCTAGTTTGATTGACACAAGGCCATTGTGTTCAGGTTTCCAGGTATGATGCTTGCGACATTTAGTAATATAGCCCAAAAGGCATTCTAGACCATACTTCCCGCTTTTCAAGCGCTCCTTGAAATCTGCTTCAGGAACATCTAAGCCATAGGCAGCATCCATGCTTTTATTAACTTTACCCCACATCCCCACATCTAGATCATTTGGCGAGATTATCAAGACACAGCTGAAAGTTGTAAAGATGTAACCATGCCTCTCAGCTAAGCCCAGAGGGGAGGTCCGGCTAAGAGACAAGATGCGCGCAAGAATCTGATCAACAGATGAGGTTGACATATTTTAGATGAGAAAAAATATCTGTAGATATAGAAATTTGATGTTTTGAAACTCCTGAACTTGAAGGAACTTGGTGGTGAGGGAGAAAATGTGTTCTCAGTTTCTCATGCCAAACCTGGGTGCTCAGCTGTTGTCAGTTATGTAATGCTCCAAAATGATGCACCTATTGAATAATATGTGCTAAAGAAACTTGGCAGCAAAAATGGACAGGCATTTTTTCAATTGGTCTTGGCTTTTTGAGTTGATTCAGGCTAAAATGTACTCCACTTCACTCCACTTCACCTTCCTTTCTCACATCACATAGAAGCATAACCACATGTATAAATTATGCTATGCTTCTTTTTTCATGCTTCACATGAAATTTTACAAGCATATCAGTCAAAACCTGGAGCATATGCTTAAAATGCTTATAAATCTGAATTTACCTCCTACCAAAAATGGTTGCACCATTTTGTATGCTTAATACAAAATATGCTTGTAAAGGCAATGCTTAAAAAGGAATCTCACTGTATTACAATTGTTAATGAAGGGGAACCCAGGATGAAAAGGAATATATTTTTATTCCTATACCTGGGTCCCCCTACCAGGGCCACCCCCATGCCCCTGTAAGTAGTACGTTAAGGACTTGTATAGATTGTAAGTTTTTGATGACCTGTAGCGGAGGTTGTACTATATCTGTGATAAGGGTTTTACATCCTTTAGTACATATATGTGTTAAGGCTCAGACCGGCTAGGCACCAAAGCAGACAAGCCACTCAGCCAACTCACCTGTTTTTGGTTTAGGCTAGTTAGAATGATTAGGAAGCTTTAGCTCAAACCGGTCAGAAGGTTTCTGAAGATTGTGATCTAAACCAGGGTTTCTCTTTCTCGTGTTTCATCATATTGTAAATGCCTTGTGAAACATGTTTTGTATAAAAGCTACTGTGTTCTTCTGAAACTTGTGTTGTCTTTTCTCTCGTCACATTATCATTTTGTTTTGGTAGAATAGCACTAACGCTAGTCCTTCTAGGTAGAACTACATTTCTCTTTTATGCAATAGTCACATTATCATTTTGTTTTGGTAGAATAGCACTAACACTATTCCTTCTAGCTTTGTCCCACTCTACAATATGAACACAATATGTAATATTATGTGTAAGACTTAATAATTAATGTATTACGGATATCCACATAAGTTTGGTATAGTATACCATAACCAACCCCGCCTTGTAGGAGTGGAATATCTCACTCCCCCTCCAGAGGAGGGGAAGCAGGATTTACTGGATTACTTGAAGTTACATGAACATCACTGGCCCAATTTAGCATGTATGGAAAGAGCTATGCTTGCTGTACCTGCCACTAGTGCTCCATTGAAGAGGTGCTTTTCTAGTGCTTTACAAGTCATGAGTGACCACTGTGCATGTGTATTTCACCCCCTAAAATCTTGAGCCTCAAGTGTGTTTTCAAAGTTGGTCCAAGGAGTTCAAGTAAGATTTCTTTTCTTCCAGGTAGTTATATAATAATATGATAGCCATATGATAGCCTTCTATACATATGAAACTGCAATCTTTATCATCAAATTATGCCCCTTCTGCCTATCTTTGCCTTTAAATTTAGCCTTCAATGTATCTCACAACAGCCTCAAATCAATGTGAATCTGCAATGAAATTCCCTTCTGCCTGTTTTTGTGCTTAAAATGGAGCTCAAAGAATGTCCCTTCCACCGGTTTTTGCACTCAAAATGAGCCTGGTCCTGAGTCTTACAATTCAGGGTGCGCCTTGACTGGCCCTGGGGTGGCACCATCACTTCTGGTCTTGGTTCATAGTCCAATGCTGTAGCATAGATTTACATACCATTGTGAACACAGGAAAGCTTTTATGTATCACATGCATGTAAGATGTACAAAGCACCTGTAAGAGCATCTCCAGAAGTCCAACCTTTGTGAACTGGTAAAACATGTACAAGGCCCTCTCAAAATGTACAGCTTGCTGTATTCTCCCTCAATAAGTGAGTTCCCTCCAACACAAACCTGAAAAGAACTTTCCAAGGTTATTCCCCTGCCAAAAACACACAAGCTCAACCTGATCCATAATAAATGATATTTCATTGAGGTGTTCTGTGAACCTTTAAACATGATAAAGCTTCATGTGGTTATTGCTGGACACATGAGGTACAATTGTGTCCAACACATCACCAATACTGTGGTATTCATATTTGTAAATGACTCTTGGCCTATAAAGATGTTGACATGTGAAACCTAGTATCCCTGAAAATGATTCTCACACATGTTGCCAGGTTTGAGAAAACTGGTGACCCCTGGATGATTGACATCTTTGTTGCCAAAGCCCTTTTCACCTTGTCTTTTTGTGTCCAATCAATCAATCCATCTCAGATTTTGAGAAAACTCCATGATAGCCACTGTAGCAAGGAAAAACAGTTGTCACACTATAGACAGTGAAGCAAATTGACCGCACATTACGTCTGTGGGATTCCATCTTGACCATTGTAGCACTGTAGATCTCTGATAATAAAGATAGCAACTCCGTTGCAAGCATTTGAGGTCTGACAATATCACTGGTAGGATGAGTCCCATTTGGTCAAAGATTTCCTCCCAATGTGAGAGTGGGTCACCCTGCCTTTGGGGGCAATGCCTGCGCGACACTGTACAGATGCTGTTCGTCAACCGCCATTTGTTCAAATCATAGACATACTTTACCTGCCCCGTCCTATTGATGTAGTTGATGTACTCGGGCGAAGGAGAGCGCTCGTCATGTTTCAGCTTTCGAGACATAGCTCCCTTAATGGTTACTTATACAAGGCTCATTTGAGAGAAAGCTAAAGCTGATGAAAGTAGTTGTTACGTTTCTTTCCCTCACAAGATACGCGTAACGCAGGTCACTCAAGGGTGCGATGTAAATTGGAACCAAGTCTTCCGTTCCGCTTTCGACATCTACAAGTTGAGCCTTGGGAAATTGGGAATCATCTTTGACTATTGTAGCTCTAAGCGTAGCATGATATCAAATGTATCCGTCTGCGGTGCTCATGCCCTCACGGTATGAGATGTCTACCAGCCCCCACGAGTCACGGTAGTAGCGCAGCGCCAAGTCAGCTTGAAGTAGAAGCGCCATTTTGGCCTGAAGATTATCTGAGTGCAAAACGATTAGGAATCAAGGTTGATACTTACCGCATTGCGGTAGAGTGCGTGGTAGGATGCGACCCAAGGTGGGATAAACTCTTCCTGTTTGAGCTGTGTAGATGCGATTCTCCTGTGCTTCAATCCCGAAACAAGACCGAGCTGGTCCATACACACAATATGATGGTGCTTGAGAGCGTCCAATTTCGCACAGCTCTCTCCGGAGTTGCTATATAGAAGTTTTGCAGGCACACCACATCAGTTCTATTAGGACATTCTTGCGTATAAGAAGGCCTTTTAAACCAAGCCCGATTGTTGAGACCTCATCAGATACCTTTCTACGAGCTCTCCTCTTTGCTCTAGAAGATCACTTCTCCCTTATACCAAGTCGAATACCTTGAGATTTCATACTTCGATCTAGACGCCTACCTTGCCGCAAGATTCGGCTCTTTCATTACTTGAGCCTTATTTGAAACAATCAGTACATAGTCTTTGAAAGCCCCCGATCACCGTAACCCTTATGATCAACCATTTTGGATTGCTTCTTCTTCTTATGTACGGTGTGATCCAAGATATTCAATGTCACGACACAAAAGAAGCAGTAGCACCTAGAAAGGAATACAAACTGGACTGCGAATTCGAGGTTTCTTCCAAGAAGAGATTGCGTAAGTATGAGTGGATCGTGACTAATACCACTGGAGCTCCCGATGGCTTTTGGCGTTCTGTGCTCGCAATTAACAATCAAATGCCCGGCCCGTTGATTGAAGTACGTGATAAATACATGCTTGATGGACCCAGTGAGAGCTCCATGCTGACTCAACATTGACGACAGGCGAATGAAGGTGATGATGTGGAGGTGACCGTCATCAACAAACTCGATTCTCCGCTTACTATTCACTGGCACGGCCTTTATCAGGTAAGGGATGGTTGCTTCCACCGAACAGTCTTTTCCCTCATTGTATCTGAGCTTGTAACTGAGACAAAATACCACCAACTTGCAAACAACCATTACGTCTGCTTTACTGCCTTTCGCTCGTCGCGGCTATTTTTGGATGGTGATATCAACTTAGAATGGAACAAAGTGAGTCGAGGATAGCCATTTGTATCGCAGTCGCCAAGCATGATCCTGAGCTGACATCTCCTTTCATAGCTGGGAAGATGGAATTTCTGGTAACGTTCACGATTCTCGTAGCTAAAACACACCTCGGCTAAAATAAAAACTTCAATTGTTAAGGTATCACACAATGCCCCATTCCAGCTGGAGTCACATACACTTACAAGTTTACACTGGCCAATCAGTGAGTTTTCAATGCATTTCTTTATCTTTGAATTGTCCGGCTGACTGGTTCGATGCGGTCATGACAGGTATGGAACATTCTGTAAGTCAAGAATGGATATCGCCTCGAGATTTCTTAATGCACTTATTTCTTGAGCCTAATGCTGCTTTCCTGAACCTCCATGTCGGAATGACCAACTGTGAAGGGTATCAGTAAGTTTCTTCGGTATTTGCTCAGACGCGTAACCTGGGAAGTGTCTCTGATAGTTTGCTTCTCAAGTGCTCATTACCAGTCCCTCAAGACGGATGGGCTTGTCGGCCCGTTGGTTGTCCACTCGCCGCGGGATCCATTGAAGCGCGGAATCGACTTTGACGAAGAGATTGTATTGCTCTTACAGGACTGGTACCACACGTGAGCCACGCAATTCAGTGCAGTGATGGAATGCCTCAGTGACAAGTGCTGACAATGAGTCGAGTTAGTCCCTCAAATGTGATTGACCCACAGATGAGGTCGACCCAAGGATATATGGGATTCCCGTCGCCGCCGAGTGCCAACTCAGCACTTATCAATGGGATTGGCCAATGGGATTGTAGATTCGCTTTGACCGATGATCGTTGCAGAAAGAATTCACCTCCAGAATTTCACCTCGTTGCCGGCACCAAAACCCGGTTCAGGTTGATTCAGGCCGGGTCTCATGCTATGTTCTTCTTCTCAGCTGATGAACATACCCTTAATGTCACTGAGGCTGATGCTACACCAGTACACGGACGTCAGTCTTCCACAAGAAATGCACCTCCTTTTTTATCACAAGCTATTGCTTATAACCTTTGACGCGACTGATTTATGAATCCACCCCATCTACAGCTCCTGCCATCCACAGAGTCAAGTTTCACAACGGCCAAAGGTACTCTGTCATCTTGAGCGTGGCTGCCAACGAAACCGGTACTAGCTTCTTTCTGAGGGCTTCTATGGATCCCGATTGCTGGGTCTGGTAACGCCATTTTGCTAGCAGAATTACTACCCAATGCAGTTGAGACCAGGCTAACCTCGTGTTTTTGTCCGCTGTGTATCAGGGTGACAAGCGATTTGCAGAAGACTGCCTTTGCAATTATACGTGTCGTCGATGCAACCACCAGGACTTTCTCCACAAAGCGACCTACAAGCAGAGACTGGGCGGATCGAATAAATGGAGACTGTAGAGATCTCGATCCCAATACATTAGTACCTATCATTCCTGTCCGAGTACCTCAAACAGTCGACGGGGCGGGGGCGTTGGCTGTTGGCTTAGGCTTTCGAGTTTTTTCGACAGGTGCCCAACTGCCTACGAGTGCTGGGGTACCTAGCTCAAACAATTCGAGACCTACACATCCTGTGTTGCAAATCAAGGACATCAAGTCTGGAATTGTCAGTATCCCTCCGCCTGGTACCAACACCACTTTACCCTCGATTACTGTCAATGCTCAGGTGACATCCGCTCCAGCTGGGGCCGGGGGGGCTTATTTTGTTAACAACGTGACATGGCAAGGTTGGAGATCTTTTCTATTGTAACGTTCTGAATGATTAATAAGAAAGAATTGCTGATGAAACAATGTGAAATCTCTATGCGAATCAAAACTTCCTAGCAAATCAACTCAATCCTGTGCTACACGACTTTGCTGCAGGTGGACCGGGACGCACTGATAACTCAAAGATTGCCAGTGTGGTAGTAAGTGGATCTCTTCCAGGCTGAAGATTGCAAAGAAGCATGCTTATGTTTGATTCTGTGCGAGAAGTATCCGACCTTGGGCTGGTATGATCTGTACCTTGTGAATTTGGAGCAAGCAACGAACCACCCTTTTCACTTGGTAAGTCCCTAAAGGCGGCAGTATTCCTCATAACCATTTGCATCAGCTCAGCTGATGTCAATCTTGAGACATCTACACATCTTCTTAATCGAATCAGCACGGCCCAGAGATGCACATTGTAGCCATTGGAACCGGCACACCAACACCTGAAAATCTCAGGAACTTGACTTATTCTACACAAAACCCCCTACGAAGGTACTGAATTTTGAAGTTTTGTTTTATCATGGAGTCACATCTGATCGCTCAGTTTGTTTTTTGAAAAATATAGGGACACAATCTTTCTACAAGGTGGCACTTATGCTGTAATAAGACTACGTACAGATCTTCCTGGGATATGGGCCGTGGTAAGTATACCAAAGCGCATAGTTTTGTCAGAGGCGAAGATCAAATCCCCATAGTTCTTGATTTGCTAACATTCCACGCCTCATTGTTTACTTATAACCTAGCATTGTCATATTCAATTTCATTTGTAAGTTTTGGTCTTTCTGCGTAGCGAGCTTACATATCTTTCCCGCATCAGAAGAGAAACTGATTATATCTAACTATGGTCATTCTTAATGTCATTTGGTGTTCAGGGCTGATGGTACGCACTAAAATGGATTTTCCCATTCGACAGAAGCTGACTTATTTTCTTACCCAGGGTTTCTCGGTATGATCGTGATTCAACCGGATAAGATCAAGAATTTCAAGATTCCTCCGAAGACCAGAGATCTTTGCAAGACTCCCATCCCTTCTCTTAGGATGTACGCCGATCGTATTTGAGCAGCTCTTTTTTCATTATTTCTTGCATTTTCTGTGTATACTTTTCATCAAGAGAATCAACGGGATTGAGGTTTATAACTGTAATTATTGTATATACTACTGATTTTAGCTGCTAACAAACTTGTTTCATCTCTTTATCCATTTGATTACAAGTTGGACATTTTTATGCCTGTGCATACTTTTCATCAAGGCAATCAACGGGATTGAGGCTTATAACTGTAATTATTGTATATACTACTGTCACTGATTTTAGCTGCTCAGAACACATTTGTTTTGTTCCTTTATCCATTTGATTACATGTTGGACATTTTCATGCCTGCAATTCACATCTCAAATCGGTGATCGAGGGTCTTTGCCTGAGCCACTTCACTTGATTGGAATTTTATGAAGATTGAACTGGCATCGTGATAGTCTCCTGTTTATACTTTCAATGAACCTTTGACCCCGAGTTCTACATTGTTATAAACTTGAGAAAAGAGTTCAAATTCTATAGTATCGACATCGAAGCACTCTGGTTAAAAATGTATCTCAAAAACTTGCACACGAAAGAGGTCCTTGGTGACCATGCTTGAATCGAGCTCAAAGCTCTTTGAGACATCCACCTGAAATCTTCACCCAGGGACCATATTCAGAGCACTCAAAATAATTATCAAAAATCAAACTTCGAGCATCACTCTGCCCTTTGGAATTTGGTATCCATCCCGTCACTTATGGGATACAACGTTAAAACCCCGCTTTTGTCACCCTCCCAGTTTCTCAACTCGGCCTTCTTGGCAATGGCAATTGTAAGAGATATGGCTGTTGTTTAGCTTGAAAATCGTTGTTTTATGTGAATCTGAGTTCTGTGAATAGATGCGACTGATGTAACAGGGAGTGCTAAAAGACCTCGATGCTCTTTGCTCTATCAGTCAACATCGTATATTTAACATAGTCCCACAATGTCGCTCGCAACATGGGCAAGCAAGGTAAAGTCTGATAACTTGCATATTTGACTTGACAAGCAATCAAGTGTTTGTGGATGTCACAAGACAGTTTGACCTGTGAAATATAGGCCTGGCGTTTCAAACTTTTGTCTGCTGGTTTTAGACCAAAACCTAACCCTACCACATCCTAACCATTTTTGGTTTAACTCAGCTCAGCTCTATACGCTCATTGTTCAACCACATCGCATTATCTGCTCTCCCTTTCGCGGTATCCACAAGTTCATCGTAGAAAGAGTCTTCAAGGTCTTTCGGACCATTAATATTCGAACATGACATCCAAAAATGGCGCAAGCAAGGCAACTGAATCAAAAAAGATGTCATCCATCAGTTTAGGCAAACTAAAAAAAACTTCAACTACTCAAGCCCCAGTAATTTCAAGCGGTATTCCTACAAACGTGGACAACGATGATGATATTATGATCGATTTAGACACACCAGCACCACTGGTTGGACCTAGTTCGACTGTTAACAAACCCCAAGAAGGAGAGGATACCTTAATGCAGTTTGGTGAAGTTAAGGAGCAAAAGAACGCAAAAGGTCTTACACAGACTGCCAAGGTATGTCAAACTGACTGGCACTCACATATCGTATGGATTCTACGTCAAGTTTGGTTTTTGACATCATGGGTCTCTTAGGTTCCAATCCCACCACATCGAATGACTCCTCTAAAAGCATCATGGCCACAGATCTATACCCCACTAGTAGAAGAGCTAGGCTTACTAGTACGAGTCAATCCAAGCGGTCGTCGGATAGAACTCAAGACATCGAAACACACTCTTGCTCCAGCTTCTTCTACAATGACTAAAGCTATGAATTTTTTACAATGTTTCAACCTTGGGTTTGCAGTAGAAGATGCAGTAGCATTATTAAGAATTGAAGAAATCTATATCGAATCATTTGAAATTAAGGATGTCAAAGCCTTAACTGGTGATCATTTGAGTCGTGCTATTGGACGAATTGCTGGTAAAGATGGTAGAACTAGGTTCACTATTGAAAACACCAGTCGAACAAGAATCGTGTTAGCTGATACGTAAGTTATTTTTGATTGTATCAATTACTTGTCAGATGGGTTTGTTCATTAACGTTGTTTTCTGAAATTAGGAAAATCCACATCTTAGGGTCTTTTGCTTCTATTCGAATAGCACGTGATGCGATTTGTGCCCTAATTCTTGGTTCGCCCCCTGGAAAAGGTACGTCAATACACTTCAAGGCTTATCTTTTTTCATCTCATTGGCTGACTCTCTTCAATCGACTATTCTTATCAGTTTATCACGGGTTGCGCACAGTTGCTGCTCGACAACGTGAACGTTTTTAGTTCAATCTATTTCTTTTGAAAATGCTACATCTTGATACATAGCCTTTTATTCAGCGAGCACGACCCGCTTCTCTTGATAAGGAGGTCTCTCTGGTCATCTCCTTTGACCCTTTAGCTTTTCTATCCCACCATTATGGATCGCCAGTTTACCGTGAAGCCATGATCATGCCGGTTTTTCGACTGTCTTATACCGATCACCAGGACCCACACCTGTGGATAACGGATCCTTTTTCAAGTGCATGTGAACAACCATATCAATGATTCCAAAAGAAAATGTTTACAGGCTTTTAAGCCTCGATTTCAATATCTAGACAGACGTTTTTCAAGTCGCTTTGTGATGTGTTACTATCTTTCCTTGACCAGAATGAAAATATCAGTTTTTGCACTAAAGTACTATTGACTACAACATGACTATCACATAGTGGTGGGTGTCACTGTTGACAGATAAAATGGTTGCTCTAAGGATAAGTGACCAATACAAAAGCACCAAGAAGACGGTAAGAAACGTAAGGAGTCATTGCATTTAGAGAATGAGTAATGTTGCCATTTTGGGACACAGAGGTTTAGAAGATATCATCTAAAACACGCCTTCTCTTGCGGCGTGGTAAGTCTACATTGCCACTAATTGGTGGTAGACCATGTGATGGACCTTGCGCGTGGGTTGACGAGGATCCAGCAAGGCCTATCTGACATAAGGTATTTGTTGGTTCTGTTGCTAATTTTAAAGACACAGATTCTGAGCCGGTTAGTGTAATACCTTATGATACAAATGTTGCTTTTAATTAAACAAGAGCTAGAAGTCTGAGGGAATAAGACTAGTTAGTAACTAGTAGAGAAGAAATCTCTATGACAAAAGAAGTGAGCAAACCTGCTCAACAAAGTGATGAAAAGGAATTGGTAGGGAAAAAGAGAAAGGTACAAATGTAGCAGAGAACCTTTATCTTTTATATACCGACAACATCACCAAAGGCAATCACAGCAAAAGATCTTATTACTAACAGGATGACATCATAGATATGAGATTAGTAATTACAGTCTGACCTGCGCAAATGCATACCCGCGCAACTGCATAACCCGTGATAATGCATAAAAAAAATCCTAAATTTTGATACTTTTTACTGCCAAATTTGACAATGGAATTGCATAACCCGTCAAAATGCATAGCAAAAGCCTTCCACCCAAGTTATGCATTTGCGCGGGTTAGACTGTAGTAAGTAGAGAATAAACTATAGGATCAGACAACCCAAAGAGATGTCTATATGTCATACTTCAATTCCCTCCCCGGTTCTCGAAATCTATATAAGATTTATTTTCCTACAAAAAGCTTTTTGCTTGAATGGTGGTAAAGACTTAGTTAGCATGTCTGCTAACTTGTCAGTAGTAGGAATATACTTGAGTGTGAAAGTATTCCTCTCAACATGTTCCCTTAACCAGTGATATTTCACGTTGATATGTCTAGTTCTATTCTGAAATTGTGCATTCTTTGACAAACCAATGGCACCTTGATTATCAGCAAGCAGCAATGCAGTAGTTTTTAAAGGTTTGTTGAGATCTTTCGCGAATTGAGTAAGCCACCTTAAGTCTTGAACACCTTCATACATTGCAGAATACTCAGCTTTGGTTGAGGATCCTGCGACACTTTCTTGTTCCTTAGATCTCAAATTGATACACCCAGTTCCTATATGTGAAGCCATACCAGTTGTTGATTGCCTTGTATTAGGGCAACCAGCAAAGTCGCAGTCACTGTAAGTTGGAACATCAGAATTGCTACCTCCCAAAACTAAACCATAGAACTGAGTAGCCTTCAAATACCTCAACACCCTCAAAACCTGGGTGAGACAAATGAAAGAGTTAGTAGTGTCCTCTTCATCCAAGGTATAGATTTGGATTATAAATCATATTACTGTGCAAGCATCTGCAGGTGATTGAAATAGCCGGCCAATGTGTGAGTCATGAAGTAGTGCTGCACAACTTAAAAAGTAACCCTGTGGTTACCCTTCTTCAAAGGAATAGTATTCATGAGTTGCTTCATGTCGGACATAGCATGGTGTGTATGTGATGTTGCAGTCTATCATACAGTCATTGAAATGATCAATTCTTCAGCATGCAATCTTTGCCATCATGAATGGATGGGGTACTGACCTCAACAGTATCCTGAGAAATATTGAACAGATTCAATACCTGAAACATCAAGTAAATAACCATAAAGCTGACAGCACATCTCCAGTGGCAAGTTGCAACTGAGACAAACATTGGTAGGGGGATGGAAGGTGTGTTCTGGTATTATAATAGCATCTGGAGGGTGAATTACAGGTGGAATGCCTTTGGCAAAGAAATGTGATGGATCAGGAACACAATCAGCAAGGTCTTCATAAATCAGGTGCCAAATTTGTGACCATGACTTTGGGGTTTGTGAAGGGCCAAGGCAGCATGTTAGGAATTTGATGGGGGCTTTGGTGGGTGTGGTGCCATATGCGTCTTTGGTCCTCTTTAAGAACTCACCGACAAGGGATGCTAAGGTGACAAGTGGGCAGATGGTTAGGCTATCATATGTGTTGGGGTACTCTTGCAATAGTCTGGTTATAAGGTCTTTGACAAGCATGTTGTTTGTAATTTAAAATTGGAACATATAAGAAATGGTGTAAGTAAAGCAAATAAGAGACTGGATGGTTTTATCAATATAATGTATTTTATAACCAATGGCGGTGATTGTCAAGTTATACTACATGGTTGAGACACCAGGTGTTTGAAAAGCTCAACTTGGAAGGGTCACTAAGTTACTTGAATACTTCCATCCTCCGACTCATATAAAAGTCAAAGTGATTGTTCATTTTATCTTTCATTTTATCTTCTGTATCATCTTTATTTTCTTTCTAAATCATCTTTTTTCATTTTTCTCATTCTCCTTCTTCAATGATAGACCAGTGACGATCCCAGGTCATACAGGGGTTGGTGGTGCAAGGCCACACTTGTGTGTGGTCTTTGAACTCACTATAACCTTTATGCTCATTGTGATGGGGCTAAGGGTCAATCAGCCTGCCCTCGACAATCTCAAGCCATCAACAGTGGTGCCGTCCTCCCGCTAACTTGGGATCAAGAGCAAGCAGTCTCTGCAACTGCTACCAACGATCTCAATGGACAACCCACACTTGACGCTTTCCTATTGCAAGCTACTTTCAGCGTTAAATTATGCAACATTGTCTTGGTAATATGGATACTAAAGCATGTGCTTCCTTTCAATAGATTATACAACAACCCTCTCCGTGCAGCTTCCAAGCTAGCCAATTGCCAAGCTGCATTGAGGAGTCCAACTTGGGCTGCTGGTATGGCCAAGGAGTTGTACCTCAGCTTAAGTTCAGCAGCTATTGCTTCAGTATTGGTATATTGGTTGATCTTGGTTTTGTTGGACCTTCAAATTTACATCATTATCCAATTATTTGCTACTTGAAAATCAAAATAGAACAACTCTGGCAAGCTGTCCTTGGTCCATGATGTATGTATCACCAAAGGAAATCAATATGCCTTTATTGGGGTTTTGGCCAACTATATCAATGAAAATTGGAACTATAAAACTATCCACCTCACTTTGGTGCTGGTTGCTTGGAACAAATTTGGTTATTTAATTTCTCAGCCTGTGGCACAATTCTTGATGACTCATGGTCTCCATAAAAAGATGAGTATTTTCTTGCCTTTTCAGCCTTTTTAAGTTGGGCTGATTTTTTATTTCTTTTCTGTTTGTCTCTTGTCTTCTTCAATTCTATTCAATACATCACATTGTAGTACAAACCACCAACTCTGGAGCATCCAACAATACCATGGATAGGGAGATGGAGGAGTTGTTCTTGGAGTGTGATGATCCAATTGACTGGGGTTCAGCCAAGAGTCCGCTGCTTTTCCCACAAGCTTGGGTTGGTTGTCAATAAGGGGCTCAAAGTTTTAGCATTAGGCCACTGGTTAAATCAAGCCAACCATCCCTCTCAATGTGTACATTCCTGTTCCCACATTGCTTTTGAACAATGATCTCACCAACAGTGCTATCAACTACAATGATTCCAACAATGAGGATGATGTCCTCAATCCTCAACCTCAGTGCGACACAGCCATCTTGAGAAATGAGGATGAATATGATCATTATCCATCCTATGAAGACGTTCCAATAGATGGATGTGTGGTGGTCAAAGGTACAATGGAAGTGAGTCACCTTTCACTATTTTACTTCTATCTTGTTCAATAGCCAATTTAACTAACCGTTCTTTTCATAGTCAAGGGAATTCAACACCTTGCTTACCCAGAGCAACGCCAGGTGAGGCAAGGTTCACACACATGCTGACCATATGGGATACCGCAGCCCAGGACCACTTGCTGGCTAGGGGGTGCGTTGGAACATTGATCTTGTGATGTATTCTCACCTTGTGGCTGCACGCAATGAGAGTTCTCCTTCTTTCTGTCAAACTTTGGAATCAGTTCTGATACTAACATTCCCATTCTAATGATTCACTTGTTGTAGGTTGTTGATTCTATTCTCATTGGTGATCAGAAGAACAGATACTACAATGGTATCAAAATGTCTGTGGATGAGTGGGATTCAGTCAATTCCCTATGCAAGGTCTTGGAAGTAAGTGTTTTATTTTTTAATTTCTAATTCATATATTCTAATTTCTTGATTTCCTTAATCTTTTTCTGATTTAATCTTTTTATTCGCTTTGATAGGTGTTTTGTCTTTCAACCAAAATATCTGGATCAATGCTGCTTGCAGAGTACCTCTGCGTGAAAGACTCCCTGACCGAGCTACACTCTACCACCATCTTCCCAAGCCTCCAAGACATGATCAAAGTCATGTTGAGCCAGCTTTCCATTTATCAGGACAAAGCTTTGAGTTCTGATGTGGTAATCTTGGCAAGCATCTTAAACCCCAAGTATTGACTCTGATTTTTTGAATTACATCACCCTAGGGCCTGATCATGCTGCACAAGCTAGGAAGCTTATCAAAGACTCATTCAACACTACGTTGGAAAATTGGACAGTCACCCCAGCCTGCACCACATCTCTAACTCCTCCTTCTGGCTTGAATGAAACCTCAACCTTTGATCACTTTGATCTTTTCACATTGTCTGTGAGCCTTCAAACTCCTGATTCAATATGTGCTTCCAAATTCAAGTCTTACCTGCAGCCTCAGGGTAGTAATCTGATTGTACCTGGCCAATCAGAACTGTCTTGGTGGGAGGTAAGTTTCCTTTCAGTAACCCGCATTTGAACAATTGCCCGACTGATGATCTTGTATTTGGGCAGTGACAGCAAAACCAACCTGACTTACAGGCTCTTGCCTCCATGGCACGCGACTACCTCACAATTTCTGGTACACCGTGCGCTTCAGAACAGACCTTCTCCTTGGCGGCTGACATAGCTGTTCCTGAACAAGGTTCCTTAAAACCAAAGACCACATCTTGCGCAATCCAATGCAGGGAATGGCTAAGAGGGGGTATTATGACAGACGGCAAATTTTCTGATGCCCTTGCGTATCTTGCCTCATTTGAAAGCCATGTACGCAAATGATGACATCATCTTGATTTCTATCCTTTTGTCTTACTTTTTTCTTTGGCCTTGTGTTTCTATTCAATATCTTTCTTTCTTCTAGTCTTTCTCCTTTTTCTCTTTCTGGTCTCAACTTTCTTTTGTTTCTGTAACCTTTCTAGTCACTCATTAATGTTCTTTTCAGTATGGTTTTTTGTTCAGTTTTCCTTCTTTAGCCTTTCCAGTTACTCATTAATGTTCTTTTCAGTATGGTTTTTTGTTTAGTTTTCCTTCTTTAACCTTTCTAGTCACTCATTAATGCTCTTTTCAGTATGGTCCTTTGTTTAGTTTTCCTTCTTTAACCTTTCTAGTCACTCATTAAGTCTCTTTTCAGTATATTTTGTTATTTAGTCAATTTGTACATATTTATTTTCTTTGTCAATATTGAAAAAAATGTGAATAAATACTGCCGCCTTGGGCCGCTGCCTCCACTTGAAATTTGACAAAGCGGAGCGAGCGCGGCTCCAAAAGCCGCTGTGCTACACAAGCCATGTAGCAGGCTTGTCTTGAGAGCGGAGCGCAAGCGGGTTACCTATGTAGCGGAAACCCGCCCCTCTACAAAACAACCGCTAAAAAGCGGATCACTTCAGGTGTCGGTACATACAGGTAAATACACTATCTCTTGCCAGAAGTCCCTCGCTCGATGCCGAATGGGCCGTGGGACTTTTGCTAAGTTTCCCTCATAACTTTCTCTCACATATGCTCAATGTTGGCTTTTGTGAGAAAAATCTGGATTGGAACTGATGATTTCAGCTAAAGTGAAGCTGTTGAAATGTCCCTGACTTATTCTCCTTTGCTTAAACTTTGTCAACCACTCAATCTTTTTAAATCAAGTTCTTGACCCCATTAGCTTGCTCAGCGAACACATTTACTCAAAGATGAATTTCATGATTATAGTTCTATTAAAATTATCTTTATATCCTTCCTTAAGTCGTGGCCATAGCCCACCCAGCCGACTCGTGGCTCGCGACACATTGACAGGCCAAGACAAATGTACCCCGGTTACTGACAATGATCCAAACACCAATATTTTCAACTGTGATGAGCCAAAGGATTTGAATGATTGTCAGCGGTAAGTGGTTCGGAGCTTAGACCAATTCTCACCCAATACCTTCTACTTTCTTTTACTGACTTGTCCATTTTTGCTGGATTGTTTCAGCGCTGGTCAGATAATGATTCAAAATGGATGGAGTAGTAGTGGGTATGGAACCTGTGGCGTGAGTGACAACTTTGTGAACAAATCATTGTTGCAATCGATCTGATTGCTTTCTCGAACACTGCGCCCAGATCTTCTTAAACTTATTGTAGCTCCTTCACCATTACCACCACTTAACCTAAGTAGGAAACCACATGTTGAACCAAGTAGTGACGGATTGGGATAAAGAAGAGGTCAGCAATGAAACATAGAGATGAGAAGAGACTAGGACGGATTGGGAAAGGAAGGAGGAGAATTTTCACCTATTTGTAGTTTGTGTCTGTTCAGAAACCGTTGTTCCCCTTTTTCTCATCTGAACTATTTTTACTCTTTTTCATTCGAGTTCATTTCCTCACGAATATTATCTAATCCGTTCGGAATAGGTTCGAGAGCTTTTCATTCCAATCTCTCTGTTATTTCCTGAGCGAAGTTCTGATTGAACTTCTATAAAAGTTTATCAGATCTTGTACTTTGGGAAAGACGCCCAAGGGAAACTGGCACCGGAAGTCCCGTATAAAGAGTGAGCCTTCCTCTGTGTCCGTGAAATATATGTCGCTGATTTTTGTTTGCTGTATTCACTTTTTTCAGCTTGACTGCGAACATTTTGAAGAACACACTGAACAGCTTTACAGTTGACTGTTGCCCTGAGGTTCAAAACAAGGTATATAACTCGTCGTAATTTGTCTGATTTCCATCCTAGTTTGGCAACATATGATTAGCTTTTGTTCTAACTCACAGCTTTTTATCATTTTGCTCTTGGTTTTTGCAGTTCCAGCACCCACTTCATAGCAATCTAGGTGCAGATCCCGCGACTGCCGACGGTTACACTGTTCTATGTGCTGACGTGTTACACCCGCCCTATCAGGATGCTAGGCCCCTGGACAACAAAGATGTCACACCACGGGAATTAATAAGTTCAAAACCTGATTGAGCAAAATTGCGGTGTCCGAGTCCGCAATTCCACTCAATCGTGGATCTAGTTCACAACTCGTTTGCATTACGTTCACAAGCTTTCCTCGAGTTCCCCAGCTAAGCCTATGTACACATATACACACGGCCTACATGTAAAAAGGCCCCTTTCAGAGCAAAGATGTAGCCTCAAGAATATTTACTTTAGCAAATCCAGATTTGATGACTGAGGAATCTGTAAACATAGTAGACTCAGGATTGAGAACTTATAAGAAGGTTGAAGGGTGACCAGTTGACCCAAGCCATTTACAGCTGAAGGGAAACTTGTGAACGTAATGTGAACAAGTTGTGAACTAGATCCGCGATTGAGCAGAATTGCGGACTCGGACACCACAATTTCGCTCAATCGGGTTTTGAACTTATTGATTCCCGCGGTGTCACCGTCTTCATAAAAAATAATAAGCACTACTTAGAACAAGAGTGACCTTTCATTCTGCTGTCAGCTTTGTCATCCCATGAAGCAGTACATCACAGCAACTGTTGAAGACTTGAATCACTGGTTGATGCTCTTTGTGATAGTCAGAGTGATGAATATGAGCATGAAAACAGTAACCACCAAGCATTGTTATACATATTTGGTTACAACACCTACATATATGACTCCAATTCTACAAGAAAAATTCAACTCTATTTTCCTCTACATTGGTATTCTCCTCCTAAGGCTATGATGTATGCTCCCAAAATTTTACTTCTTTTTACACAAGACCCTTGAATTATAAACCTTGCTTCCCCAACCTTTTTTGCCTGGCATTGAGCAGCTCCCCTTTGGAACAAGATGCCTACGGCTATTTTTTGCCTTGGCTAGCATGCTCCTTAATTTTAATATATGCTCCCATTCAATAAGAAGTGTTTTTTATGTAAGCAAGAGACTTAGCCGCCGCAGTGACAAGTTTGGGAGTCACGTGAGTCATTTGGCCTTTCGGTTATGTAATTTTGTTGGTTAAATTTTGAGAGTAAAAGCTGAGACTGTAATTAACTTACTGGAGGTCAGGCTCAGCCTCAGACGCGCCTACGTTTCCCAAGCGCGATGAGAATTGGAAACACTTGAACGTCATCAAACTAGCATCATCTTTTTGAAATGAGTGGATCTACTTCTACAGCAGCACCAGCAAAGTCAAACGGTACCTCAAGTGGAAAGAAGAAATCTTCTGAAGATATCCCTTGGTATGACAATTCTCTAAGTCATCGAAGAAAGAAATGATTACTCATGATCTGTTGCGACAGGGTAGAAAAGTACAGACCGATAATCTTGGATGATATTACCGGAAATGTGGAAACGATTGAACGTTTGAAAGTGATTGCAAGGGATGGGAATTGTCCTCATATCATTATCTCTGTTAGTGTTTTATTCGAGTTTGAATTACCTTCGGACGGTAATGCTTAAGCTATGCTTCTCAATCCAACTCGGGCTAGGGAGCACCTGGAATTGGAAAAACGACTAGTATTCTATGTCTAGCACACGCCTTGCTAGGAGATTCTTACAAAGAGGGAGTGCTAGAACTCAATGCATCTGACGAACGGTAAGCCTTGAAGAAAGATCTAATCATTCTTTGCTCATACGGTAGAATCACGACAAGCTTACTTATATGTGTCGTTTGACGTTCAAAGTGGGATTGACGTGGTTCGGAACAAAATCAAGACTTTTGCAAATACAAAAGTAACCTTACCTCCCGGTAGACACAAAATCATCATTCTAGACGAAGCAGATTCAATGACCTCAGGAGCTCAACAAGCACTTCGAAGAACTATGGAAATCTATGCCAATTCAACTCGGTTCGCTTTAGCTTGTAATTTTAGTAGTAAAATCATAGAACCTATTCAAAGTCGATGTGCTATTTTACGATATGGAAAGTTGAGCGATCAGGAAATACTTAAGAGATTGGTCGAAATTTGCGACGCCGAAAATGTAAGACTTACTCTGCTTTGATCAACGCGTAAGAAATCATGGAGTGATCTTACCTACTGACATGCATTGAAAATCAGGTCAAATACGCCAACGAAGGCTTAGCCGCGATCATCTTTACTGCGGAAGGGGATATGAGACAAGCTATTAACAACCTACAATCAACGGTATCCGGTTTCGAATTTGTTAGCTCCGAAGCAGTCTTCAAAGTCTGCGATCAACCTCATCCAATCGTCATCAAACAATTGTTAGCGGCATGTGAAAAGGGTGAGGTTCAAACCGCACTAGAAAGTTTAGATGAACTGTGGACACAAGGTTACAGTGCGATTGATATTGTGACCACGCTATCAAAGGTGGTGAAAAGTATGGATAAGATGGCGGAATATATAAAATTGGAGTTCATCAAGGTGAGTAAACCTTTTGGTTCTTCGTTAATTTCAAAGCTGATGGTTGCCCTTGAATCTAGGAGATCGGCTATACTCACATGCGGATCTTGGAAGGCGTCAGTACAATTGTGCAGGTTTGTTCATCGTTCTGTGGGATCTCGTTTACCTATCAACTGACTGATTTGCTTTCTGCTCATATTTTTTAGTTGGGAGGCCTAATCTCTCGTTTATGCAAACTGAAGCTTGATCCTAAATTGTTTAATGTTGACTGAAGACTCAAATATATTTCATACACCATGTCATTCACTCTTACTAATATCTATTGTAGAATTTTTGGATAAACGCACTAAAAAGCTCATCTAAACACATGAATTGACTCCCATACCCAGGTCCTAAACTTACATCGCCTTGTTCCATTCAGCAGCTTACATTGTGATGTCCGGCCGGTATGATGTCATGAGAATGAATGACTTTAACCATGTTGAAGGTGCTCATCATAAACAATGTCCAACCGTTTCAGATACATAGTTCCTTCTTGAAGTCTAATTATGATCTGATACAGTAAATCCCACCAGGGCAGTGGTGAATCCCCAACTGCGGGACCCCTCTTTCTGGGCATCTTGCCTATGATTCCCTGTGTGTATAACTTTTGTAATAGACTTTGCTTTCCCATTGGGGCTTTAATTTTCTCTTCCAATCTCATTCACAAAAGCGTATATGTAGTCCCAAAACAAGCCATTCCAAAACATATTTTTAAATCGGTTTCATCTCGATATGTTTCAAAGGATTTGGCCATCAGTAGTGATATTTGTTTGACACGCCATCCATCCTCGATCGATAAAACTTTTCCATTCACTTTCGCTGATAGCGTTGAGCTTGTAGACCTTGTAAGAATATCAGTACAATGAGCCTCGACTAAAAATTAAAATTACATTGTACATGATGATTAAACTTTTAATTGACCGTACGCTGGCACCTGATCCGTTGATGATAAGCTGCGAGCAGTCTTGATGAAGAGTATGAGATGCCCATTCTGGAGTTCAAAACGAGTCAAGATGAAAGTACTCTGAGGCTTGAAACCCTTGTTGCTTCCCGAAAGCCTTCGTCGGCCAATCCGGAATCCTCAAAATAGTTTTCTGCCTCCCGTACGCGCCGTAGGCCGGGTGTACTGATTGACACCTTCTCTCCCTCCGCAGCTCATTTTGATATACCCTTCTGACAACAACATGCGACTCTCATACTTCCTTATACCTGCACTCTTCGGAGTGAGATTCACCCATGGAAGTCCAAAGATGCCAGAAATTTGGAGATCTTCAAGATTCGAACGTTTACCTGATGGATTTGAAATCGTATCAAAACAAGTTCTTACAAATGAAGAAAACAATTCATTGTTCATCGATATTGATTTAGGTGAATCGACTATCAAAGAATTTAAATCAGTCAGAACCGGTAGAAGATTTCAAAGTGTGGTTCAAATGATGGAAAACTGGTAAGAGTTTTATTTCGAGATGTTTTGCCTTCCTTTTGATAGAACGGACGTAACGAGCAAAACCTGATGGTTCCTTCATGTATGTTAGTTTTCCAGGTTTTGTTGCTCGAATTCGAAGAGCCTCAAATCAACTTAAACGGATTAGATCGTTATGGAATCCACCCAATACATTGGTGGTCAGACTACACCACGTAGAATGATGATACACTTCGACTTCAATTTAAATTTATATTCAATCCCTCAAGAATAGACACAAGCAATCTTTAGCGCATGCAAGCAAAAATTTTCGTATCATATCAAGTTGATCATCTAGGACACCAAATATATCTTATAAATCCCGAGCAATTCTACCTCACAATTTTCGACACGCGTTCCCGACTCACCATAACAAAAGATGTGGATACATTCCAAAAAGGTCACATGTTTTTCTCTTCAAGGGTTCAGATTATGACACTTTTTTTCCAAGACTGAGGAATTTGTTACGTTAAAATTTCAAAGAGGAAGACTTCTCCAACATCAATATGTATATTTTTCAAAGTGATCTGTCACTTTTGGCATCAGGAAATATCACCTTTACGATAGCTTTCTCTAATTTTTGTACAACTATACTCTACAGTTTTGTTTAATCAGATCATTAATTATTTTGAGGCTCGTTACTATTATGACCTCCGTATGGGTAATGACAAACGGTGTTTAGTCTCAATAAGATTTTCAAGTCATATTCACATGGAAAGTAAAGACGATTGGGTACAAAAGTTTCTAAAGTGCGCGGATTATACCATTGTTAACCTCGCCCAAGCCCCGGACCTTTGGCGAGGGACTTGGTTAAGTTTGATGGTAATGTTCATTTGAGCCGGCAACACAAGCAGGAAAAGCCCTTGAGGCTCGGGAAAGCTCAATTGGAATATGCCAGATTCCACTTGAGTCACTGGAGTCAGCTGCAGTCTTAACGTAACAAAAACAGAATCAAGAATTTGTCCAAATGTTGTGAATTGGCCCCGGGTCGAAGATGGGACAGGTGAGTGAAATTTGTCACCTTTATTTTTGCAACCACTCATGGTCTTCCGCTGATTCACAGATGCCCACATGGAGGCCCACACATTCATGAGTGTTAAGATTCTTGCCCGCCCCCTTCACCCCACATTCCTTGGAAATTAGGGACTGGGCGAAGCTCTGCAAAATTGCAATTCAACCGTAGTTGAAAGCGAGTTGCAAACAGCTAAGCCACTGTTCAATCAATATGAAATTTCCTTATTTTTTTTAGTAAGCTTTATGGCACTAAAAAAAATAGGGTGGCGCACAGGCATGACCCTCCCTAAGACGAGCTGTCTATTCAAAATTTCCCCCCCCACCTCAGCCAAAAGCCTATGGCAGAACACTTCTGGATAGCCTGATATACCTTTCACAGGTTGCTCTCGCTCTGGTTTTGGTGAAATCATCTGACAGTCGGGTCTCTTGGGCTTGTAGGAGTAATCCTGACACCTCCTGTTTGCATAAATCGCTTCGGTCGACTTCCAGGGGATTCATGCGCTTATTGAGGTGGCTAAATCCTCTGTCGGTCGAAACCTCGCCCAGTCCCTATTATGGAAAAAAAGCGAAGAAATCAGTTCTGTCGTGTACATTTGGAACCCATCGGAAGGAAGAATTCGTGGCCCAAACTCCTCGCCAAAGAATTGGAGCCTGAGCGAGGGGCGGAAAAATTGGTGCGGAAGTGGAAAGTGCGGAATAGTGCATACAGATTGTACAGAGAGCTCTCGAAGAGCACCGTCCAATTCGGGAAGGTGGCTGCGCTCGATTTCGTTTGTTTTGTTTCATCCTCAGTACAATGTAGAACGAACGATGGTCGTTGAAAATAAAAAAACCATGTTGCCTATACCACATGAATCAAAGACGTAGGGAACCAGACCATCTCGATTCTTGAACCAGACCATCTCGATTCTTGAGAAACCAATCAATGTTTTTAAAAGACCTCATCTCCATTCTTGATGCGTATGACAACAACATCATGTCGACACTCACTGTGCAAGACTTTGTCAAGTTCTTATGTGTCGCCGCCGACGTGGTCGTGCGGTGTGAGCAGTCTCTTGAGCTCACTACAAACCGAAGGCCTATACGATACCTCGCCGCGAGTCTTCCCTCGTCCATCCATAACCGTTTGGAGGTCTTATGGGAGGCTTCTTTCTGCATATTGAAAGAGTGTTTCATCAATGCACAATACCATGTCAAATCTCATGGCATAATGCCCGAACTCGATGATGGTCGGCTACCCATCCGCATAGTGGAACAATCGCTATACCCCCCTTTTGAACACTGCCCAAAGTGCTCAAGGACGCGACCTATGCGAGCGAAGTCATTGTTCGGATACCTATACGACGTTGATGGATGCCATACGATTGAACACTTTTACCTCTACTGTCAACGTAAGCGCACCATCATCAATATGCGACTGGCAGACAGATGACAGATGTTTAATATACTTGATCCTCTGCCAGCTTGCAGGACGAGTTATCACGTCAGCTATTCAATTTACAATGAAGAACGAACGTTCTATACAACATCTGAAGGCAGGAACCCCGAAGTCTTCCAAGTTCATACGCATTACTTCATGACTCACCGCTTGGCACATCATTTCAAGATGAGCCAAATGCTACAACGGTAAGATTATTTTGTGTCTAAGCTCAAAAACACTTGATTCTCATTTCAGTTTAATTTTTCAGGTGTTTGGTGTTCAGCATTGTCAATTTGTACAACTCAACCTTCATGGGGTCCCACACCCCTCCGTTGTTCACTTCCCAGCAGGCCTTCTTTCCTCGAATGTCTGCCGAAGTTTGCAAAGACGGAATGGGCATTGATACATTGCTTTTCAATTACTCTTCAAGGAGTAAAGTGCTCGTGGTCCCAGATTCCGGACTAGACCGTGTCCGTTACAACGAGGCGAAGAAAGAATGTACCTCCTGGATAGCCGCGGAAGGGACTGCCCACAAGAATCATGCTTGCAGTCTTTGTACATGTATCACTTATTCCGAAGAGTACAACAAACACTCAGGTATGGTACAATGATCAGTAACTGCTCTAAACAAGAAGCTGATTCATATAATTTTATTTCGCGAGTTCAGTTGTTTGTGCTGTTGTGACCGATGGTTTGACCATCGGCCACTGGAGATGCAGTGCTTCTGCATCTCAGCTGGAAATGTTGGCCAAAGATTTCGGCCACCCAGCACCAGATGGCCCTTGTCGAAGGACTTTAGATACAGTTTGAAATCGCTACTGTAGTTTTCATGAGCCGCTTCTTGAAGGTTTTTGCCAGGCTCAGCCTTGCACCCAACCAGCGCTTGCAAATAAGAGGACATGTGGCCTTCAATCTCACCAAGAGGCTGCCAAAACTTTTTCCACTCGAGTTAATTCAAACTTCCAGCTTCACTCTATGTTAAATCGACCAGGTTCAAACCTCAACTTGGATCCCTCTGTCCATCTGGAAGACGAGTCTGGTGAAATTCAAGATTTGGAATCATTGCAGCAAGCCGATGAATCAGACCGAGTTGAAGAAAGCCAAAGATCCGGCGAAGAGGGCAGTACCAAAAAACCAACCCTTTCAAGAGCACGAACTCACAATGATCAACTTGTGGTGGCTCCTTGTGGTGTCATACTTGCCCGCCAAACGATGTTTAATTCGGAGTCACCAAGTGCCGTTAAAGTAGAGATTTTTTGCTTCAATTCAACTTTGAATCAGAGTAAGTCACTGATAAACATCTCATTCTCAGCTTTTCCTTCTAGATACCTTCCCAACCCGCATGCCTGAAGTCATTTTATACGATAATGCGTGCAAGTTATTAGCACATATATACAAGTCTGCTGCTGAAGAGCGTGATCAATTCACTGAAAGCATCGTGGCTGTTGATGCGTTCCATTTCAAATCTCACAAAGAAAATGACTGCTTTTGTAGGAAATGGACGGATCCCAATCTCTATCCTCAGTTGAAAAAGGACGGTGCTTGGATATTCAACTCATCAGCTGCTGAAATTGCTAATATATGGTACGGAGGTTTTGCCTCCATCTGTCGAAACATGACCGCGGTTGAATTCAACTTCTTCCTGGATGAAATGGTTCGGCTTCATAACATCTGGATATGTGAAAAATTATCGAAAAGGAAAAACATAGTACATATTGGTACTATCACTTTTTGATAACGTGAAAGTTATAGTGGCGGTTCATATGTTTTACTTTAATGTCAAAAATTTCAACTTGGTTGTTTATTTACATATTTGATCTCTTTCGATAACAATCTCTAGAGATCATAATCCCTTTCGATCACGATCTCTTTCAATAACAATCTCTAGAGACATAATCCCTTTCGATCACAATCTCTTTCGATAACTATCTCTTTTGTTATCGATCTCTTTTGTGTTATCGATGTCTTTCGAGAATTTGATCATCTTGATCATATGATGTTTCAATATTCTTTTCAATGAATATCATTTGGGTCTCTTGATGTGTTATCATCAAAGTCTAGGATAGTAACCAATGCCAGCTTTCATTTGCAAGTTTGTTAACATTTCTTGATCAATAGTTGTTCGATTTTTGAACCTCAAGTTAACACATACATGTAACCAGTGGGACACTAATTACAAAGATTGAAAGATCGATAGCGTAATCAAATGGAAGAAAAGTGAAATCATGAAGGACACAATTCAATTGTTCACAATCTGAACATCAGAGTCACCGTTGTAGAACTTATAACCCAACAAGGGTTATACAGAGCTGGAAGAGGATAATCTACTAATAAAATGACTAGTAGAAGTTGTCTAAGGACTGCTCTTCTAAAACAACACAATCAGAAAGAGCTCTGTTGTATTGAGTACTGATAAGGCACCAGAGAAATATAACTTCACACGTAATTTTAACTTCAAAAGCACACTTTGTATTACTATCAACACTGCTATAGTGTTATTCCCAATTGATAACTGAAAAAAAATAAGCAATATCTGATTGATATTATTCCCAATAAGTCTTTATGACTATAAAACTAAAGTAAATTTCTCTTTATAACTGTAATAAAGGGCGTATTTAAGTGAACAGGTACTATTAAAATAAGTTTATGATGATAAACAAAATAATAATGGCGTAAATGATAAAGAAAAAAAAAGGGGAACAACAGTCCCAAAACCCTCTCAAAGTATATATAACAATGTACTAGAACTTTTACAATGGTCAACAGCCTCAAAACCAATCAAATCCGCCCAAAATTCCCTAAAAACCCTATGATGACGCAATGTAATGGTTTTGTTACTAATAAATGATGTAATTTTCACAGCTAAAAGTGATCAATGACGCAATAATATGATGTACAGCACTTCTTATGATGAATACAGGTGATTTTTTCCTTGTAAACTAGCTGAAAACCAATTTTTGAGATTACGAATTTTTTCAGATGTGCTCCAATTTTTGATTACTAAAGTGCATCTTGTAGCCCACGTGTTACTGATCATTTCTGACACCTACATGACCTACTTCTGATGAGTGATGAGTAAGATATTGAGTTGTGAAGTTAAGGTTTTTAGTGTTACATATGACTTGTGACTGTAAATTCGAGATTCACACCAATTCTTTATTTGCCTTATAACTTTTTACACACACCTCCGTTACTAATGATTTAAAGCTTGTACATTATGTAATCCACTCTTCTGCGTTGAATGAGCCATCTACCAACCTATTCTGACGTCATTTGACATATGTAATTAGCTGAAAACCTCCATTTTCCACGAATTTCACCCATTTTCTTCACTTTTCACAGCTACTACTATCTTTTTCTTGCTCATGTAATATGACATCATCATCTATAGCCTTAAAAATCCCGGAAAATCCTCTTGGCAACCTTAAATTCCATCACTACCACTATTACACAACCAAACTACACGTGTACCTCTTGTTTACCAACTTCGAAAAAGTGCTTTTTTCCTAATAACTTCTGTTTCTACTTATCAACCTTGAAGATTAAAATTGTCATAGTATCATATAATGTTGTTCTTTCATATTCTAACCTCATAATACCCATAACTTTATTTTTACTAACCTAAAAACCATTTTCCAACCTTTATACCTATAATTTCGAATTTTTCTTATGTTTTTCTTTCTTTCTTTTTGTAATAAATTTGTAAGTAAACTATAATGATCTTAATATATAATGTGAAATAAAATGATGTAATGTTGACCTAATGACCAATACATAAGCCTACAAGAGCTTCAATTGATCAAAAACCTCCATTTCGAATTTTCTTTCCTGCTGAATCCTGCTAATAAACTGGTAAACTGGTAATTGTGAATTTTTTAATTGATCCCATAAATTGATCACCACACCGTCCGATTGAACATCAGAGCGCGTGTTGTCCTCAACTTCCACCTTTCTTCTTTTCGATTCCTGCTGTTGAACATGTTCACGATCTCGTTTTCGCTTTGGTTGAACTGTTTGATCATTGCGCTTGGTCTTTGTGGCCAACCACTCTTGCTGATACTTCTTCCGAGCTGCGATGAGGGTAAGGGAAGGGTTCGCGCGAGTGTCAAGGTCCAACTTCTCTGCTCCCACCAGGTTGATCCATTTCTTGACTCGATACACCGTGGTATGACCGTAATCATAGATATCTCCAAAGAACTTGACCCAGGCAACTCGTGGACTACCTTCACCGTCATATGATTGATGCCATCTTAGGGTTTGGCGGAGCAATACCCTAGAATCGGGCCAAGTACTCTTGGCCCAATGATTCTACATTTGAATGACAGATGTGATAAGCAAATATTTCACAATCGACGAGGTAAAGGCATATTACACATACCTTGACATGCAAATCCGAGGATCCTATGCATTCGATATCAGAGATCTCGGAGTCTTTGGACCGGTTCGTGTTTTCTTTTGAGTATATCGTTTGAGGTGAAGGGAGGGGCAAACTATCTGGGGTGGCTGGTTCCGTAGACGTCTCCACATCTAGTTGAAGATGATTACGGACTGCTGGTGCTGGTGCCGGTGCTCGTGCTGGTACTGGTACAGGTGACTTCAAACTTGAACTGGTGATTTTTGGCGGGTTTGGTGAGTTTGTAATGATGCACCGAGCCGGTGTTGTAAGTGGCTCATAGGGTCCCTCAGTGGTCATCTTTATGATTGCTTCGGAAAGGCCCACACAATTGCTATCGGAGATCGATTCCAGTCGGACCAGTATTTTGCGCGGGATTGGAGGATACTTCGAAGTGCAAGTAGGGGCTAGGGAAACCTAGGATTGGTAAGTCTGATGAATCAGTGTTGTTCATCACGATGATCAGAAAGAAAGTGGTTAAAGTAAGATGCACATACCCATCAGAATTGTTCCATGTTCCACACCTCAATCTCCGACTCCCAGTCTTCTGTGTTGCTCGTCGCTTTCCTACATTTATCGAGAATGATTTGACACTCTTGGAGTGAAAAAAGGGGCCAATTGGGTGCCTCTGCATTGATAAGTGTGCTAGAGCCAGGCTGTAAGTTGGACAAACCATCTGTGAATCAGTACGAGTGAATTCATATTGAGTAACCATCTAATCTCACCTTAGTCCAAAGCTCAATCCAAATCGTGCGTGCTGCCTCTCTTTTTGCAGCATCCCGACTCTTGGCTACAAGATCAACTGCTTTAAGATTTTCATGGTATTCGGATAGCTGTGATGGTGTTAGGGTGGAGGTCACTGCCCGATTGGCTTGGGCAGACTGGATTTGCCTCGGTTTTGGTTGCTGTGACCCACTTGGTACGGCTAGGGATTGGTAGGGACGTTGAGTCAAAACCGATGGTTGAGATAGGGGTTGAGAGGGACCTTGATTATAAACATTCGAATGAAATGGTACAAAGTTGTTGATCGAAGGGCTTGACCGATGTTGATCTCCAGAAGACAAAGCCGTGTAAAAGTGGGCCTTGAAGTTGCATGTCAAACCATGCACTCGTTGGACCATTTGGCAGCACTTCATCGGTGATTCAGTCATACTTGTCTTCATTTGTTTAATTGAGACAAAAGAGATCAAAAAGGCCTTACCAAAAGACACAACCGGAGGCTACACTTCATATTTGACTTGTTGGATGACTGATGCGTGGCCCCGGTTCTCCCTAAATACCCTGGGCACAGTTGACTCGTAGTTGTTTTCTTCAAGTGATTGGGTTCGTCATTGCTGACATTAAGTAGCCCTGAGAGGCTTCCAGGAGCTGGAGGTGGTTGAGCTCCCGCGTTGATAGCTCGAATTTCATTGATTAGGTGTTCGATTTTGAGAGTTCGAACATATCCTTTTCCGTGGGCGTGGTGAGAGTTGGGTTGATAACACTAGAGGTAAGAAGCTTTAGCCATAGAACAAACAACACTACTAAAAAAGAAAGATATAGATATTGGAACGTACCTTCCAGTTGATATTTGCTGGGTTTGGGAACCGAGGCGGGCAGTATCGTAGCTGACTAGTCGACGTGAGGGGGCATTCTGGACAGGTCAGTCCAGTGAGCTGGCCAGCGACAGGTGATGGAAGGGGATGGACGATTCGACGATGTCGATTCGTGATGTACAATTTGTGTGGAGTTGATATATGGATCTGGCCAGACATGTCGAGAACTTGCCAGTGAGGGAGATCAATACGATAAGAGACCAGCCGGATAGCGAGATCTTGTTTTTTTGAGAAGCATCATCTTGATTTTTTTGCTGGATGAGACTGTGATTGGGTTAATCCGCATTGGTAATAGCTTCAAATACCATTCTGCTTTCGGATGCTGAGACGAATGTGCTGACTGGAGGATAGACTGCACGTACCCTGTACTCACCCTGTATTTTCCGCCGTTTCCACTCCTTCCGCACTTTCCACCTTGCTTCGCCAAGGCTCCGATGCTCTCCTCCTCGCTGATTTGCTGGTTTTTTGCTGTTTTGGGGGCATATAATTTAGTCAGATCACTGGTTAGCAAGAGACGTTAAGGGTTACTCTGGACTCTGAACTCATACAAGAGCTTTCAGAGGGCTCGCCCCAAAACCGTCATCACGTGTTGAGTCGAGCACTTACAATTGTCGTGAGGCTCCGATAGGCTCCGATAGCAGTTCAGAGCAATCTGACCATCACACCTTTTCAAACCGCACTATAAGTGGATGCTAAAGGTCACGTACAAATTGAGCTATGGCGACTCAATTGAAAACTTTGGGCCAAGGCTCAGGATGAGCCCCGAGCCCCGGGGGATCTCGGATCCCCGCGGGAGGTCCCGGCGGGCTCAGGGTTCGAGCCAGGCAGTATTGGAAGGCCATACCCCGGGGGACAGTCGTTCCGGGGGGTCGTTCTGAGAGGGGAAAAAAGTCGATTCTCCTCGGGGAACCCGAGGAGAATGGTCATAGCGGTTGACTTTGAGGACTCACTAGAATAAGTAAAAACAAGATGTTTTGATTAAGAGAGATGCGATAAGAAATAGAAACAACAACAATCATAAGTGTACAGAGGCTGGCTAATCAACAACGATAGGGAGGATCCTTGAAGGGAGAGATTTGACAGTATGGTACAAGTGTCTGAAGACACAATACCAGTCTTTGAGACAAACAAGTACCTTGACTGTACAGCAGGCGAGGCGACTTCTTTGAGGGGATAAGACCTTTTTTGCCTTACTGAACACACTTTCAGAAGGGGCACTGGTGGCTGGGATTGCAAGGTAGCAGCGTGCCATGCGAGATAAGGTCGGAAAAGCCAAAGCTCTGAGTTTCCAGTGCTCAAGAGCTTCAGTATCGTAGTCCTCGGTCATCTCTCCGAGGTATCGGTGCAGCTCGCTGGTGAATGAACCTTGAGCAGCACGATCACCGTAAATCTCCTCGTCTAAACGAGATTGTTTCCTTGGTTGATTGGGGTTGTTGAATGAGTTTTCGCTGTCTGATCGAAATTTTCGGCTCTCACGTATGAGGGTATCCTTCAACATTAAGGGTGTGATGTTGTATTCAGCCAGGAATTCGGCTGTAGCCTCTTTCTGCAAATGAAAGATTGAAAGTTGAAACGAGTCAGCAAAGTATTGAATTTGAGAGAAAATTTTAAAAGGATTTGAGCTACTGACCTCGAAGTAGGTCATCTTGATGCGAGGATCAAGAATAGTGGCACAGATGGCTGCTGGCTTCTTGATTATTAAACTGAAGTATTTATGCAGCTTCTTTATCATATTGGCAGCAGCGGGAAGAAGCTTATCGTGGTCGTACATTTGTTCGACCTATTGAATCAAATCCCTGAACATGAATATCTCTAAATTATGATTGAGAAATGAAGCTTACACGCTTCAGACCCTTCATGACGCTGATGTACATTGGAATCATCTTCTGCATAGTTGGGAATCTGGACCGACACATTTGGTTTGTCGCTTCCCAAAGAGGCTCAAGGAAGTTACACATCTGCTCGAGCTGGTCCCATTCGATTTGGGAAAGATTGAACTTTTTGCAATCAGGCCGCTCACTAAATTTCACAACTGCGCTTCGGAGCCGTAATACACGCAGGAACATCAGGTACGTTGAATTCCAACGGGTCTTGACGTCAATGATCAAGGCAACCACTGTCTTTTTAGATTTTTCTGCCTGAGTCGGTGGTTCTTGGTCTTCAGGTTCGTTGACAATCTCTTGAAGTGACAAATCTTGCATTTCCGGGTCGGCCTCGGACTCAAAGACATGTTCTTTTTGTCCACCAAGTGATCGCATAGCTTTCACGATGTTTGCAAAGGCCTCAGCTTGTTGAGGGCTAGATCGGACATGCACGACTAATCCATGGATGCGACGAGTTATCGAGGAGAGATCTATTGTACAACCATCAGGAGGTTGTACAAGATTCGATATATCCATCGCATTCATGGACAACTCTTGCTCTTCGGTTTCATCAATAACCCCAAAGAGGGATAAACCATCACGTGCAGCAAGATCCAGCACGTGGGCTATACACCCAAACAGTTGAGTTTCCGGATCAAAGTTGATATCTGGATGTTCTGAAATCGAGCGAGCCATCGTGGAGTTGGTTGAAGCATTGTCAGCGGTGATGCTCGATAATGAATTCGTGATCCCATACTTTTGCAAGTACTCCACCAGGATCGAGCCGAACTTGGCTCCGGTATGTTGACCTGATTTCAAGCAGCTGCAGGTCAGAATCTTGACCAAAATCAAAACAATTCAACTCGACTGTACCTGTAATTTGTGGAAGACCAATAATGAAATCCTTCTTCACAAAGTCTTCTGTGATTGTATGTACTGTGATGGCCATGAAAGCCTTGTTGTTTGGTGAAGTCCAAGCATCGGTGGTGACAGAAACAAAATCGCTCTTTTTCAACTCCACCTCTGTAACATATTCTTGAGTTTGTTCAAAAATCTTGTGCGCTTGAGCGGCAATTGCATGACGCTTCACTTGCATTCCTTCGGTGCTTGGATTACACAACTTCAAGAGATTCAGGAAAGACAGACGCTCCACAATTGAGAAGGGAAGGTCCGCATCAGCCACTAGATACACCACATGAGTCTTCAAACTCTCGATGTTGAGTTTATCCTGGAGATTATAGAAACAAAATTCATATGTATCTGATCATTTGCTCTTAGAAGTGGTGATACAGTTCAAAACACACATTAACTTCAAGTGTCCCCGTTTTCATTAGTACGTCGATGTTGGCGTGTTTTCCCTTCTTAGCTGGATCAATTATACCGTGTTGGGTTTTAAGGTGAACAATCATCGACTTCGTACTTGAAGACTTGTCCTTTGCGAGTGCTGAGTTGCATATCTCCCCGTTCTTTTTGACAACAGTACATCTATTGGTGCCGTCTTCAGACTTCTCAAAGTGATCCCAGACAAAACTGGTGTTTGACATATCCAATAAGAATGTTTTGTTAAACAATGCGAGAATGCTGATGTTGAGATTCAGTACAGTGAAAAAATGGATGATGGGGTCGTTGGTTGGAAAACGTAGTGGATTGTTTGATTCAAAATCTCTTGATCAACTTGAGTGTCAATTCTCAAGTGGTTTAATCTTACTTTGTGTCACATGAGCTCAAAGTGGGTCTAGTCCCTTGCTTTGAGGTTTTGAGCACCTGAGCTCGGCTCTTCCTGGTCATATCTTGTCTCAAAGTGGAAAAAGCGTTGCTCGACCTCTTTCAAATCTGTTTTTTTTTCTCAAGCCGCGTTTGTCTGACGGATTGCCGGGTTTACCCGGGAATGCCCCGTCACCCGATGTACCCGTCGAGGTTTTCGGTCCGGGAGCCGTTCTGGGTCCATGGCTGGAAAAATTCGTCGGGTTTGCCGGGTGCGGGTGCCGTTCTGACGCTTGAAAAAAGATCTAGCTCACGGCTGCCTCGAAGCCCGGCATTCGGGGGACGGGGCTCATCCTGAGCCAAGGCTCAAGAGAAACCCAACCTGGTAACTTTATCGTATGTACACTATGACTTGGACCATCTGGATTGAAGCTCGAGAAAGATAACATCACCTCAGATTGAGTTCCCCAGGACCATTTTCTAGCACTACAGCGTGTAGCATCTGAGTGTGATTGCCATCGCAGGGATTTACCGATTGGCTGAAAGAACTGCTGCAATCTGCTGCAATCACCTATGATTTCATAGCGCCCTCACGACGTTGAGCAATATGTACGGTGCCGGGGTGGATTGCTGTGTCATGACTCATGAGTAGAATTTAGAACACTACGGGTTGAGTAAGTTAAGCTTTCCGCAATCCTTGGCATCCTAAGCAGGGCATAGATTGGAGTTCAAAAGCTGCTTATCCATATAACTTTGAAGAATATACTTTTGTGTACTTCGAAGGTCGGATGGTTATTCTCTTCATCTCTACTGCGTCGTCACTGAGGCACCTGTGATGATCTTGCCCTTGAGACAACATTAACGTGCAAGATTTTCTCATATCATATCGAAAGGATGCAGTGAAGGATTGACCAAGTGAAATGGTAGCCATGGATGGATATGTATGGAGATGGAAAAGGCTATATACAACCGGCAACCCAGAGATTGATGAGAAGGTATGACCCGATCTAAAAGCGATAGGCGAAAAGTAGAGAGCTTCTCCGATAGCCTGTAGAACTGGTGATGTAACGGGTGGATCGAGCGAGACAACCCATAATAGTGAGGGAAGTTGGGACAGTGTAAGAGCTCACTGCTCAAGCGAAGACGAAGCGTGGATGCCATATTGTGAGAGCATAGGAGCGCATTGGTTGATTCAGATTGATGTTGCTGCCGGTGTGCCTGGTGCAGTGAAGATGCATCCATCGATTCTCGACAAGGTCAATCATTAACAATCAACTTTGTTTATCAAATTCTATTCAAATTTCCAGATGCAATTTCGAAGCTTCTTTGTCAAAATAAACGGGGGGTATGCGATACAGCTATAAAAATCAAATGTAGCAAAGTCCCACGCTCGCCTCTTACCTCGCGAGGTGACGTGGGAGTTGGTAAATTTATATAAAGGCATTCAAGCTCAAAGAAACTTTTTCCCAGATCCCACTCTTAACAAACTCTTGAAGATTTTGTACTACTTTCTCAACTTCTTTATCTTTCTCTTCTCTTGAGCTCACAAGTGTATTGCATACTCCCTGATCATCATCCAAGCGATAGCCTAAAACAACCACCCATACCACAAAGGCAGTGAAACCAAGTTGGTAATCTTCCTTCTCATACATAAGCATGCAAATTGTTGATAATCCTTCGGTTCCATCAGATAAAGTTACTATAGCACCCTCTTTTACGTGTCACAAAATAAGATATATACTTCTCCTTTTTCCGATTGACAAGCCACCGCCACTCATTTTTTCCACACATTCATTCCAGTGAATTCTAACTCCTAGACTCGCCTCCTGCGCAGTCAACAGCTCTCGACATCTCCTTTTCTTTTAATTTTCAAACTGTCTTCATTTGATCCATTCTCTCCTCCCCTCTCCTGGAGCAGTGACAAGGAATCACCAAAGAATAACTCGTCATACTTCAGAATGTCAAACCGATATAGTAATCTAGAACCCAACGGTAGACCGACGAAGGCCGCCAAACCCAACAAGAAATGGACTTGGATCAGCATAGCCATTGTCTTAGCACTCTGTGCGATTGTCATCCCTGTCGTTGTCGTCCTTTTCAATCGGGATCATTCTAATACCCGAGCATCCTCCCGATCTTCATCTTCAACCAACAAGAACTTGTCTAATTCTACTAGTACTAGTACATTGAAGTTGGCACCTAAGAAGAAATGGAACTTTTCTAATGACAAGTTGATCGGACTTAATTTAGGAAATTGGTTGATCCTTGAGGTGTGTTTTTCGTTTTTCGTTTTTACCTTTTTTGGGTTTGAGAATATCCTGTTTCACACCTCTCTTTCGGCATGAGTATGTTCGAAAGCTAATCGATTGTTTTTGCTTCTAATTTGAAATACTTTTAGAGATGGATGAATGAAGACTGGTTTACTGATAATGCTGGTCCTCATAGTTGGGATGAATGGGACTTCACTACTGCTCTCGGTCCCAAAGCTGTTGACGTTCTCGAAGTGAGCTCCGAATGTCCAATCTCTTTGTTGCAGATTCCTCCGTCCCTTCGGAGTTGAACACAACGATCGAGAAACGCACATCATTTGAAAAGTAACTGATCTTCTTCATCGCTTTCTTTTCAACTAAAGGAACATTGGTCGACTTGGGTCACAGAAGCGGATGTCGAACGTGCTTATCAAGCAGGTATCAATACTTTCAGGGTTCCCGTTCCGTTCTGGGTAAGTGTGTCTTGTCCCTTCTAGAAGCCACAGGACGTTGAAGTTTCTTATGGGGTCCTGGTTTTGGATTAGATGTGGATTCCTACTACTGGCTCTGAACCTTACTTAGCCGGACGACAAATGGCTCATTTTGAAAGACTTTGTTCATACGCTTATGCTCGTGATATGTACATCATCATCGATCTTCATGGATTACCCGGCTCTCAAAATGGCGAACAACAATCTGGAAGGAGTTGAGTTGGATTTTTTCTCTCCTTCCCGTATTATCTTGTGCTGATGTAAATCGTTCTGGTATTTAGACACTACTAGTCCTACATTCTGGCAACCTTTGCAACAGGCTAGATCAGATCAAACAGTCAAAGCTGTTGTAGATTGGCTAGCACAATCGCCTTACGCTAGTATCATCAGTGCTATTGAAGCTGTGAATGAACCTAGACCTTATACTCCTTCACAACTCGCCATGCTTCGATCATACTATGAGCGAACTTACAAAACTATCCAAACTCTTGGTGCAAATGCACCTGCCATGATGTTTGCAGATGTACGTTTTCCATATTCACATTTAAAATCAGAATTGGAGTCTTCTCTAACAAAAAGAACCCCTTTGTCTTGTTGTAGGGATTCGTCAAAGGAGATAAATTCTCATATTGGTACGATTTTGCTAAATCACATCAAACCGATCCACCTAGTTTGATCTTCACAGATCATCCTTATCCTGGTTATTTCCCAGCTCAAAATAATACCAGAGACATCTTTAATCAAACTTGTACAGATGCTGCAAAATATATCAATTTCCCTGTACCTACTGCTATTACTGAATGGAGTTTAAGAACCGGTATTCAAAATTCTACATTCGAAAAAGAGTATTATTCTTATCAACTTACGTAAGTGATCTTGATCACCAGTCTTGTTCGAAATCTTGGACTGATAGATTCTTCCTTTTTTGTAGTGCTTGGACTTGGTTCGCTGGATCCTGTTTCTGGTCTATTCGGGCATTAGATTCAAAGATCTCAGTCTTAGCCGATCCAGTAGCTCAATACCAATGGTCATTTGAATCACTCTTAGCCAGAGGATCGATTCCAACTCCCAACATCAATGGAACAACCAAAGATACCAAAGCGATCACCACCCAATTCATCACCGATCTCGGTACCCCTTGTGGACCTGCTCCCGCGTTAAATTCAGGAGCCGGGATCCCACAAACTGCTGCAGCTGCAGCTGCTGTAACTGCTGCTCAAGAAGCTGAAGCTTTGATACCCAAATTAGAAGCTGATGAATTAGCCGCTGCTAAGAGTTTTGGATTAGTTGGTATCGGATCTGATGCTGTGATGGTCTCTGCTAAATCAAAATGAATTATATAATGTAATTTTTTTCATCTTCATCTTCAATTGAATCTCGGGAAGTTTTTTTTTTGGTTTTGGTTTTGGTAATCATGAGGGATTTGATTGGACATTCGTATTGAGTTGAGCTATTGGTATTCGTAGTGATGTCTTTCTTTATCTTATCGTTCACTTTGACCTCTTTCTCTCTGTTAACTTTGAGTACTGAAATGTTGAGTACTAATAGGTTGCAAAAATAATAAGACAAAAAAATCCAACTCTCATGACGTGTCCTATATGCATTCAAGCATGTGTTCAATGTGATCTTTCTGAGTCAGGATGTCCATCTTGCATTCTTCAGTGGGATATGGCCTTGACCAAATTCTTGTGAGCATCATATAAAGTGTACAACGGAAAAGTGATGCGTTTTTGGCACATAACCATCGAAACACTGCAACGTCTTTTCTACCGTATGTCCTGAAGGTCCAAAAAGTATGTCTGGAGCCCCCAAGAGATCATTCACAAAGAACGTTGACTTCGGACCCGACAGGTTTTGCCGAAGAGTCATCAGGAGGACTCGAAAGGATCTTTCATAAGTGAGCAACGCAAACGAAAGGCTTGCAAGAACCTCTCAACAAAATGAAGCCAGAAGCCCTACGAAGCATAGAGAAACACCCCATGAACGTTTGTGTTGAACTTGGAGTTGCAGACAAAATTTGGGAGAGAGAATGCCACTTCAGCTGCAGATTGAACGAGTTTGGCCCCGTCGACGAGCTGTTTCGGATATTCAGAGGTCACCCCGGGAGCCCGAGACTGTATTCAGTAAGCCGATCACCCACTTTTTTTGGTCGATGGGCATTTTTTTCATCAACCAACCTCCAGATTCATCAAAAGGACATTTCAACTTAAACCTCAATTCAAAACTCAGCTCATCAACTCAAATCAAAATAAGATGGCCGTCCGTTGTCGATTCGAAGCCTCATCAGATATTGGCGTGTTTTCTACTTTGACAAACTCTTACTGCCTTGCATCACTTTCAACCGGTTCTACCAATTTCTTTTCCACATTCGAATCTGAATTGAGTGAAGTGATTCCAGTTATTCACACTACTATCGCTGGAACTCGTATCATTGGTCGTTTGACGTGTGGTAAGCATCTGTTGATCTTGGCTTTCAAATCAACGCGAAGAACAAAATAATTGACAACTTACACATCAATGTCTTACGTTTACATATATGTCTAGGTAACCGACATGGTTTATTAGTTCCTGCAACTACAACAGATCAGGAACTTCAACATCTTCGAAACTCTCTTCCTGATTCAGTGGCAATGCAGCGGGTAGAAGAACGACTTTCAGCGCTTGGAAATGTAATTGCTTGTAACGATTATGTTGCATTAGTACAGTACGTTCTGTCTATTTGAACCATTTTCATCGAATGAAACTGATTCTTGGTGTCTTATTCTTCAAGTCCAGATATTGACCGTGAAACAGAAGAGATTATTGCAGATGTACTCAAAGTTGAAGTTTTTAGACAAACGGTAGCTAATAACGTTTTAGTTGGATCTTATTGTGCACTTTCTAATCAAGGAGCATTAGTACACCCAAAAACAACTATTCAAGCACAAGACGAACTGAGTAGTTTGCTACAAGTTCCTCTGGTTGTCAGTTTTCTTCCTCCTTTTGCTAAAATCTGTATTCCAAACGTCAATTACTTAATTCTATTCTTACTTGATTCTATTCTACAGGCTGGAACAGTCAATCGGGGTTCCGACGTTATTGGAGCTGGAATGGTAGTTAACGATTGGTGTGCATTTACAGGGCAAGTATTTATATCCCTCCTCTTAAAAGATACGCCAAACTTACTTTCGTTTCTTCGAGAATACAGACTAGACACAACGGCTACCGAAGTATCTGTGATTGAAGCTGCCTTTAAACTGCAAGGACAAGATACATCAGCCATTGAAGGCATGAGAGCCACTTTGATCGATCAGTTTGCATAGTTGTTCTATCACTTCCTTTGCCCACCAATGCATTTTATCATGTCCCTATGCTACTCCGACTTTGTGTTGTTTCTCTTAAAGCTTGATTCACATTACTTTGCGGCTAAGTGTGAAGAATTTAATACCTCTTAAAAATTGATGAACCACTGATCACATGTCTTTTGGTCCTCGTGTAAATACACTGAATATATTTAAACGGAGCCCAGTGTGTGGGCAAAAACTACGTAGCAGGAATTTTTCATCACATAGGGAATACTTGCGATCTTGTTCCAAAAACAGCATATGGTCATTGGTGACACCTCACCAAAATATAATGAACCTGAATGTCCAAATTATGCTCTTGCCACAGCCAAGAAATGCTTGGCATGGCTTAGATTGTCTTGAATGTGTGTGTGGCAACAGACTAGTAACAGCTTAAATCAACTGTACTTTGTTTTTTTGGAGTAATGTAAAATCTATTTGAAGACACAGTTTTATTTCATACATATGCTCAGGTTTTGAGCTGCTTGCTTATGGCCATGGCTGCCTTCATCCCTCAATTTCACAGTGTCACCTGTGTTTTGAGGTTTCAGATACAACGGATGCAATCAGTTATAGTCTTGTCAAAACCAGAGAGTCAGACTGCCTATATATCAAAAGCTCATTGTAATGTGATAAGAATCACAGCTGAAAATTTCACAAATGATTGGTTCTTATCTGAAAACTATCTTGTTGAACATTCTCCCAATTACAAGTATTTTTTTCAACCCTGCTTGTTAGTCCTTTGTTCCTACTTGAAGTTGGAGACAGTAACAAGATAAGTCAAAGCTTGGATATCATATCTCATGATAGTCATACACCTATAGAAGACAATGTCAATATGATCCACAGGCAGAGAAAGTGGTCACAAAAGCTATCAATGAGATTTACCAACCAATGTCTCATACTTTCAAGGCATTACCTACAGTGAACAAATTGTACCTCGAGATTTGTTATGGGAATGATCTTAAGCCTCAGCATGTAAAATATTGGTCAAAAGTCAGCCTGAGCCCCGACGGGGAATTGTCGGGGACTAGCTTGCCCGGACCTCGACCTGGCGGGTGGAAGGCCTCCCCAATCCTGTTCTCGGGTCCCTGATCGGGGTTTTTTGCCAAAAACTGGCTGCCCGAACCCCGAGCGGGTTCCCCGGCGGGTCCCCGAGCCCCCGCCAAAAACTGTCTCTCACCCATGGGTCAAACACCGTCCCGGTCTATTTATCTATAGATCTGCAAAAAGGACCGTGCAACGTGTCTAATCCGGCTGAATTGGGGTGTTTGGGCATCTGGGGCAGGAGCCGAGGTGCCTTGAGGGTGCAGCTCAGCCCTCATTACAGCCTGCTACTGCCTACTAGGTGGGTTTTTTATTGTCGAATAGGTGGTTACACACCAGATTTTCCCCGTCGGCAAACTGGTTTTTCCAAATTGTCAGCCCGACTCCCGACTCGCGGGAATCCCCGACCACCGGGGGCTTCAAAAGCTTTGCCCAAACCCCTTACCGATTGGGGGCCACGTCGGGGTCCCTGATTGGGATCAGCTTCGGGGCTCAGGCTGAGTCAAAAGATCCTTATAAGATACCTCAAAACATACAGTCAGCCAAATCTCTGGTGGATTGAGGGTGTCTGACACTTGATCATGGTAAACCATAAGGAAGCTCTTTTAGACATGGGTGGAGTCTTTGGACCCAAATTCAGTAGATCCTTAAAAGATTCAACCAACACATGCACAGTGACAATCTGTACTATTATGACTTTATTTTTGGGAATGGGTCATCACAGATTTGTGAAAAAATGAAGGCTTGAGAAGGGATCACATTTTGTCATCACATGAAGCTGAATGAATGTTGAAGGTTGAGAAATCTTGGAACCTGCAGAAAAAAGGTGAGACAAAAACATCTTGAGTGAATTATGAGGAGATGAGTCAACAAGAGATTTGAAATTGTACAGGGTCAACTTGACAAAAACATCAGATTTCAGGAGCAATTTGAGGGTAGATTGCTCAGTTTCCTTGAGATTTATTTCTATAGGTCTGTGTGTTGATAGAGGCAAACAAAAAGTATCTTGGATCAACAAATATTCATAAATGGGGGGAAAAGATTTATGAGGAAGGAAATTTTCTCCTGCAAAAGCTCATTCCCCTCACAGGCAAAAGTGTTTCTTGTTGTCATAATTCCCTTTCTGCACTGACAGTGTTCAAGGAGCATCATGGGGCTTGGATAGGTTTAGAAAAATATGGAAGGGGTCAGCCCTGAGCCCAGATTACAGGATCACAGGCTAACAGTACCACATGTAATATTACATTATTGTATAAAGCTATAAGTACATCTCAAGCACTGCCAACATCTTATCATCAGATTGTTAAATTTGATTTAACAGCTGGCAGCAATATCCAAGGACTCATCAGATAGATGGGTACCAAGGAGATCATCTGAGGTAGAAGGAACCACTCAACATCTGAGGATTCCTCAGACAATCAAGTATTGAGGAAAACAATATTAAAAGTTTAACTTGGCCAGATACAAGCAATCAAATATATCCTTGGAAAATTCCTGTCCAAATTAATATCATACATTAACATTGGACAGCCTTATCTGAGGTGACCTCGGTGTGCCTTATCCAAGGTAATATAAAAGCACACCATCCGGTTTGATGAAAATTCATCATCAATCTTTTCAGGCCAATTTAATTTAACTCTGTCAATTTCTCTTCAGGTTGGCTGAAGCTCATTGTTGTCACAGAAAGGGAAATTTCAGAATCCTTTGACCAAGGTCTCCACAAATGATGAAAATCAGTGGACAAATAAAAATTAAAGGAAAGGAAGCTTTTTATTAACAATCAATACCCTAGGAATGATGTGATGTCATCATCAGGACAAAATTGAAAAACACAAGGACTCAACAAAAACCCAGAAACACAGGGAATCACTACGTAGGATTTCAACTTGCATACAAAATCAAGTTCAAATCCGTACTTGATTCCAAAATCAAAATGAAATACTAGGTCATGAATTTGAATTCAAACTTGAATGCAAATTCAAATTCAAATTCAGATGCAAGACTGGATTTCAACACAGAACCTGTTTGAATGAAAAATCTATCCACATTCAAAGAAGCCAAACTTGACTTCAAGATCAAATCCGAATGAAAACTATCCAATAATCCCACTTGAAAATTGTTGAATTGAACTTCATCTTCACACCTGAAACTTTGACAGCAACATATGCCAGTACAAATTTGGATACACAATATGGAGTCATACAAATTTGATTTTGAATTTCAAATCTTTGCCCAAATTAACTTTGTGAAGGACTTATCCTCATGGTCACTCATTAAAGAGGATATCTTCAATTGATACATTAGATGCTTTGGTCATTTTGACTTCTTTTTCATTTGTGGTTTTGTATTCATCAAAACATTCTTTTACCAGGAACAATATATCCATGTGGTGGAGTAATGGAGGCGGACAAGAAGTATTGATGGAATTGTATCATCAATCCACCTTGTACAAGCTTAATTCAGGGAAACCTCACAAATATCTTCAGCACATATATATAACAAGAATAGAGATGGAATACATCAACATAATCAAGGTAAGAAATCCACAAGGACTTACAAGAAATATCAAATTTGACTTTAATTGTTTTGTATCACAGCTATCAGAGGCAAAAAAAACTGTGTAATGAAATGCAAAACAAAACAATTGGTTTGGTTCACCTGAAGAGTTAAGACCAAAGTCAAAGTCAAAGTCAAGCTTGTTGGAGTCAAAGTTGAACTCGTATAAGTCAACATTGGAGTTGAGGCCAAATTCGAATTTGAAGTCAAAGTTGCAGTTGCAGTTGCAGTTGCCACCACAGTCAAACTTGTTGACCTTGAAGTCAAACCTGTCAAAGTCAAACTTGTTGAACAGCGTAACCGCGCTGGGTGATTGCTTGTTGAATCCGGGAGATTGGATCAGTAAGCATGGTACCGGCAGCGAGTTGAACTTGAGCTCTAATTTCAATTCTAGTGATTGTCTTTTGGGGGTATACTCAATGTGAAACTGAATGTGAAGCTGGATGTGAAGTTGAATGTAAATGCAAAACATATTAAAATGGAGCGCACTATTTGGTGCCCGGTTTTGAAAATACCCAATTCCCCCTTTCTTTGGTACTTTCCCGCACATTCAATCCAAATTTGGCCGCGGCCACAGCAATTATGAGAAACCAGGCATTAGCCTGAAAACAGTTTGCCACATCTCACCTCTCTTGCTTAGCATTTCTCCTAACTTGAAGACAACATACCAATATCAAATCAGACCACCATCTGTCATAATAATGAATCTTTTAAGAAAATCACTTCTACAGATCTTGAACAACCGGTGCTGCAACCTTCTCATCTCCAATTCTGAGGATGAAAAAATATTGAAACAAACATTTATCTTCTTTGAACTTCTATTTTGACTGATTACAGTTGAAGTTGTATCTTATGACCTTCTTATCATTATTGTATTCAGCCTCATCATATTTCAATCAATCCTGAGTCAAATGATTGTTGTGAATGTATCTTATTTTTTTATTCTGGTTGATCTTGATTAGAATGATTGTTTGAACTTGTATCTTTTTGCCCTTGGTCGTTTCTGGGTACAACAATTGTTCATTTTATTTGAACTTTATGCCTGTTAATCATCTCACTCCAGGATTCCATTGCAATTGGGGGTTTTGAAATAGGACCTACAAATTAAGACAATGTATTTCAAAAACTATCAACAATGAGCTAGAACTATGGGCAATTATGCTTGTCATTATTGAACCGTGGTCTAACTCGACTTGTGTGTGCGATTAAAAACCAGTTTGAAACAGGGCTACAGAAAAATGCAAAATTCAAAAACCAGGTGTTGTGTTTTCAAAACCAGGCACCAAATAGTGTGATCCATTCAAGAGTTTCTGCCAATGCAAAAATTAGATGAATTTATTTATGCACAATTCTGTCAGCAAAAACAACAGCCAAGCCTGATTTGAGTGGGCTGGCTATTAATACTAAACAAGGTGGAATGAGCACTGAGAGGAATCACTCATCCTGCCATTGAGTGATCAGGCTTACGTTGTTGTTATGTCAGATAGCTCACCTTGTCACTGTGTGAGTCATTCCACCTTGTTATGATAAGGATCATATTGGGTGGAGCTCACACTGGCTGGCATGTGTAGCTCACATTGGGTATGGCAATGTAGACAGTGTGTGTTTTATTAATTCATGTAAGTGTCACATGCCACCTGCCACGTGGTGTAGTCCTACCAGGAATGAATTTACAACCGGTTGGAATTGGACTATTTTTTTAAATTATACCTAAGAAATCAGATCCTGGTGTGACTGGAAATGGTGGTTGATCTTGATATTTTTCTTGAACTTGTAAAATATCAAAAAAGTTCATTCCAGTGCAACTAATGGATCAAAATCACATCAGATTAAGATTTCTTTGACTTAGGGCCCATTTTGTTGCCAGAGATTATCATATACTACAGTAAAAGTAGGACCCCGGAAAGCTCCCCCTGAACCAACCAACGTAAAACCCGGATTTTGAGAATTTTCATGTCTAAAAATACCGGACTTTTGGAGCTTTCATACTAAATTGGTCGGTAAAATTTCAGCACAAAAATGAGCCCCCAGCTACAAAGCTATGGTTTGGTGGCTTTATGTAGTGCCAAAAATGTTGGTGTGAAGATGAGATTTTGAAAATCATACCGGGCACATTTGTAAGATGAATTACTAACAAGCCATTTTCATACCAGTTTGGTTGGTAACATGACCAAATCTCGACCACTCAAATCATACCAACCACGTTGGTAGGTTTAAGGGGAGCTTTCCGGGGTCCTGTAAGAGTGTAATTCATTAATTTACCTGAAAATACAGTAAAATTTGGAACTGACAATTAATTGCAAGTTGAGAGGTAATGGGTGGTTTTCAGAAATAATTGTTTGGTAACTCAGAACCACCAATCCTACAATTTCACTTTTGCATACAATCATGCTTCCAAACCAACAATGTTGGTGAATTTTATCAGAACCCAGTGCTATAGAGAATCAAGATCATGCAATGCACTCTCCTTAGGAGATACTTACTTGTTTGTTGGTCAAGAGCTTGTGTGGTATGTACCTCTGACATTTTACATGCAATCAATTGTCCCTTGGTCACTTTGTCTCGCACAAGTTGATCTTGTTATAGTATCATCACACATTTTGTATTGTTGAAATAATGTTCATCATCATTTTGTCTTCATCTTCCTACAATGCTGGCTTATCTCATGTGATACATCACCAGCTTCATGTGGTTTCAAATCACAAAAGTCATCTCAAATCTCTTTGATTGCTCTGTTAAGATTTTTCACGGATCAGCTGTGCCTAATAATTCATAACCCTCATGGACCTGCTCAATGAGGCATGGAAATCAAGGAAGGGATTGAAGTGGTGATGAGTTGAATCAAGAGAAGCATTGGAGAGAAGATGAGAATTGAGATGAGTTGGAACGAAGATGAGATGACTTTGTCCAAAGAACTGATGATGTCAATTGGAGATGCAATGAGATCAAAGAGAAGTTGATCAAAGACGTGATGAAGTTGAAGAAGTGATGCAGTGATAGAAGGTGATATGTACTGGAGTGGGTCAAAGAGGTGTTGATTGAGGTGATGAGAGGTGATGAATAGATACATGTGTTCTGTAGATGGTGGTGAGCTGTGGTCAGGCAAAGAGGTGAATTTTTGACAAGTGCCCTTATCACATACAGAATTGATCCAATTACAATTGAAATAAACAGAAAAAGGGGTTGATGAAGATAATTCAGATTATGAGATCATTGACCAAATAATGTGGTACAATAATCTGTATATTTGGGCTACCAAACAGCAAAGAATTTGTTGTGATTAGTGGTATTCAAAACTCCAGAAACATGTCCCAGAAGTGTCAAGAAGTGACATCCAGAAACTTCTGGGATACCTCCAAAATGTTTTTGGATGTCACTTCTGGCCCATTTTTGATAGATTTGAGAGCCCCATCATTCCCCATCCCGGTCACTTCACTTGCATCTTGCCACAGACAACTCTTAGCCCGGCAGGTATCATGCTTTTTTCTTGCTCTTTGCTCGACAAATGACAGCCTTTAACTGCCATCACCAATGCTTCAAAGAGTCAACTCAGTCTTCACACAAATCTCCTGGAGGAGCTATCTAATCCATTCCAACTGCTTGTGTCAGTCTTTATCTTTATCTTTATCTTTCTCATTGATGGTTACTTTCTTTCTAAACTGTAAGAATTGATTTTATCAATTCATCTCACCTTTAATGTTTTGATCAATCACCTCAAGGAGAACAGTTGTCTCAAACCAAAGTTGAAGTTGAAGAATCAACCAAAATTGAATGTTTGATTGGAATTGACCAACTGATTAAAATCTAACGATCAATTGACATTTAACAATCAATCAAATTTCAACACTCAACTACTCCTCTGTCCCTATCTCATCATTCAAAACAGTTTGTTTTTGTATCTTTACCTATTTGCATTGTATCAACAATGGCAATTAAGTGCAAACAAATATCTTGTTGAAATGATCATGAGATACAATTGATCATTCACAGATTGAGTTGAGGGTAGCTTAATGAGAATGCAAATGTATCATTGAGAATGACCATATCATGTTGATGACCCAAAATGGATGAGTGTAATGGTGTGGTGTTGATTGAGTTGATGCAAAGTGGAGGGAGATGTGTGAAGATGCTTCTGGAGCCCAGAAACCCCCAAAACCCAAAAATGTTCGGTAAGTGTCCCAGAAGTTTCTGGATCTCACTTCTTGACACTTCTGGGACACATTTCTGGAGTTTTGAAGACCACTATTACAGCCCTTCAAGAATCCTTTGGTTTTTTTTGACACAAGAAAACAAAATAAATGTCCAAAACCCTTGCTGAAACCAATTTTGTACCAAAATCTGTCAAATGTGAACTGTCCAAAAGAGTTTTTTCTGAGTCTTGTCCAAAACTTGGAAAAAAAGACCTCCAAACAAACCAAAGGATTCTTGAAGCGCTGTATGTACTATTTATTGGCATAATCACAACCAAACGGGGCCTTAGACTTTACAGATTGATGCAATCAATTGATTGAAATAAGAAACTTACTTTACATCCACAAAAACTTCATCTGGACCTGGTATAGGTGAATCAATATTTTTCCTGTTCACCAAGGTGACGATAAAAATCCACGGAAAGGAAAACAAGGGAAGCATAGTGTACTACAACACATTGTCATAGGGAATTTTAGTACACTCACAGAAGACATGATGGTAAAGCACTTAAGCCATCCAAGTTTTTAGTGACTTAATAACCTCTTATTTATTAAATTCTTGATACAAAGTTAATCAATAGTGGTACACAAAATTGAAAACCACATGAAAAACCCGCATGAAACCGCATGAATATTTGGTTTTCCCCACAAAAACCAAAAAATCCATGCGGTTTTTCCATATGGTTTTCTCATGTGGTTTTCAATTTTGTGTGTCGCTAATGAGCTTCGATGGATGAATGAGGTTTTAGATGAGTGAACACTACAAATATCAAGTTCATGTTTACATATCGAACTTGATCGGTTATCGTTCACCACCGGGACCGGATCCCCAAACGTGACCGGTTATTGCTTGTCGGCTATGCTTGCAACAATTCAACTTCAGAAGTTCAGAAGTTGCAGTGGTTGGACTGCTTGTGATAAGTACCATTTTGTGTTTGAATTCAGAAACATTATTTATCTATGCTTGGGAAAGGTATGATGTTGATGTGTTGAAGAATGCAAGCTCCTGCTAAGTGGATGTTGATGCACTGTTGAGGGTTTCCAACCAAACTTTTGGTGGTGGTAACTTTGAATGTGATCATGATCACTTTGAAAGAAACATATCAAGGTATTTGTGTGACCTCAATTATCCTGATCATCTCACTTCAGACAACAGGTATAAGAATCTTTAAATGCAACTTTTAAGGCATGCAAAAGGATGTACGTATGTAAATGTATGTAAATGGAGAGTTTGTACAGGATATATATATTGGTAGACGCTGAAAATTTTGGATTTCCTCAGTTGGAGAATAGTGCATGTGATATGTTTCTTCAAAGTATGTTTAACACATAATTAAGTAGTTTCCTTTCAGTCTTTTTAAGGTGGTGGATAATGAAGGCAAAGCTTTGATTGTTTTTTCATACAATTTGTCTTAAAGACATTTTTAATTTCTTCGTGTGCCACAAAAAAGTACAATGCACCATTGATGTGCGTAAGGTTTTGTATGCTGAAGTTGAATGTCTTCTTTATAACTACAAAACGGAGTGGGGAAATGTGAGATTTTTGAATTGTTTGTGATTTTAAAGATATGAACATTTGAATTGTATTTACAAGTGAAGAAGTTGTTTTTTGGTCACTTTTGTTCGATAACCTTTGCTTGCTTGTTATGTGATATTGGCATATCAAAAAGATCCGGTCAATTTGTGATTAAGGGTCAAAAAAGGAAGGGAACTGAAGGATCAGAAAATTCAGACCAGGTCAAATCCTAGAAGAACAGGGTAGCTTTGATATCAGACAAAATCACACCCCGGTAAATGAAAACCTAACTCACTCATAAATCAACTATGATAAGATCTGCGTATGGTCACTTGAATATTGAATCTGTTGCAGTGGTTTTGCAATAAAAGTAATTGATCCTCAACTTCTTGATCTTGAGGGTCAAGCTCAGGTCTCGGGCAGCCACGAACCTCCAGCTTCTTGAGACGAGGCCATCTAGCATCAGACAGAGTCTTATTTAGTGAAATGCAATGTTCTGATGTCCAGTAAGTCCAGTCAAGAGATCCTAAAGATATACAATCTCGGAAGCTGTCCAGCAAGTTCGCGTTCCCGCTACCAAGCGCCAAGTGGGTTAAATTTGGGAAAGATAGAGGACTATGGGGGTTCCAACTAGGATCGTCTTCCCAGGTGCCATCCTCCTTACAATAGAAGCGAAGCATGAGATTCGTCACGTAAGGTGCAATGTGATGAGTGATCCTAAGGGCTGCACTTGGCATCAATTTATCACAATTGTACATTTCGAGATGTGTGATGGTTCTTGGCCAATTGTAGAGACACCAGGTTTCATCTATATCTCCATTGAACCATAATGTCAGTCGCGATAAATATTTGAGTTTGGATAGATTAAATCCAAAGGAATCGTCGCCATCAGGTGATGTACTGATACAAACCGTAAGTGACTCCAGCAAAGGTAGGTTGTCAACAACTTTTGATGGGAATTCCTTCGATATCAGCGTTTGAGACCCGAATGAAAGATGCGTAAGTTGTTGAAGACTTGACAATAATGGAATTAGGTTTGATAAAAAAACTTCTGTTCCACCTGTGTCTTCATCTAGTTCTTCATAGTGGTAATAAAGATCCAGCCCAGAGAGGTTGGGGCACCGATTGATCAACTCTCTGGCGTTCTTTGGTGAGATCAATTCGGACTCGGTTTGGGATTCAGGGATGAGATTATCATAGAAGTGATCATATGCGAATTCACCAGGAGCTTTGCTGCAGTTTTCGGAGAGATTGAGTACAAGAGATCGGACATGGGAACCTCGTTTACAAAGAATATCTTCGGTCCATAGATCTATGGGTGCCGGAAGTAAAGTAGGAAACTCTAATACCTGAAGGTCATCATGAGTTATTGAGCGTGATCAGAAAGCTTCCTTTCTTTGACCAGTTGTTCTCAAGATGACTCACTTGCCATAACCACGGTTCACAACGTCTGTATATTTCACGCGAAGTAAGTGAAAAGGTTTGGATCAGATTCAAAACTGGCGAGTTTCAGTGCAAGTAAGTCGTATATGGCGCCCGGTCACCTGGACCCTTGATTACCACCTTGCCTAAGCACTTTTGTTCATAAATTTCTGAATGCTCGAGATCAGCCATGTCTTCAATCTGTTCGAGTATCTTGTAAAAGACTTGTTTTTGATAAAGAAATCTAATAAAGCTGTAATAGGATCCCTTCCATTTAATTCTTGAGCGCGAAACTTCTGTCTTGCATTATAAATGTCTTTCATGATAGGATTGAAACCCGGATTCTTTTCAAGAGAGGTCATAATGTGGCGTTGTTTGATTGAAGATCTACTTAATTTTTGAGCTAACATGATCTGAATTAAATCTAATCTTCTATATATTGAGAATTCATCAGGAGATTGAAAACGTTCATGATTGTGAGATAAATGGTTAAGGAATTGTCCAGTACTACTATTCTTGACTTGATCTAAAACCCAATCCCAGTTTTCTTATTTTGTTTGATAACAGCCTTCCACTGAAATCCGGTGTTCTTAGTTTCGTCTTGAATAACATTTTGAACTTGATCGGATGAAATTTCGATTCCATGGAAAACGCGAGATTCGGATAAGTCGCTGACAGATGAGAAGGAGCCATGGGGGTTTTCTGATTGACCGAGTTGCAGAAAGATGTCAAGCATAGATTCTTTTGACCAAGTGAATCCTCCCGCATCGAGTTCATCGAAACGCTTTCGAATATAGTCAACATGTTGGTTCATCGGGTTGGCCGCCTTGTGACATTTAGACACGATCTCATGCCAAAGTGCAAGCTGAGTTGTGCAGCAAGAGGACAGCATCTTGTTGTACACGCTGATCACTCGTTATATTTTCGAGAGGATCAACGTAGATGATAGGGCTGAGAAGCTGCAAAGAACTATAGATTGTCTCTCGAAGATCAATCCTACCAAAACGTCGGGATCGAGAAGGTTCGAATGAGATGAGGTTATCACAAAGATTTAGGCAATTAGGTAGCAGAGTAGCAGGCGCAGGGAAGTCTTTTGGCAGATAATAACAGGCTCAGAGATAAGACTAACTTAACTAAGTCCCTCTGTGGCCCAGACATTTTTTCCTCGCGAGCTCGGGTGTCTGGGAGAGGGACTTTACATCTATGTATTGGTCAGAAGACTCTTACGCACTCTATGTGAGGAATCGCCCGATTCTCAACATGCAAAAGGTAGCGGAGCACATGCCACAGATTGGACTTACTTTGGGGGAGCACGTCCAGTTTCCTGGGAAAGCTCTCGTGAGTACTCGTCCCAAAATCATCTTCAAGGATTAAGTGTCCACTCTGTTCAATCTAATGAAGGGAACAGTCAGGTATCCCTATGTAGTGTAAAGAAACCACATAAGACATCTGAGGCTCATTTGATGGTGAAAAATCGAGTCCACTGGGTTCATAGTCACCTTTGGTGATAAATTCAAAAATGTGCTACACTAGCTCGCCTCAACTCGCACGTGGCAAAACTACGGAGTTTGGAGCATCATCTTCAATTGTCATCTCTATGTGAGAAGAATATCATCTGAAAGCTAGTATAAGCTACTTTAGAAACAGAGACAATGCTGAAGTTTCTAGCTTTTTTATGGAGTTATGAACAAAGAAAACAGAGTGAAAAATGGAGCCAAAAGGATATCAAGACAATTGGGGTTTCATATACTAATAAAGTGATCATGTTTGAGATCTGTCTTGATTAACTTGGCTGACATTCTAAGGTCATTCATCTTTTTGAATTTGTTTGCCTTCCTGGAAGTTGATTGAATTGATTTTTGCATGAGATTACAGTTATTTTTTTTGAAAAGTGATTTGAATCTTCAGTGGGCTCAAAAGGTCCTCAATGTCTCAAGAAGTTAAAACGTTTGATAGATGGATTGTGTGTAGGAGAAGTATAATGACCAGATGATAGTGGCGGTGATTTCTATGTCTGTTTCACTAACAAAGTCTACTACTAGTCATCACAAATTGAAAGATTTGACATTTGCAGTACCAAAGAAGGGATTAGTAAAAGTACAAAGATCAGATATAGAAGACATGAATAAGTTAGTAAAGGTTCATCTAGAAATTCTTTCTTGACTCAGTTACCAGGCCGGCGTATAAAAAGGTTTAGATTGGCTTGTTGACAGTACTTCTCCAAGGAAACTAGTTGTTCTTCAATATCTCGATGTTTACCGTTAGGTTCATAGCGGACCCAAAAATAAGGAACTACAACCAGTGTGGTGAGCTGAGGCCAAGGAGATTGAGATAGGATCCTGTTCAGTGTCTGACAATGTTCTAATGTCCCGTAAGACCAATGAAGACGTCGTATAGAAACACAGTCTTGAAAGCTTTCCAGTGAGTCGGGTTTTTTAGTGGAAAGCTTCAAGTCATTTAGAAATGGAAGAGAGAAATTTTCCCAGGAGTCATGATCACTCGAATCAAGCCTGAGCTTGGTCAAGTGAGGTGCAATGTGGTGAATGGTTTGATGACCTAAACTTGATGATGAAAAACTAGAATAGCAAATCGAAAGATCAGTTAATGTCCTTGGCCAATCGTAAAGACACCAGTCTACATATATATCATCTGAAAATCCCACTAAATCCAATCGTGATAAAAATTTGAGTTTAGATAGTTTGAATCCAAAAGAATCTTTATCAATCCTTTGGCTATGTCCATATGATCCATCCAATGTAAGAGACTCAAGCAAAGGTAGACCACTAAGAAGTTTTGATGGGAATCTATACATGTACATCTGCTCGTCATTTCTATCCTCTAATGAAAAATGCCGAAGGTGTTTGAGACTTGATAATAGTGGAATCAAATTGATGAGAAAATTCTCTGTTCCATCAAAGTCGTTTATATCGTCATAATGTTCAAATCGGATCTCTAGCGTAGACAAGTTGGGACAGCGTTTGATCAAGGACTTTATATTCTTTGGCGAGAGAAACTCAATTTGAGAAGCGTCTTCTGGATCAGTCGTAAGATTATCGTACAGTGAAGGATAATCCTCAAAGTCGTTGGGAGATTTACTGCAGTTTATGGAGAGTGTGAGTTTTAGAGATCGAACACAGGTGCCTTGTCGGAGGAGGATATCTTTGGTCCACAGATCCATCGATCCTGGAAGAGAAGTAGGGAACTCTAATCTCTGAAAATTGATATCAATGGTTGATGGTGATTAGTAAGCATTCCTGGATGAACAAGTTGATTTTGAAAATGACTTACCCTCCATAACCATGGTCGACATAGTTGATATATTCCGCGAGAAGTAAGGGAAAAGGCTTGGAAGCTATTCAAGATTGGCGAGCGATGGTTCGAGTAGGTGAAGTATGGTTCATGGTCACCTGGAATCGAAACCTTCACCCTACGCTTGCGCTTTCTAGACTGAATACTCTTAGCCTCAAGCCTAGCCATGCAATCAAGTGTTTCGAGTATGTTCTCAAAAACCTCAGTAGGTAGATCCATGAGACCCAAAGGACGAGATTTATGTCGGAGTTCCTCACTTTGAATCACTTGCTTAACTTCATCAGATGAAAATCCAGATCGTTGATCATGAACCCGAGATTCAAGAATCTTGGTCACCGATGAGAAAGAGCCGTGTGCAGCTTCTGATAGACCGAGTTGAAGAAAGATACCCAGCGTAGATTCTTTTGACCAAACAAAACCTTGTGATTCAAGTTCTTGAAAACGATCTTGAATAAAGTTGAGATGATTGTTGACTGGCTGAGTCTCATCATGACGTTTTGAGACAATCTCGCGCCAAAGTCCAAGTTGAACTGTCCGACCAGAAGATGACATATTGATATACTTTTCTGAGGAGCTAGTTCCCCTATGTCCCCAAGCGACTCCGTAAAGAAAAGAGCCGAAAAGCTTTGATAGAGGACGACGATTCGTCTTCCAAAGACTAAACCTCTCGAGAAATTAATTTAGGAGAACCGATGTAAGGAAGAGATCTGGTAAGGTTTGACAAGGTTTGGTTTATCTTTTGAGAGAACAGCCAGCTGAAACCGTGACCGGGAAAGATGCAGAGAATCAAGGGTGAATTAGCTTGGATCAAGCTAGAACCCAAGACTGAAAGATGAGAAGGGAGAAAAAGAAAAATGATCGTGTAGAAAACACCACGGCTTCACCATCTGAGACTGTGATCTACATATGTACTTTTCCCTTTGATCAAAACTCAGGATAAGTATGCGGGCAAGTCAGTGAGATTCGAAGCCGTTGAAAAAACCCAGACCCCAAAAATAACCAAATATTCCAAACATTGCATGATGATGCTTTTGTAAATGTAGCATACATGCTGGGACAGAATGGGAAGGACGCCAACACTTGAAGCGACCCGCTCCAAAAAGCGGGTGCGGAGCGGCGGCGGGGCGGTCCGCCCCGCCGGCGCTACAATTTTTTTGAGCTTGGGCTTCAACCGACCCGCCACCGCTTTCTTTCCGAGATTATGTACATAGCGGATCGGACAGTTAGCGCGGCGGGTCTTTTTTCCGCCCCGCAGGCCGCTCTCAGAGCGGTATGCAGCGGTTCGTGCCAGATTGACACATCCATCTCCAGATGGCTGTGTCCATGCCTCCACCTCAACCTATCCCACACGAAATCGTACGACACCTTCACCAGCCTCCACCACCTTTTCCGCAGGTTCCATCATATCTCGATTGTCATCCACGAAGCCCTTCGAAACTTGGCGGAAAACCTTCCGATATCCCTCGATATCCTTTGTTTTTGGCCAAACCTTCACCAAATTGACGATTCCGATATCGCAATAGTTTGGCATGACTCAAAGTAAGACGCCATGCCCTTCCTTCCATCTTATCTCACTTCGAGTTGCAAGCCAAACTGACGTCACAACCCTTACAAAATGATGGACCCAAATATGAGAAAGATAAACATATAGAATCAATCTTTTTGCAAAATCAACAATCACTTATTGAATACTGACACGATTTTTTTTGTTAATTTTGAATATAGATGAAATGAATGATCCGGAATTTGTGAAAGACATTGATATAAATGATCAACGAAATAGGTATCTCTTAACTAAAGGACCAACCCGAGCTGAAGTACATATTCACACTCTGAATCAAATTAACAAGATTTTTGGTTATGAGAGCTAATTTATTTTGAAATTTGTTTTAGATTCAACAAGAGACAGGCTGTTCAGTAACGACAAAAGGTCAATGGTCAGTATCATACATTCTCTTTTCTTACAACCCGAAAAGATTACTGAATTACGATGGGTTCATTAGGTACCCAGATCGAACGATGGCAAACGATCGAGATCCACCACTTTATCTTCATTTAACAGCTACAACTCAAGAAGTATTAGATAAAGGGATTGCAAAAGTGAATGAATTGATAGACCAAGATCTAGGTCCACTAACTGAACAACCGTACGTCTCACCAATGTTTTTCAGTCTTTCTTCACAAATCCTGAGAAAGTTTTTCCTTTCTTTTTCTTCTTGCAGGTTTACTCATCAAAGAAGTGAAAGACAACCTAGAGAACGTCAGAAATGGCCAGAACATAAAATCGAAATCGGACTTGAAAGTTTAAGAAACTTGAATGTTAGGGCTAAAGTAGTAGGACCAGGGGTGAGAAATGATCGTTTTAGCTCAATGGATTCAGATTGGTTGACTAATCATCAGGATTTCTTGAATCATTTCGATTGTTAGGGTATGTTTGTAAAATATATCCAAAGTGAAACTGGATCTAGAGTACAGATCAAAGGGATGGGATCTGGATTTTATGAAACTGACACGGGTACCGAGTCGACCGAACCCATGCATATCAACGTCACGTAAGTCTTTCATTAACTTTCTTTACAATATCGTACATATATCTTTCTTGCATGTGAATAATTAAAAAAAATGTGAATAAATTTCCGCCTCGTGCCGCTCCCTTGCCCTGAAATTTAATGAAGCGGAGCGAAAGCGGCGCCGATAGGCGCCGCGCTTCATGATACATGTAGCGGGAGCTTTTTGAAAGCGGATCGAGAGCGTGTTCATCTGTAGCGCCAAAGCGCACCGCTCCGAAATTTGCTTCAAAAAGCGGAGCGCCGCGGAGCGCTTCAGGTGTTGAGGACGCTGGTGAGTTGTTTTCCTTGTAGTTTGGAACTCGTTTTAACGAATTGGAATCGGGGAAAGCAGAGTTGGCTTTGTGAAAGACAATCAATTGTTTGTGAAAGACGGGAGCTCTTCATCATATAGAAGATCTTACTAAAACTTACATTTAGCACAGCGTGTTGTCACAATGGTATTTTCTCCATTACAAATTTCCTTATCAATTTAGTTTGTATCATCCATTCCATTATCAACGGTTTTTATAAGCTATATCATTGTCTCTCGACTTTCTTTAGTTGCTCAAAAAACCTTATAAAAATTGGTTTCCCGCCATCCCTCCTGTTGTTTTAGGGTTGTATTTTATCTTATTTGTTAGTGACCACTCCATCGGGTTTCTGGTTGTAGCAATTTAGGAGTCAGACCCTCCGGGGACGTCTTGCGTTAATCAACAAGTCTGTTCAAAAAACAACTCCGCGCCAAATATAATTCCAAACCAAACGAAAAGTCAACGTTTATTGGATACATGTATTCATGATTGGTTGCTTTGTCACATTGTGTTCATTCATCATGAAGGTTCTAAGAAATAAATTGTACAAATGCTTTCAAGGAATCCTAATATTCTCAGTCTGAAAGTGATATACATAATTTCGAGTCATTGACTTCAAAACTTAAATCTAGCAACAAGAAAACTCTTCAAAACTCTGCCAGTACAATCTTACAAGAGCTGTACGTGAAGACTTGCACAGTCAGCTTCAATAATTTTCTCCTTTGAATCTTTCACTTGCCACAAAATCAGGTTCAAGGCTGTGTTGTAGTAGGATTCAACTTTAGACTTAGAGCATCCCCACCGCGCCGCCGGAAACGTAACGTTTCTGACATAAACGTAAATTCAACATTACGTTTCCAGCCAGACGCCCTCCACCGCGTCCAAATAGTCCCACACCTGGCCACAGGTGTCAGCTTACGTTTCCAAAAATTTTGGAAACGTAAGAAATCTTCGAGTTGTTGCTAGTTGAGCTGAAAACTCCGGAAAACTTGTTTTCCCATACTTTGGACATTCCAGCTTCACACGCAGACCTTAGTTGGTCACAGTGTGTGCTATCTTGGATGACAATTACCACCACTTGATTGTCCGAGCGAGTGATCGGCCAAGATACTGGATTTTTCCAGAAGTTGCAATCCGACGAAACTGTCATTCATGACAGAGGTAGAACCGCAAAAGCGATATCCAGCTCGCGCGGTGCTGGCAAGGCTGGCTGCAGATGAGATACAGCTGCCCGTCTGTCAATTTGGACAGCTGTATCAAGTTTACGGTTCCAGCCGCGGTGGGGATGCTCTTAGAGCATCCCCAACGCGCCGCCGGAAACGTAACCTTTACATAGGGTTTACCTAGCATTTCTGACAGAAACGTAATGTCAAAATTACGTTTGCAAAGATTTTCCGAAAAACAGCCTCCAGCGCGAGTAAAAAGTCGCACAGTTGGCCATGGGTGCGATTTCGTTTATTCCGCCAGCTGGAATACGTACGGTTTGTTCCAATTGTTTCTAGCTGAGCCGGAAACCTCGGAAAACGTGATTTCTCACAATTTGGACACGTTGAGACCACGAAACTCGCCTCTTTCGTTCCTTCGTGTCCTATCTCAAAGCTTGAAGCACACATTACCACGACCTCGATCAGATCAAGCGGCCAATCCATGCGATTGATCTGATCGTGTCCTATCCTTAGACAGGGGTAGAAAACTGAATCTCTTATTCAGCTTGCGCGGTGCTGCCTACTGAAGCTGAAGCTGAAATACAGGTGTCCAAGTGTCATTTGTGACACCTGTACCAGGTTTCCAGTTCCCGGCGCGTTGGGGATGCTCTTAATCTGATCTTTACAAGCTGATCTCATACATTATGTAAGTTTGATTGAGATGACTCTTGAAACTGATCTCTGGACCTAGGGCAAGATAGAACGCAAAGATTTGGTTGGAAATCTTTCAGTTTGAATGATTGGTATGACGAATCGTGATCGGCTTGGCTTTTGATGACCGCACTGGTGATGGCTGTCAACTTTCAAGGCATGTTGTCCAGAAGGGTTTGAATGAAATGATTGAAGAGATCCGATTAAGGTTGGGTGACAGGTGTAGATGTAGAAAGAGGAAAAGCGGAAGATGAGAAAGGTTGATCAGATCGATGAGATCATCAACCAAGTTAAAGTTTGAAAGTTTACGTAAGAACACAGCCACAGAGAGTATGATAGAGCGGTTTGGAATTTCACTCTCGAATTTTGATCACATCGACAATTCACGAATGGTTCTTTAAAAAGACACTATCATCACTTTTACTTTTACTTTTACTTTCACCTTACAAAGGTACATCATTATTTTGATCTCAGTCAGTCATCAATGTATTATTTACTAAATTACTAAATTCAATCAAACGGTCATCGAATTAGGAAAACAAAGAAAGAAAGAACGAATCGAATCGAATCAGGTCAAGTAGAAAATCACAAAACTAACTAACTAATCAAACAGAACTACTACTACTACTAGAAACTGAACTGGTTCAAATTCATTATCAATCAAATCAAACCAACTAGTATCATCATTCATCATTTACTACATCACTCATCAACTCATCAACTCATCAAATCATCATTCGCATCACTTCACATCTTAATCCTATTCCTCATAACCGAGGACTAATCATCAATCTCATTCACTCATCTCAATCTCAACTCAACCCACCATGTCATCCAACTCACCACAACCCATCCCAACAGAAAAACCCAAAGAATCATCAATCCATACTATCCAACCCACCTCATCACCTACAGATTTCAACCTGACCCCATCCCAACTATCTAAACTAATCGATCCTAAATCGATTCAAGACCTCAAAACCCTAGGAGGCATCTCTCAAATCGCTGCTGCCCTACACACCGATCTTCAAAACGGACTGAGCACCTCAGCAGCAGAATCATCATCAAGATCAGATGTCTATGGAAAGAATCAGTTGCCGGTCAAACCTACCAAGTCGCTGTTGGGATTGATGTGGACGGCTTTGCAGGATAAAGTGTTGATTATCTTGATCATTGCGGCGGTCGTGTCTTTGGCTTTAGGACTTTATACTACACTGGGTACTCCTCCTAAGTCTTATATCAACTCTAGTGGTCAAAGAATTACAGAACCTCAAGTAAGTGACATTTTACAAACCGAATTTCTAATCTGATTCCTAACCAAAACTAATCCTTTTTTGGGATGATTTCTTTGGTGGTGGTGACGGTTTAGGTAGATTGGGTAGAAGGATTAGCCATCTTGATTGCAGTAGCTATTGTAACAATCGTAGGATCTTTGAATGATTATCAAAAAGAAAAACAATTTGTGAAACTGAATTCGAAAAAAGAAGATCGAATGATCAAACTATTACGAAACTCTGGGGAACAAACATTAGTGAACATTTCAGAAGTCGTAGTAGGAGATATAGCAGTTTTGGAACCTGGAGAGATTGTTCCGGTGGACGGGATCTTTGTTGATGGGTATGGAATCAAATGTGATGAGAGTAGTGTAACAGGTGAAAGTGATTTAATAAAGAAAACTAAATTCTCATTCGAATCATCATCAGAAGAAGTAGATTGTTTTATGATCTCAGGTTCGAAGGTGGTCGAAGGATATGGAACTTATTTGGTCATTTCTGTGGGGGAGAATTCGTTTTATGGAAAGATTATGATGAGTTTGAGAGGTGAAAATGAAAACACTCCACTTCAGTCTAAGTTGAATCATTTGGCGGAATTGATTGCTAAGCTTGGAGCTACGGCTGGGGTGATTCTTTTTGTGGCTTTGATGATTCGGTTTTTTGTTCAACTTGGTACGAATCCGGATCGGTGAGTGAAAAGTTTTCTTGTTTTCTTGACTTGAGGAAAACTTTTCTGATTTTGGTTTTTTTTTTATTTCTTTTAGGTCTCCGAATGATAAAGCTCAAGCGTTTATTCAAGTCTTGATTATTTCGGTTACAATTGTGGTAGTGGCAGTACCAGAAGGTAAAGTGTTTTTTTTTGAATTGAAATCTTGAAGAAAAAAGAAACATGCAATACTGACGTTTTTCTTCTGACTTGATTTTAATAATAGGTCTTCCATTGGCTGTGACACTTGCTTTAGCATTTGCTACAAGACGAATGACCAAGATGAATTTGTTAGTAAGAGTTTTAAGTTCGTGTGAAACGATGGCGAATGCCACTGTGATCTGTACAGATAAAACGGGTAGGTGATTTCTATTATCCAAAACCAAAAAAGAGAGGCTGAGAAACAAACTAATCGATGTGAACTTTTTGTTTTCTTAGGTACTTTAACCCAAAATAAAATGACCGTTGTTGCTGGATCGATTGGAGTGAATTTAAAGTTTGCTAATTTGGTAGAAGAGAATGAAGGAAGGATTCCGAATGATGAACCGATCGATTCATCCAGTTTATCAAGTAAATCAGATCCCCCAAAACCAATCGTTAACCAACCTAAAATCACCCTTAATCAAAGTGATACCAATCGATTAGATTTTTCAATTGATCAAACGGATCTAAACGAAACCTTGAACCCCAAGCTCACTGAACTTTTAATCCAATCCATCGCACTAAACTCGACGGTGTTTGAAGATTCGAATTCCAATAGTTTGATCGGATCTAAAACTGAAGTAGCTTTGATCGAATTGATGAAACAACAAAGTTGGAAAGATTTTAATCAAGTACGAAAAGATGAAGCTGTAGTTCAAATGATTCCATTTAGTTCTGAAAGGAAATCGATGGGAGTGGTGATTCAATTGAAAGAATCCGGATCATCAACTCATCAAAAGAAATATCGGTTCTTGGTTAAAGGTGCATCTGAAGTGTTAAGTAAATTAACTAAAGATTATGTTTTGGTATCGAAAGAGAAAGCAGAAGATCAAGAAGGAATGATTGAGATCAAAGAGTTTGATGAAGAGAGTCGATCGAACATTAACCGAACGATCATGTGTTATGCTACTCAATCTTTAAGAACCATTGGATTGTGTTATCGAGATTTAAATGAAGATGAATGGAAAGAAGGAATGAGTTATGAAGATTTGATGGGAGATAATCAATTGACTCTTTTGGCTATTGTGGCCATTGAAGATCCTTTGAGGATTGGAGTCAAGGAAGCTGTTAAGGATTGTTTAGGTGCTGGGGTTGGAGTGAAGATGGTCACGGGTGATAATGTTTTAACCGCAAAGTTTGTTGAATTTTTGATTTCTGTAGTCTTGAAGCGGTTTAGATTGAAGTTTTGGTTTGTGGTTTTTTTCTTTTCTTTTGTAGGTCTATTGCTACTCAGTGTGGGATTTATACACCTGGTGGGATCATAATGGAAGGTAAAGTTTAATTCACTTTTATTTATTATTAGATCAACCTCTAACATATATCTTTTCTTTTGGGGAAAATCACAGGACCGGTTTTTAGAAACCTGACTGAACATGAAAGGTTATCAATCAGTCATCGATTACAAGTCTTAGCAAGATCATCACCAGAAGATAAGAAGATCTTGATTGAAACTTTACGAAAGTTGGGAGAGATTTGTGCAGTAACAGGAGACGGAACGAATGATGGACCTGCTTTGAAAGTTTCACATGTTGGGTTTTCAATGGGGATCACAGGAACTGAAGTGGCTAAAGAAGCTTCGGACATTATTTTGATGGATGATAATTTTGCGAGTATTGTGGATGCGATCATGTGGGGTAGATGTGTGAATGATTCGGTTAAGAAATTCTTGCAGGTTTGTGATGGGTTTCGATCTTTTTTCTTGGAAAAGAAGATGAGGATTGATGTTTTGGTTTTTTATTGGTAGTTTCAACTTTCGGTTAATATTACGGCTGTGATTATTACATTTATTACTAGTGTTGCTTCTGATAGTGAAAATTCTATCTTGACGGCTGTCCAGTTACTTTGGGTGAATTTAATTATGGAGTTGAGTTTGATGTTTTTTTATCAATTTATTTAAGAGAAAGAGAAACAAACTGATTTGATTTTTCTTCTTCTTAAAATCACAGTACGTTTGCTGCCTTAGCCTTAGCCACTGATCCAGCATCTAAGTCATTATTAAAAAGAAAACCAGATCATATTAATTCACCATTGATAACGATTGAAATGTGGAAGATGATTTTAGGACAATCTGTGTTTCAGCTGATTGCGATTTTGATTTTGAATTTTAAAGGACGAGAGATTTTAAAGTTGGATTATCAAGGAGATGATCAAGGAAGAATGATTCAAGATTCGAATATCCATAAAACGATTGTCTTCAATACGTTTGTGTTTTGTCAAATCTTTAATCAATTTAATTCTAGAGTTCTCGATCGGTCTTGGAATGTTTTCAGAGGCTTGTTTAGGAATGTTTATTTCTTGGTGATCTTGTTGATCATGGTAGGAGGACAAGTTGAGTACAAACCAAGACTTCTTTGTGATTTTTTTCTTAAAGTTTTGGTGTGAGATGAAACTGATGGTTTTTTTCGGGGGGCCTTTTGGAAATAGATTTTGATTGTCGAAGTAGGAGGAGCAGCATTTCAAGTGACTAGGATTGGAATCAAAGATTGGATAATCTGTTTGATCATTGGAGCTTTATCATTACCGATTGGAATGATCGTGAAGGTTTTACCGACTAAACCGTTTCAATTGGGATATGATTGGTTAATGAATTTGAAGATCTTTAAACCTAAGGAAAAAGGTTTGGAAGATGGAAAGGAAAAGATGGATGGAGGTGAGGATGGAGGTCAAAGAGGTTGGAACCCGGCTATTGATCAAGTTCGAGATAATTTAGCTACTTTTGGTCAGATTAGAGGTCAGCTTTTTGATGATTTTTTTTTTCGATTTTGGAGACAAAAGATCGGATGACTGATGTGGGTTTCATTTGGGGGGGGAATTGTAGGTGGGAGAGTTAGGAGTTCTAGTTTGGTTAAGAAGTCTAGACATTCGATGATGAAGGAAAAAGGAATTCATACTGGAGAGTTAATGACGATGGTAAGTGAAATGAAACCAAAACCCCCAAAAAAAGAAGCAGGAAAAGAAAAGCAAAGGGATTGATGTGATTTTTTTTTGGAATGTGTAAAGGTACCTACTTTGGTGGTGACATCTATTGGAGCAGGATGGCATCCTTATCCTTCAAAACAAAGGTCTAGAACTTCATCACAGAGAAGAAGATCTGATTTAGCGGATCCGAATTCGATTGATCCGAGTGTTTCGGATTCGAACCTTTGGATTCAAAAAGTCGAAATTCATCCAGATACAGATCCGAATGATGTAAGTGAGAGACTTGATTGACCACAAAGAAAAAAAGAAGTGAAGGATTTACTTTTTTTTTGGTTTTTTTTTTGGTTTTTTTTTTGGTAGCCTATGATGATGAAGTTTGGTAGGAAATCAGAAAAGATGGATCGGATTAAAGAAGAAGAACACGAAGAGAAAGGAGTGTTTCATGAAGAAGCAGAAGAGATTAGTATGATTAATACTAATAGTAGTTTGATACATGATGAGATTGAAGAAAGTAAAGAGGATGTAGAGATTCATGATGTAGAAGAAAAGCCGAAAGATGCAAGAGGAGTAGGAGGAGATGGGAATTTGAAAGTGCCAGAGGTTGTTGATCATTCATAAGATTTCTCTTTTAATGTTTTTTTTTTTTTGCAAAAGGTGTGAAGAGGAAAATGGAATGGAAATGGAAAAGGGCACAACAAAGAAGTGGACGATTTAATTTTTCTCTTGATCTTCTTTATCTCTTTATCTTCTTTGGGGGAATTCGGATGGACTTCTCTTGGTTTTTTTTTTTTTTTTTTTTTTTGGGAACAATTGATTTGTTTGTTTTATTATTTGAAAACTTTAATCTACTGAAAAAAAGATTGATCTAACGAAAAAAAAATAGTTTGTTTTTATTATAATTATAATTATTTTTATCATTATTTTTATCATTATTATCATCCTTGAATTTTTATCAATAATGATTAATTATGATTGATTTATGATGACGGATCACTCTAAGATCTTTATCGTATAATGTTTTTCTTTGTTTTAACACATTTCTTTAACCATCTTCTTTTGAGAGTTTGTTGAGATTTATTTACAGTATATTAGTGGCTCTCAAACCTGAGCCAGTTTCAAAAAACCCGGTTGCCCCAGTTGAATTTTTGGCTGGGAGCTGTCAACAAATGTCAACTTGATACACAAAGTTACTGCCAAAAAACAACTGGGTCAACTGGGTTTTTTGAAAACCGGGGCAGGTTTGAGAGCCACTATTGTACATATAACAATTAATTAAAGATGAAAAAAACAAAATCTTTTTTCTTTTTCTGCTTCTCTGATCTTTTCCTCTTTTTCCGTTTTTGATATTTTTACTCTATAAAAAAATTACAATGATGGTTATAATGATGATGATTTAATTTTTTAATTTTTTAAAGTTTTTAAAGGTTTCTTTTTTGTTGTTATTTTTTTTTTGGTTTTTTTTTCTGATGGGGTTTTTTCTTTTGTGATTTGTTACAAAATCAGTTTTAATTTTACTTACATGTTTTCTTGTTATGTAACTTTTCTATATATTTTTATTTTTTAATGAAAAAAAAATTGTAATGAAAAATGATAATTTTATAATTTTTTTGATTTGGGATTTGGGATTTGAAAAGGTTTTGGATGAGAGAGAAAAAATTAGATAAGAAAAGAAGGGAAAAATGAAATATGAAAGAAAACAAAACAAGAACAAGATGAGATTGAGAAAGAAAATAAAACAAGATGAGAAAGAAAACACCAAATGAAAATGAAAATGAAAACAAAACAAGATGAGAAAGAAAACACCAAATGAAAATGAAAACAAAACAAAACCAAAAACAAAATAAGATGAGAAAGAAAACAAAACCAAATGAGAAAGGAAATAAATGAAATACTTTGGATGGGTGAAGATACTACAAATGATTTTTTTACTTGCATTGGTGCATTCTATTTTCTTTTATTGTTTTTATTTAGGAGACCATTGATTTGATGTAAGTATGTAAAAGTTTGGTAATCTCATCAATTCCTGATTCAAATCCTAAAATCTCCTCTCAAATCCTTAATGAAGCCTCTAATATTTACTTACTTTCATACAATCAAGTTGAAAGAAAAAAAGAATGTTAAGATAGAAAATTGGCCAGAGTAGATATACTGATTTTTTTTGATTTTTTTTGAGAAAATCAAACCTCAGAGGATTGATTGCATTTGTTTTCAGTATTAGTATAGTCTCTTGGTTTCATCATAACTTATGATCAAATTCCCTTCTTTCAATCTTCATAACATTTAATCTTTTTATTCTTAGATATTTAGCCTCACATACAAACCTTTTTGCAGGATGAACTTGATATCATTCTACTTTAACTCATCATTCTTTTTTAACTTTTTTTGTTTTCTTTCCTTTCAATTTTCCAAAAAAAAAATCAAGCTTCTTGATCTTTTGATTGCCATCCTTTCTGTATTGACTGAATCACATCATTGTTAAGATAGTAGTGCTCTGAAAAAATTTGTGACATAACAGGCTTGTGATGTAGGGTTTTTTTGGGGGATTGGAACATCTAAAAGGCAAGTGTGGAGTGGTGCAGATGGTGAAAGGTCAAATGTTCCATTCTATACTTGCATATCTGAGTCTTGAGGTGTGCACCAAACTTTGATTTTTTCCAGCTCAGGCCTGGACTAACTGTGCTGGGGATAGGACACACTTAGTCTAAGTGAGTGTGATTGTGGTCTGTTGAGACTCATCAGATATCCACTCATGATGTGTCCTTCTTACAATATGCTAAGAGGACTTGGGTTGGGGTAGCAAAGGGGCCTTAGCCCTGGAGTTTGGTTTTTGGAAATCAAGGGGCAACTCCTCTGTTGGTTTGGTGGGTGGGACCTCTTGCTTGACCAGATGGGTGGTGTGTCCTGCTCAACCAGGTGGGTGGGATGGAGCACAAAACCCACCTTGAGAAGGTGGTATGACACACGTGAAGTCTTGCAGATGAGAGTGTGAGAGATCTGACTGGGGTGATGTGGCTGGGGAGTGAAAAATGTCTGCACACTGTATGTGGGAGAGTTGCACAAACTCTGTGTGAGACCTTTCAAGTTGCCCACCTTTCACTGGTCATGCAAGCCCTTTTGAACCACCTGTGTTACAGTGGTTGTCAACTGTAAGAAGACATTCTGCAAATGACTTCTAACACAGTCAACAAGTTTATTATAGTAATTATACATATAACTCAATGAAAAAACATTACAGACAAATCCTACATCTGAATCGCTCAAGCTTGAAGAGTAAATTTTGCACAAACTGCTGGAATGACAATGCTGCAATAATTAGTCAGGGCACAAGCAATAACGTAACCCTGACTAAGAAGATAGTTACAAACTAACCTGGTTAAAAATGACAGGGACCTTTAAAACTAATCCAAACCAGGGTGTATCAATAATGTAGCCTGGACTATGTAAGCACTTAGGGTGTGCCTGAATTAGATAATCATCCAAATGATTGTTTAAGTATAAAACACCTCTCTCTAAGAGAGGAAGCAAGATCTTCATCCATAAACCAACATCCCAATCTTTAGAAACTTGAAACTCTCTTAGTTGAAACTTTCAAGCTTTAATTCTAGAATTTAGCAGCCCATTGTTTCTAGAACTTAAGCCAACTAGATCATTTAATTGAAACCTTCTTGCCTACTGTCTTATCTTAAATCACATATTCTGTTGTTCCTTGAAAGAAAACCCTTGTTGTATTAGCTCAAAAGTGTATTGTATTTTCTTATTGCACCCATTTGTTGAAAAGGACTTTTATCAATTTCATCAAATCATAGCACAAGCCAGTTTGGATTTGCCCTTAAAGATCTTATCCGCCAAGACTGTTAAGAAGACGTCTAACTGATAGGAATCAGTAGAGAGTAAACTATTGGATTCCCGAAATTCAAGAAGAGATGTCCAAGAAGTGATTTGCCAGCTCAATGGTATCTTCCTTGTTTAGATACTCATGAGATCTAATCATCCTTTATCATTAGGAACTACTTTCCTGGGCTAGAATTTATAGTGGAACAAGTTCTACCACAAAGCCCTGTAAAAATTACTTCTTACTCATTTTTAGCTACCTCATTCAGCTTAATGCCGTAGTTGCTACCACCTTTAAGGCTCAAGCTGACAGTGGTTCTGTCAATGACAAGAGTTGAAATTGAATGTGTCTTTTGATGTCTAGTGTACTTGATAGGCAGCCTGTTGGTTAATAACACTAAACAAGTGATGAAATTGATTAAAAAAAGGCACTTTTCCATTGTACACAGTTGCTTCTACAAAGTTCTCATTGCTTTAAACACATGCTCTTTGTATTTTTATAAAAGACAATGAAAGTTGTTTTTCTACTTATCAGTACTCAATTCAATCAGAGATCTTCTTATTGTCTTGTTTTAAAAGGGCAATCCGTAGACACTTTCTATCAAGTCATCTTTACTGGTACTGTAGATTGTACGGTGACCCTTCCAGCTCTGTATAACCCATGTTGAGTTATAAGCTCTACATATTGCAAGTAAACAATGTCTATCTTGCAGTTTGGTTGAGATCCTGTTCTGTTTGGTATCTCCAACCTTATGGGTTTCATGAAGATAATTTTTGAATGCAGAGATTTGATCTTGTAAACATTGATTTAGAGTTGATTGATTTTTGAAATAACTACTGAACACCCTTGCTCACATCCAAAATGCCAGTTATTGGCACAGGATCAAAGATGCTCAAAGACAGGTGCTTTGTTTGGCAGTGTTTGGTGCTACTCAATATTGTCCTATTCACTGCATAGACCAAAATCCTTTGACTGGTGTTCATTCTTGCCCTTGACGTAGACTTTTGGTGTATGGATACTGTTATCTTTCTTTGGGCTTTTCTGTGTATGAGTAACTGTATTGACAGACAAACAATTACATTGCATCTGGCTACAAGATCACAAATAACAAGTTGTTTCACCCTAACAACAATCATTGAGCTCATGTCTATGGCCCTACTCAGGTCAACCTACCAAATTCTAGCAGACTCTAAATAGCCAACCTGGTAGGTTGACCAATTTGGTGCTTGGGCTTTGAAAGGCACAAGGAATAAACCTTGTCCATGTCACAAGGACACAAGATATCTAGGTCTTTTCCAAAGGAAATCTTAGTAAGCCAGTCAAGGCTACTAGAGATGCATAGCTGAATGATGAGCTGAGATAGGAGGGTGGTGCCTGAGCCCAGGCACAAGGTTGGAAGAGGACATTGAATAAATAAATAATCAAGTTTTTCTATTCTCCCTTTGAAAAGAAATCTCCCAGAATTTCTTTTTACTCTTGCCATCCTCTCAAATTCTAGCTGTTGTACTTCTGATCATGAGTTCAGGGCCGGCCCTGGGGCCAAATCAAGCCCTGAGTGAACCCGGTGTCCTCTGAAAACTGCTCAGGGCCGGTGGAGAGTAGTGTGAAGGCATTTTTGGGCAAAAAAAGGGTCGGCACCCCGTCCAGGTTGGGTGCCCAAGCTGCCTGAAGCGCCCATGGGGCCGTATTTGACCGTTATCAAGCCACATATGAATGCCCCGGGGTGCGTACCGTTAGCTTTGTGAAAGCCGTCAGGCAGAGTCGGCTGGGCGGGGCCGGGGCCGGGTCACAGCCCTAGTCTTGATAGTGAGTCATGGGGTGTAATCATTATGGGTTTAGACAAGTCACATAGACTTACATGTGTGTTTGTTAGTCCATGGTCCTGTACATAGGGCTCAGGGCTGACACAAACAATTGGATGATCTCACAGGAGGTAATCCATCATTGAAAATTTGAATGGGCAGATTACCTTGAAGTTTTCATGGTATTGTTGCAATGCATAGGCAGCTATAGCATTGGGGCCGTGGCAGAGCCTCAGCTGAGAGGCTAAAGTTGATGGTGATTGAGGATGTCAAAGATTGGGACCAATCCCATTCTAGGCTGCATTGAAAACACCTGTGAGTGTTGGTTGCTTACAATTGGCTGACATGGACTTGAGCCAGATGAGGAGGCTCCAAACATAGATGGGCTTCTAGTACAGGGAAACCTAAAAAAAAGGGGGTGTGTGGGGGGTTTGAGGGCACTGGTCCCACTTGGTCAGTGTGAGGAGTACACATCTGTTAGGTGTACTCTACACAGAGAATAGAGTAGGAAAAGGAAAGAGCAGCCTTCATGTGGTACACCCAAGTGAAGACTACAGCTAGTTGACCTCTAAGAAGAGGATTTGAGAAAGAGAAGAGAATCCTAAGGAAAATTAAGTGCTAGTGCGCTCTAACCTTGTGAGACTGCAAGGGGCAGGCTTTACACTTTGGTAAACCAAAAATCCTGAAGACTACTTTAGACTCCTTAAAAAGGAGGAAGCTTTGGTACTTTAGGGTTTATTTCTAGAGACAACAAATGCCCTGTGCTCGTAGAAATCAGTACCTTGGGTGTTCAGCAATGGAACTTGTAATGCTCAAGAATGGTCTTTGACAAACTACACAACTAACCACATACTCAAAGATCTTCTGAATAGGAGTCAAGTAAAATGTGGTTCTGTGTTGTGATGGTAGTAAAAGATGGGGAATGATTCTAGGGAAGAAGGGGGGGTTTATATAGTCTCAGTTCCAGTGTCAACTTGTGGTTGGTGTGTTAGTCTTGTCTATTCATGGGTCAACTTGTGGTTGACACTTGGGTGAGGTTTACTATTGCAAGAGCTCAAGATAGTTCAAAGATTGTGCCGTTCAATGAAAAACAATCACCTGGGGTAATCAGGTGTGGTGTAAGTTAAATTGGCACAAGCCTTATACAAGCTTCAGCAGCTTCAAAAAGAAATACACACCTGGGGTAATCAGGTGTGGCATAAGCTAAATTGGCACAAGCCTTATGCAAGCTTCAGCAGCTTTGAAAAGAAATGCACACCTGTGCTCAATGCAACAGGGGTATGGGCAAAGATGAGTTATGATGGTAATAGTGAGTTAGACAATAAAACTTTAAGAATTCTTTCCAATGAGGGAAGAAATCAAGACGTACACAAGTCTTGGCTATATAGAGAAAATCATAGCACACATATTAGTTGAAAAGAAGAATAGAGACATAAATTCTCAGGTCACAGACAGCCTATTCCCAAACAGGAAAGAAAACCCCTAACCACTCTAACCACAACTCAATTTGTTATCAATTTCACATTCATAGGTAGATAACTTGCCTTGTACTTGATTTGTCTTGATTTTTAGTAATAATTTGACAGAATTCAACAGAAGTCCTTGACACTTATTTGCTTGAAGATGATCTTTGAACAATGTGGTATAGTAAATACCACAACAACTATGTATTCAATACATTACATACATGTGTGTAAGTGGCTCTTGACACTGAGCCTTGAGATGTAGCTCATGGCTCAATACAATATTTTAATATTACATATGGTAGTGTTAGCCCATGGTCCTGTAATTAGGGGTCAGGGCTGACAGTCTGACAGTCCTCAATGTCTTGATACACCGCCTCTGCAACCAAGTCTTGGGGACCCTGATTTCTTGGAAAAGTGGAGCTTCCTGTTGTGGGATGAGTTTCATTCAACAAGTGGATTTGTCCCATTTGGCAAGGCTCAGTGCCAAAATCCATGTTCCAGTTGCCACAGACCTGCATGTTTGTTATGATCTTGGTGTGATTCCCTGCTGGTACTGCACAAACAAAGGATGATAAAACTTGTGATTAGACACCATGGGATTGCATTCCTTTGGTGGGGTGTGTGTTTTGGAGGATGATTCCTTTGCAGGAAGTTGACGGATGTGGAAGTCCTGGGGAAGTTTTGAGGCCAGCACCTACTTTGTTCAATTTTTCCTGTTCATGGTGTATAATGCCCTTCATAGGCTTGGCCCCTCAAGCGCAGGGCAGTGGCAGTGAGACAAGATGGAGGATTTTGGGGTGGAGTGCTGGTGTAAGGTGAAGACAATGTGCCATGCACAGGGAAAGTGGTTTGATGGCAACACCAAGGGAGGATACCTGAAGAGGCTCTTGAACGGTGTGGTGATCAATTTATTGGATCAATCAAAAAAATGATCATATTACTTTACCAAAGTTACTAGAAAGGTTTCAGTGCAAAGAAAAACTTGGGTGGGTGCAGTTAGATCAATAGAAGCTCTTTAAAGCTTATATACTACACATTACATCATGATTAGGTCATCTTACCTCAAAAAACTTTTTGAGATCAAGACCAACTATTAACAAATGAATTACAAAAAGAAAAGAAAGAAAAACATAGGAAAAACTCAAAAATATAGGTATACAGGCTGGGAAATGGGTTTTAGGGTATTAAAATTAGGTTTAAGGGCTTAGGAAGGTTAGAATATAAAAGAGAAGCATTTTTTTAGTCATAAAAAACTTTAATCTTGATAGTTGATAAGGAGGAATAGAAGTTATTAAGAAAATAGTACTTTTTTAAGCTGGTAAACAAGGGTTTACAGGTAGTTTACATATGTAATGGTGGTATGAGGAACAAATAGGGTTCCCAAGAGAATTATCCAGGATCTCCACGGTTATGGATAATGATTTAACATAAAGGAGCAAGAGAGTGTTAGTAATGGCTGTGTAAAGGGGACAAAAGGAGTGAATTTTGTGAAAAATGGAGGTTTTTAGCTTATTACACATGTCAAGTGAGGTGGGAATTGGATGGTAGCTAGCTCATTCAAAGCAGAAGCAATTATTTCATAAGGTACAAACTTTAAATCACTAGTAAGAGAGGTGTGTGAAGAAAGTTATAAGGGCAATAAGGAATTGGAGTGAACTTCGGATTTTACACTTACATCCATACATGTAACAACATCTACATACAAAAAACTTGACTTCACAGCTCAATAACTCATCCATTACTCATCAGAAGGTGGGTCCAATTATTAATCAGCATCACAAGCTTTATAAGATGCACTTTAGTAATCAAAAATTGCACATCATTTGAGGCAATCTGCAACTTTGAAAATAGGTTTTCAGCCAGATTATAAGGAAAAACTCACCCGTAGTTATCATAAGAAGTGCTGCGTAAGATCTAATTACATCATTGATCACTTTGGGCTGTGTAAATTACATCATCTATAAGTAGCAAAGTCATTAAAACACGTCATCAGAGGGCTTTTGGGTGTTCTTGGTCAAAATTGATTGGTTTTTGAAGCGGTTGACCATTGTAAGAGCTGTAACACATCAATGTATATACTCATGGTTGATTTTGGGAATGTTGTGCCCCTTTTTCTTTATCATCTATGAATTTATCATTTTGTTTATCATTATAAACTCATTTTAGCAGTACCTGGTCACTTGAATACACCCGTTACACAGGGTCTAAATTTCATACTCCCAATGTGTCAGAAACGGAGTGATTCATGTTTGTTATCAAGAATCATCCAATACTTGTACTCAGTACTGAGTATTTTGTTGATTGACCTTTGTGAACTTGAACAAGGTGTAAAGAATCAAAACACCTCCTCAGTTGTCTTGCACATTGTGTGGCTCTGTTCAGAGCTTGGCTCAATCTCTCAGCTACCCTGCCTCAGCTCCTTCTTATGATAGCTTTACATGGCATAAAAGGAACGGGAAGACAAAAGGAAACTCCAATCTGAGCACCTTGTACTAACCTACTAGGAGCCAAACCCGTCCAACTACCTTCATTAACAGTCTTTGTCATCACTGCTTCTTTTGTGTTCATCTCACAAATATAAAGATGGATGGGTCCTCTTAGTTTGGTATCATAACCAGAGACTTAAGAAAGTTCCTGATAGATTACATGGAATTGTTTGTAGAACCGCTGACCTCTTGATACACTGTCAACATCACTCAACTTCCCCAAGTGGCAAGGGGGAAATGATCAGGAGTATGGTTTGTCATAAAAGGGTACACCACTGCACACCTGAGCCATAAAATCCACACTACATATGCACAGCAGGCTAAGTAAGTAGTTGCTTATCTTCCAGGTGTACTTAGTTATCTGCTCATCTTAACAAATAAATCACATGCAATACATCATGTAACATTTTTAACTTTGACAAATTTGTCCCAGAAATCCACTACATATATTATCATGGCTACTCAGACAAAATTCTCAAAGCCATTTGTCAGTAACACAAAGGGTGTTACATGAAGTTTGGTTGATTAAATCACACCAAACCTTTGAGTCAGTGTATGTAGTCATCTTTTGAAATGCTTTTGTCCAGCTGAAAAAAAATTACAGCATGTATTACATATGATTTACATCTTCAGATGAGCAGAAAACTGAGCAAACCTGTATGTACATGATAGCCACCTATTCACTCAGCCTGGTGCACATATGTAGTGTGGGTGTTATGGCTCAGGTGTGCAGTGATGGATCCTTTTATGCCAAACCATACTCCTAATAATTTTCCCCTTCTCACTTGGGAAGACAAATGATGTTCAAAGCGATTGATATGATTTTTCAAGATAGGCCAACTTGGCTGTAAGGTTTGCTACAGCCTCATAATTGATATCATCACTTGACATTACTTGTTTACCTTGATCTTCTTGATTCTGATGACTAGGAACTTGAATAGTGAACAAGTGAAACTGATTTAGCAAAATGAATGAGAAAGAATAATGGTGAATGAAATTGGTAACAATGGTCAACAGCCTATGACGTCAATCATCTTGCAAGATGAAATATCAGTTCACAAGGTCCGACCCGTCGTTGCAGAAAACATACACTACATATTATTTGTGACATTTCAATCAGTAGATACATAACAAGTGACCTATGAATTATTGACACCTGTACATAGGTTATTCATGAGCTGTGACATTTGTATGTAGGTTGACAGTTGACAGTGGTGAGCGCACACTGCACAGCCATCTAACACCAAACATCAATCGATCCTCAATTCTCAATCCTCAATTCACTCCAACAGCAAACTTCATTCATAGCTTGGCTTGGTTCATTGACAATATCAAACCAAGGAAAAACTTATAAGCAGACCATCGGTTCTGAATCTCTCTTAAACATCATTTACTTCATCAATTCAAACGATCATCATCACCAAGTCAATCACTTACGATCATGTTAAAGGCTATCAAAAGGACTCCACATGTCCTCACCTCAAAGGTTGGAATGTCAAAGACTTCAAATGATGTTGAAGTAGATGATCTTAAACGTCGTTTTACAGCTGTTGAGGAAGAGACAGCCAAACTTTTAAAGGATTCAAAGGCTTATAGAGAAGCTGTCTCCAGTCCGTGGCAAGCCTTATTTTCCAGTCTTAAGAATTTTCACAGCTTTGAGGAACATGCATTAGGCTGGTCTGAATTCATCGAATCCTAAGCTGATCATCTTTGGTTTCTTTTTTCTTTAGATATGTTAACATCTTCTCATAACTTTGGTCAAGCATATATCACACTTTTATCACCTATAGGAAATGAATTAGATTTGGCTACAAGATATCCATCTGCAGCTAAAACGATTGAACAAATGACTTCGTATCAAGATTTGATTACAGATTTAAGAGATACAGTTCAACCTGAATTAGAACTTATTGATTCACGTATCATGGCACCTGTTAAAGAATTTTTAGAAGTTATCAAACGGGCCAGGAAAACTATTGTGAAACGTGATCATAAGGTATTTTTTTGAATTCTTTTCATCAAGGATCATCTGTATAGATTTTCGAAGTACATTCATTCACTCACCATACTGCATTGTGAAATATTGGAACAGTTGATCGATTTCGACCGACACAATAACGCTTATGTTAAGCTACGAGACAAGAAAGAGAAAACATTAAGTGTGTAATTCCTAAAAATTTTCTACTCAAAGCTATCACAATAGAATCTGAGATAATTTGAAACAAATGACCGATTTCAAGAGGATGAGCAGAACATCTTCAAGTTAGAGCAAGATTACGAAGCTGCTTTAACGGAATATGAACATTACAATAATTTACTGAAGACTGATATTCCTAGGTTCTTGGAACTTGCTACTTCTTTCGTCTCACCATTATTCTATTCGTTTTTTTACATGCAGTTAGTATTTTTTGATCCATTGTCACTTGGTCTCAAATCCACGCTAATCTGACCTTTCTCTTTGCAGACTTAACGTACTCTATGTCTCGTTTGAAAAACTTAAACAATTTGCTGAAGGTAGATTTGATTTGACCCAAACTGATATTGAAGGAATTTATCAATCAAGGCTCGAAGATGCATTTGAAAGACTAGACGGTTTATCTATCACCAAACGAGCTCCTCCAACAGGTTTGTCTTTAACTTGATCTTCCCATCATAAAACTTCAATAATCCCTGATCCTTTTCGACTTGTCTGATTCTTTAGCCAAAGCTTTAGCTGAACGTCGACAAATGGCAGGAGGTGATCCATCTGGATCGCGACCACCAAGTCTCAGTGCTAAACCATCGTTTAATCGACCACCTTCACTTGCATCTAAGCCGCCTTTAGCATCTAAGCCACCCTTAGGATCTAAACCTCCAATGTCAGGAACCAAAGCTGTACCACCCTTAGCACCCAAGCCTTCCATAGGAGGAGGAATTGGCGGAAAAGGACCATTACCAAAAGATGAGAATATCAATGCTCCACCACCTTATACACCAGATGCCACTTCATCAAGTAATAATAACAGTACTGCACCGTCAATGGGATCAGTAGCCGCAGCAGCAGCAGCCATTCAAGCTCAACGACAAAACCAAGCAGCTCCTGCTTCTTTTAAACCTCCAGTTTCAGTACCTCCTAAAACTGGTGCGACTTATGTAACTGCTACTTATGATTTTGTTGCACAAGCAGAAGGCGATTTGAATTTTTCGGCTGGTGATCGGATCGAAGTGATTAAAAAAACTGATAGTGTTGATGATTGGTGGACGGGTAGATTGAATGGAGTTGAAGGCGTCTTTCCTGGTCAGTGTTCTCTTACTAGGATTTGTCTTGAACTTATGATTCTTGTCATGAATCTATCAAGATGGTTTATTGATTTGGTTTATGGATCTTTAGGTAATTATGTTCAATGAAACTAAATAGGTTTGAAAGTACACAAGATCGATAGGGGAAATCGATTAAGACAATGAAGTTGGAAGGAGTAAAGCAAAGATTGGTTAAATTGGATATGAACCAATTCATGAATGGATCATCCATTCAGGCAATATGATGAAGATGTTTGAATTCAGAAATGAATAATTGTGTGTGTGTATGTGTGTCAGTTTTTGAGAAATAGGACACCAAGCAAGTTTTGTTATGTTCAATTTTTTGTTTTTATTAAGTTTATACAATGGTTGTGAAGAGAATTGAATTAAAGAGTTTGAGTAAGAATGTGTATAATATGTATGATGAGATATATGAATACATACAAGCGACTTGAGACAGAGATGATCAATGGAATACACGGTCAACAGGGATGAGTGATGGTTTATATAGGGATCATAGGAGTTTCTGAAGTTGATCTGTTGGAATGAATAAGTTTAACAAAGGGCTTATGTCAGACTTGTGTTTTTGGTGGAGGGATCTCCATTGTCCAAGAATTTAAGTCTACTTTAAAGTGTACTTTTTTTTCAAACTTCTTTTTTCAATTTTTTGCAAAAAAAGTCTCAAGAGAATTCATATGACTTTCTTTATTTCTTTTTACATAATTTGATACCTCATGTGTTGATTTAAATTGAAGAAAAGAAGTTGTTTAGTTTTGTAATTTAACCTTGATCTTTGATCTGCTTTTAATACCATTTGTGAGGGGAATAATTAGTCAAGCTTGATGGGAAAGTTGAAATTTGGGTGAGTTTAATTTTATTGCAGCCAAAGAATACTTGAATGATTAATTATAGGTTGTCCAGAAATACAAGTACCTTATGATAAGAAGATAGGATGATTATCATCTCTTAAGACCAGTCAGTAAAGCTATTAACCCCTGCCAATATGTGGACAAGCCCTTGGGATCAGTGAAGTTTAGGCTATCAATCAAACTCTTGTTCAAATTTCAAAATTTGAGAACCATGAATCATTCACTAGACAAGACACCCAGAATTCTTCTGGAGTCCACTTGTTGGTCTGCACATCCTCAAGGATAGCTTGTAAGATTTCAGTTCAATTTCACCTGGCATGATAACAGAATAATCAAAAAGGCAAACAGGTAGGATTTTTTGCATCTCTCAAAACTTGCAACTGAAAAAAAGAATTTTTACATTTCCTGGATGATCTCTTGCAGTCCATTCCAAGAAAATCATCACTTATGCAGTTAAAATCTAACTTTGATTGTGGTGCAATGAGTGAATCCAATGTAAGGTTTTCAAGAATCATGTAAAATGGTTTATATATAAGTTTCATTTAACAAGAGTAGTGATAAAAGATAGTAAATGATATAATTACATATTTCTCATTTTGATTTTTGACATACATTGACATAACACATTCTTAGAAAAAAACCAAAACACTATAAAACCTTCTTATCCCTATCACAAAAACAATGCCTCAACTTTGCAAAAGAAAAAGACACTTAAACTATCTTGACTTCTTTACTTAATACAATACATTACAAATTTTGAACTATGTATTACATTTTTCTTCAAAATCCTTCATCCTTCATCCTTCATCCAACTTCTTCTTCCTCCCCAAAAAAACTAGTTAACTTACTCATTCTCTTCTTCCAAATTATCCTCACTTTCGACCATCAAACTAATCTCTTCTTCTTCCTCACCTTCACCTTCACCTTCAACCTGAACCTCTTCTTCTTTCTCACCCTGAATGCCTAATCCAACAATCGATTTACCTTGTAAAGACTTTCCTTTGTTACCCACCAAATGTTTCATAATATCTGAAAGTGAAAGGATCCCAACGAGTCTATCTTTAACTTTTTCTTTCTTGGTGGTGGTGGTTGTAGTTGCTACAAAATTCATTGGTCGGTTCTCGGCTAATGGGGTTGCATCTTCATCTTCTTGTGTTGAACTTTGAGTTTGAGTGATCAAATCATCTACTATTACGAACCGATGTACTCTTCTTTCTCCAATATATTTTAAGATATTCGATAATGAATCATCGGCTGAACATACTGTTACTCCACAATAATCTGGTGATCTTCTGGCTATAGCTTCTTCAATTGTTAAATCTAATAATCTATATGCATCACTTCTAACTAAATCCTATATAAGCCAAACAAATACACTTTGTTAAATCATTGTTCCTCTAAAGAAAATTGGATAAAAGATGACTTGAGACTTACGACTATATCTACCGCTTCATATAGATCTACTACGCTACCATTTTCATCAACAATAGGTACAGCACTTATTCCTCGTTCTGAAAACATATGTACTACATCAAATACAGTAGTTTGTAATGTAGCAGTCGCTAATGGATGAAATGGATCATGATCTGAATGTGCTGTATTTGCAGTGGTTGAATTGTTATTGTGATGATGATGATTATTGTTGGCTTCTGGAGTGTCTTGGTTTGAGTTTATGGGATCAGTGACTTTTCTTGAGGACTGGTATGATGAGACGTAAGATCCTATTCCTAGTGATCCAATTGATTGAGTTAATCTATCTACATCAGATTGTGCCTATAACCCCCCCAAAAAAAAGAATATCAGTAATGGTCAACGTTTTGTGATGTGAGAAAATGGGTTTTTGAAAGAGTATAGAGATTAGGGTGAGGATATGGGTTTTTACGTTGATTGCAATGAATTTTAAAACACGATATTGGGTTAGGACGCAGAGGATTGCATCTTTACCAGTTGTTGCATCTTGATCAATCAAAGGTATTCGACGTGCATGAGTTCTAATTAATTGTTCACATGCTTCTAAAAGAGGCTGTCAAAAACAAAAACAAAATCAATGATTAGAGATTGGAGTTCAAATAGAAAGAATTTGAATTTGAAGAGACTCAACCGCATCTGGATGAACATGAACAGTAGGCGGAGGAGGAGCATCGATCGCTTGTTCGATATCACGAAGTCTTGAGAGAGGAAACGATTCGACTTCAGCAGCAGCTAAAGCATAAGGATCATCTAAAGTAGAACTACTGGCACTAGGTGGATCAGAAGAGATTGTTGGACGATATGGTAATGAAGAATGATGTTGATCGGGTGAAGAAGTGATAGGGAACACATGACTTGGATTCATAGGTATTGAAGGTGACGAAGCTGTTGAAGAACTTGATGAAACTGATTCGCTATTGATTTGATTTGGTGACGTTTTTAGGTAAAAGTATTGAATTACTGTGAAGGATCGGTTTTATCAAAAGGTATAGATCAGTCAACGGATCATGATGAAGATGAAAGATTAAAAGTTTGGTTTACGATGAATTACATCCGTCAAGGTAAACATTCCACAGAATCGAAATGAAGTAGAATCATAAAGTGGAGCTGATACGACACCTATTACAGAAATTCAAGCTTTAGTATCCAAAAAGCTTTTAATGGAATATGATTCAACAGAAGAAACTCACCATTGGTCATAAGAGCAGTTAAAGCTCTTTTGATTCCCAATCTGAATTTATTTGATTGAAAACAAATGTTAGTTCTTTTGGTCATGATTGATTTGTAGAAATTGTAGAAACTAACGAATTATCAAAAACAATCAATCTATAACTTTCAGGTAAGATATCATAACAAGTTTTTTCACTTAAAAACTCTCTTAAGTTTTGTAATGCTTTGGTATGAGCATTCGTTGGTTTGACTAATTTAGTTGAAGGTACCATCTTGAGATTGATATAAGTTTCTTGACTTCCGAGTGAGTTGGTTGGATTTTGAATTGCTGAGTTGAACAACAGAAACATCGTTCAAAGGTACTTTCTTCAAAACTACAGTTCAATCTCCAAAACTACATTTCTTTACAGATCGACACTCAGTGAGCAGGACTCGGACCCGGTACACTAAACTTCACGCGGTAGCGGATCGGAAAAGCTTTCGGGTCATGACATCATCGGGTCTTGAATACATTCTTATCAGAAGACCTTCCATCTCGAAGGATTGAATGCTCTGAAAATTTAATTCTAGTATCAAATTTGAGTGCCTTCCAATTGGACATGAGGGGTTAACCCATCTCAATGTCATTAGAGAACAAGTGTAGATTTTCCAGAATTTGTTGGGACTTGTTTTTCATGAATTTTCACGTTCACATCTCAAGAGTGACTTGTTTTCTGAGACACCTTCAAAAGTCTGGTTGGCAAAGATAATGGGTTTTTAATGTCCAGCCTCACCAAGCCACAGTGAGGCACATCCACTCAGCTACCATGAGTGGATAATGTAGCTCTCCCCCTGGCTCCGGATGCTGTGCATCCAACAGTGGTCATTTAAAAAGAACTTTTTCTGGAAGTTTTAATTGTGTTACCACTTGAGATTTTCCCACCAGATTCTAGTGTTTTGCCATATGAAAGTAGTCCAAATTGCGTCTTCCGCCTTGAAGGGTTTGTGACAGCTAAGCCCTATGGGTTTTGGAGGTCCGTTGTATCACTGGGTTTGAGCTGATCTCTGTAAAAGTTCTGGCACTGCCATTATACAACCCAATTCTTTTTTGTTCATCCTTGGTCATAATTGACCATTGGTGGTCTGGTTTGTTCAAGGTGCAGCAATGGACAAACTTGAAGTGGCTGGGCTGACTCAGACAAGTAATCAATCTTGGAAGAGAATTTTTGGATTGCCACTTGCACTAACCTGCCAAGCCTCAACAAATATCAAGGAGTTTAATACTTTCTCATCTTATGATGTTTACAATTCCAGATGAGAAGAACCTCAATTGTTTTGTTGGTGTGGCCCTCTCTAATCTGACTCCAGCCACTATCACGTTGGCTGTTGGTTTTCTGTATCAGCTGCTTGTAATATTTCTTCAGACTTTGTCAAACAGTACACACCATGTAAATGTCCTTGTAGCATGTCAATGTGCACACACACAGGTCGTTCCTTAGACCTGGTAAATACCCATCAAAGACGTACCACAACAGGCACCTCTTCCCCTTACCAACTGAGACATTGACAGTCAGTTGACCCCAAACAAAGACAAAGGATTCTGCAAATCCTATAAATAAATCATTATTCACAACAGGTGCTCAATAACACTCTTAGTCTAAATCCAACCAAAATGCTTTCAGATTTATTTCAAAACTCTCCGTGTGTGCATGTTGACCTGTTACAGGGATATTTACATGGTGTCACCTTTCTGTTTTCAGTGTCAAATAATCCATCCCTCCCTTTAATTGCTTTTCAAACATGTTGAAACTCCTTCTTGTGTTTCAAAGTCTAACAGCTTTCATGGGTCTCAAAATTCATCTCATCACTGACACAACCACAAATCAGTTTTTTTTAAATTTTATGCCTGAACATAGTGACTGATTGAGCCCTCTATGTTGCAGGATGAATTCCCATTCTTAGGAATCCAACCCCACAAGAAATATTGACACCCCCAACTGTGATCAAGAATGCCTACTTATACCATTAAATTTTGACAATCTCTTTGATCTAAACAACAATGGATTGAATTCAACATGTAATCTAGGATCCCAAGATTCATCTGTGGTGTTTGATTTCAGCCATGAGTCTCTGGAAAAGGATTCTGGTAAGTAAAAAATAAAAGATTCATTTTTGTCCTGCACTTACATTTCTTCTTTTATAGTTCCATTGCCAAAAGTTGAAAAAATCTGGTAAGTAACAAATCTTTCTTTGGCTGCGCTGACTTACTTTCCAAATCGCTTTGTTCAATGTTTTAAAGTGGAAACATCTTGATCTCACAATTTTACCAAGCAACAGATTAATATCACAGATCCATCTCTTACGCAAATGATATCACTTGTAGTCATCATTGCCAACAAGATCTACAATGATACAGCTAGTGGTATGAGTGCTTAATTCAAAACAGGCAATGCCAACAAACAATCTCTGTTGGTGTAAGCTTTTTCAACCACAGTATTTATGGCAAGAGTAAATGTTGTGTTGTAACACTTGATGATCATCTCTTTTTTTTAAAGTGGTTGATGTTGAGCCAACTCAAGAAGCTGGTATCATCTTATTTATGGAACATCCAGGTAACACAGACTAACAGGTTGCTGATTTAAGTATTTTCTTTGATTTTCTTGTGTTACATTTCACTGACTGCTGTGGTTCTATTCTCATCAGGAGTGGTTGTTGGCCCATGCAGTATTGCCAGCCACAAATGTAATCAACAAAGTTTGCCCAACTCTACATGAAAAGCTTGCCTATTCAGACCCCATCCCCAAGCACAAACTTGTGCTGAATGAGTTGGTCTGTCACAAAAAGATTCTTGAAAGGCAATAGCACAGCCCAAGCTAATTGTGTGGTCAACAATGACGACTCCACCTTGATTATGAACTTATCTTTTGAGCATATGATTGACTCCACCTTGATTATGAACTTATTTTTTGAGCATATAGTTGAGTGGTCAGTTTATTCATTTTATCTTCCTTCAAACATGTTTTACTTTGTTCCAGACCATTGGCAGGGCAGGAATTACTCTGGGAATCCGCAAGTATCAAATGTTCCCTCATAACTACTACCCCTTTCTGGTCTACATAGCAAGCCAAGATGGCTACAACTGAGGCACCTCCATCCACCTGGGGCTACCTGATATGCAGGGATTGCATTTGAAGGTTGATCTTGAAGAGGCCAGACAACCTGCCAACTTATGAACTGTTGATAACTTCATTGATTTTGCTAGAGTTCCAGATCAAGAGGTGGACAAATTCACTGATCAGACTTTTGGAAATCATGACATGTGAAACTCTTACCAATCTTTGTTCCTAGATGCTCTTGATGTGTGCAACATGGAATACTAGGGGAATTGATTTGAAAAAATTGAAATATTGATAGTCTATTGGCTTATGAATATGTCTGATAGTTTCTTTGTGGCATCTTACACTTGTGATAAAATATATTAAATGAAATCATGTTTGAATTCCTTGTATATAAAGCTCTTGTGTGCTCTGTACCTTGACCATTTTCTCTTATTGAACTCAAACATTGCTTTTGTCACATGGTTGTTCACCTTAGATTGTTCTTGCCTTTGTTTGATCACTGCTCAGCTTCATTAAAGCTGATTTTGTGAATATCACAGTTTGTGATAGTCATCTTACCTGGAACTGGCCTAGCCTTCATGGGTAGTGCTCAACTCTTCTACTACTATATTGTCAAGAAGGAAAAAGCAAAGCTTCAATCCAATCCCATTGTTATTCCTAAAACTAACTCAGAGGATGACTATGATATGAAAGTCATGTCTCCTAAACACCACTAAATATTTACATCTTATTCCCATGCAAAACCATCTCAATATAGGTCTGATTATCTATTTCATTTACATTTGTTTTAGTCTTTTATCTTTCTTTTTAAAACAATTGTATTGCTGTCTCCAATCCCACTCAAAAACATTTCAATACATGTCTACTCAAGTATATTAGTCAATTTAATTTTTTCTAGTCTCTTATCTTTTTTTGTTTTAAAAAATTGTATTGTTGTCTTCTAAAAAATTTATAATCATTGCTATTTTAGTTCTTTTCCAGTATTAGTTTTGTGAGCATATCTGTGCAATAAAGCTCCTTAAATTTTTGGTGCCCATAATTAAATTGTTGATGTTTGGTTATTGAAGCTACCTCATTGGCCTTTGTGAGCCTCCTGCCCCCAATCTGGCCATCATACCTTGATTAGAGGAAAAATCAATGTCTTGATATGACACAAGTTTGATTTGTCTTCTTTGCTGTGAGATCAATATGTGATCCTTGATTTCAACCCAGGCACAATTGATCAAATCAATATGTGGTCCTCAACTTCAAATCCGACACAATCAATCATTTTTAACTCCTCTCAACTCAAGCAGCCCATATTTAAACCTTTGGTATTCCAGAAAAAGATGGTCATACTCTTCCACATCAAAGTGTCCATTGCATGGGCTCCAATAGTGGTGGGCTGTGTAGCCACCATGCTCAATGAAGAGTTGCAATAAAGATTAATTCATGACTTGAGTCTCTAGTTTTAGTAGATATATGGACTTTTTGTCCTCAAACACACATTGAGCTTGTTGTTCCAAGGCAGATTCCAAGGCAGACCTGGTACAACAAAATATATTTTTATGGGGTTCTTATCGAGCAAATACTCTGGCAACTAGAAGACAAGAATTCCTGCTCTTCAAAAAAGCTCAATAATTCTTCCTCTGTGATGAACTCAAGTGTTGTCCATTAAATACCATGTTGGGAGCTGGATACGGGTTCATCACCAGAAGTTAGGACCAGGGGGATAAAATATCATGAGAGACATGACCTGTGATGAGCACAGACATCTAACAAGGGCCAATCTATCAATATGTAACAAGTAGAATTTGTCTAAGACTTCCTTCTTCAATAAAACTAGCACAAGGGCACTTTCTGACCACTTTGTGATAACAAATAAAAAAGATAACACACCAGAGAAATGATCTGAATACTATTATAAGTATTATTCCCAAAGACAACTTGTAGTCTTATCACCTGTAAATAAATTTCTCCTTGACTTTGAACGGGCTGATTTAAGTGGCCTTGGTACAAATACAGTAATTTGATAATGGTTAAAAAACTATAACAATGGTATAAGATACAGTAAAGGGGAGTAAATCCTGTAAAATATTCACCAAATATATATACTATCTTTTACAAACACTCAACAATGGTAAACATTATTCAAAACCAACAAAAACTGGACAAAAACCCTCAAAAAACCCCAAGATAACCCTCTGATGAAATCTTATGATGAGATTATTACTAATGAATGAAGTGATTCAAGCTGTGAAATTGATCAATTGATGTTTATGCATGATGACAGGTCTTCTTTTGATGAATACAGGTGATTTCTTCCTAGTATTCATAGCTGAAAACCGTGTTTAGAATTTCAACCTTTTCCTAAAGTACTCCAATTTTGGATTACTATAGCTCACCTTGTAGAGCTCATGATTCTGCTCAATAATTGGCATAAAATGCCCTATTTTTGATGTGTTTTCAATAAGTCATTGAGTTGTTGCTACATGTGTGTATGTAAGCACAAAAGTCAAAATTCACACCATTATCTATGTTCCTTTGTTTGTAGTCGCGTAGAGGTTATACATTATGAAATCAAACATTCTTCATCAATTGAGCTATCACCCATCCTAATCTGAAAAGTTTTGACATATGTAATTAGCTGTTAACTTTCATTCTCAACAATTGTCACATCTCTGCACCCCTTTTCACATCTATTATTGATTTCTTCTTCATGAAATGATCAGTGTAGATCAATTAATTCATGAGAATAACTCTACAAATCACTCTACAACTCTTTGTAACCAATAAATCTCTCAAATCAATCATTACATATGAACAAATCCCATAGTACCCTTGCTCACCATCCTTGAATCTCCCTCTTTCTTGCACGATTTCTCTCCACCTTTATCAATCCTGATGATTAGAGTTGTTGCTGACTAATATGATCACTTTCATTCATAGTTTGACCTTCTTAAACCATCAGTCAATTCTTGATACCCTAAAACCCATTTTCCAACCTTTTACACCTATATTTTTGACTTTTTCCTCAATTCCGAATCTTTCAATCTGCTTCTTTCATTCCTTTCATAGCAGATTTTATTCTATAAAATATGAAATAAATGTCCTTCATCATCAATCACAACTTTGATAGCACATCATTAATTGGATCTTACTAATAGGGGGTTTCAAGTCAAGAAATATACAGTATTTTACAGTGCAACAAGTTGTCCAATGTTACAAATTATACTGTAACTCTGATTGAATCAGGACACCTCAGAAAGTGTCCAAAATGTTGTTGACCTTATATTTGCAGAAAAAAACACTGTAAAATTTAAAGAAATTGTCTATTTTTTAAAAAGTGTCACAAGAGTTTTCTGACTTGAAACCCCCTAATATTACTATTTTATCAATTTTCCGACTTATTCTTTATTTCTTTCTACCCTTATTAAATTGTGTAGTAATTTTTTGAATGATTAATAATAATAACAATTGTCTATTATAATCAATTATAAGACATTTTCTGACCATCAACATAACCAATAGAATATGACTTTGACTAAAAACATGAAAAACATGTCTTTTACCATGATTTTTAATTTTTTTGCTTAAATAAGAGATCTTTATCACCACACCAGCCCTTCTAACACTGCCCCAGCTATCATTCCCTACTCTCTTACCACCAGAAGTAAGGTACAATGAGACCGCTTGGTATATTGCTTCCGGCAAACAGTTTGAGATCCACACTTAGCAAAACTAAGTTTTTGAGATGTGTTGTGACCCACAACCCCACTTTCATCTGCAAGTCAACAGGTGCTAGTAATAAGACCAAGACCAGAACATAGCAAACAGAGGAAATCAAGAACCTACCAACAAAAACAATCACTCTAGTAGTATCCCAGCCACCCACATCATACAATCTGTCCTTTCCTCAAGGGACTGATTTGGATGGGTGCCTTAAGTGGCAAAGAGAGATAATCCTAAGTGTTTGTGGATTTCACAGGTTATGTTGACCAAGATATGTCTAAACAATTCCAGGGCTTTGTTTTCCACCCCTCCATTTAGATTGAAGGTAAATCTAAAATTAGAGGCTTTCAATATTTGTGTTGGACAGAGTACATGGTCAACTAGAGGCTTGTATATTGTTGTGGGGTCATTGATGACACAGATGGTGAGACAAAGATTTGTACGAGTTGATAGATTGAGACAGTTGATATGGATGTTTTTAAGCTCAAGTTGATCTTGGCAAGGGGTAAATTTGTCACCACCAACTGAGTAGCCAGGAGCTTGATGCCCTCTGAGTAAAATTGAAAAACCATGTTTGAGGGTAAAATGGAAGGTAGGAAAATCTGAATAGGTTTGGAATGAAAATTAGGAATTTGGATAGGGATTGATGAGCACAGTTTGATGAGAGGGAGAAAAGGGTGAATATTGGGCTCATCCCAACCAAAAAAAGAGGTCAAAAGAAATAGGGAAAGAAGGCAACCAAAGATATGAACAATGCTCTGTAGATCATCTGTGGGATGAGTCCTTAGTTACCAGCTCAGCCACTTCAATTTTGGCTGTTGCTGCGCTTGGAAAGGACCAGCTGGTCATCTTTTGAAATCCCTGATTTCATCCTTTTGAAATCTACTTTACATCTTGCATCCTTTCTCTAGTTTAGCTATCTATCATTTTTTTTTGAAATATACTTTATCACGTTGAATGTGTTGATACCTATGACCTTTGAATGCTTTCAAAGTGTGTATAATTGACCATCAAACAAACATTCCCAGCACCTCATGTTTCACTTCTTTTTTCCAATGCCAACAACAATTTGCCTCTTGGACATAGTCATTGATGTCAATAGGATGATCTCACAGAGTCTGCTTTGCTTGGAACATCTTAATTAGTGGTTATGGATGTGGATAAGTAAGGGTACGTTTGGTTGCAATTACCAATTGTAAACTCTGTTTGACCCCAGGTACATTGCCCCGCGGCAAATGAGTTTCTTGTTCAAATCGAGTTTTTTTCAAATAAACTCCGTTATGGGTACATTTGAGAAAATCGGGTTTGGTTGAAAATCCCAACCAGACGTATCTTATAATAAACTCTCTTTGAAGGTTTCTCACCTCACTTCACATTCTACCACTTTGCATCCACCCATATAGATATCCTCTGGTGATGTATAATACAAGTAATGATCATATGACACAACCTTTGTCCCCATACAACAAGCTTTTTCCAGAACATGCTTGCAATAACAGAAACGTGTCCCACCAAATCCAACACTCTCCACCACTTCCTATCTATCTCATCTTTCAAGAGTGATGTGTTTTGAGATTTTTTGGAGTTCAACAATTGATTGATATTGACTGATTGAATGAAATTGAATGATTGATTGGTTTTGAACAATTGATTGAAATTGACCGATTGATCAAGATTGCACAATTGACTGGAAATTGAATGATCAATAACTTGTTCCTTCAATCAAAATTGGTTTTCAAGACTTCATTTGTACATCACAAAAGACAATAACTTTCTACACAGAAAAATCAATTCAATTCCAGATTCATATTTGAGAAACACATGACAGATTTCAGAAGATGATTGGTAAGCAGAAGGAAAGGCAGCCAGGAGCAAGAAGTAGAAGTGAAGATTAGCTTGTGAGTCTTGAGTATGATGGTGTAGTGTTGAAGTTGTTGACTGAGTCAAAGAACAAGCATCTTATGAAGCAAATACATATTGGATTGATTGAGGAGGGTTGAAGCTGGTTGAAGGCTTTCCAGATGAAATTTTGTCCAGTACAAAAGGGAGTTTATTGCACTGATAAACTCCCTTTTGGCATTTATCCAAAGTCCCATTTTAAACTCCTTTTGGGACGGGGAAGGAGTTTATTTCTGGGTACCATAAGTGGTCCCAAACATCTTTTTTTGACAGCAATTATTTTTCAAAATAATCGCTACCAAACGTACCCTAAGCAATTGACGTCAGGTGGCATTTCACGTGAACTCTACCTGAGTCTCACGCCGATCCCAAATTCAAAAGCCAGTCTAGAAGTGTGATGCCATTTCCTGCTAACAACACGCAAAAAACTAGGAAATCTGCGCCCAATACTTATTGAGCTTCTCATTTTTTGTGAAAACATCCACTCTTCTATGAATGTGCGGCTTGTCAGACGTACGGCTCACAAGCTCAGAATTTTTCACACAGCACGCAAACATTTACATGAAGATGTTTTTTTGCTTGAGCAAGATGCACACCAAACAACACAACTCTAACTCTGGTTGACAAAGCAGACATCACCCAGTACGTCCGTTGTGGACACCAATAACAACAACAATATCCAGCTCTATGACAGGGTGTCCTCGGCTGCATTCTGATACTCAGATGAGCAAAAGATCATTGAGAAATATTGGCCTACTCAAGGTCAGCAAAGACCCTCTTGAAACTGGAGACTTTGAGTTGTCCTTCGTGTTTCACAAAAGTGATGGTTGCGTCTAGGCCCTCGTGTTGATTCTCCCCGTTTGGTTGCTTCACAGTCACTTTACCCAGTACTTTGATCTGAACCTTTTCGTGATCTGAGTTTTCTGTGCACTTTGCTAAAAACACATCACATTGTGTTTTTATGTATCAGGATGAGGACAGTGGGTTGAAAGTTAGATTAGTGCAAGTGGTTTCCTCCTCGTATACAATTCAAGCACATATCCAACTAGGGAGCATACCTGAGGAAATTTCTGTCTCGTATGTGCGCTGTAGATGAACCATCTGCGCTGCCAGGGCGTCGCCAATCTCTTGTGGAAGATGATAGTCAGAAAATGCGAAGAGGGTGTCAGCAAATCGTCATAGCACCTTTACACTGCACAAGGAAGTCTACTTACGGTCTCCCGTGAGAACGTGTCCAAAGTAATCGAACTTGGCACTCGGATAATTGTGGATTTGAGCGATCACGTCCTCTGGCTCTCCTGCATCTACGCTTCCATAAAACTTCTCAAGACCGCCTTGGAGGTTATCCTCAGCCCAAGCTAAAAGAAAGAGCAATTAAGTTATGATTCTGGAGCAACAGCGTCCGGGAGTTGCGTGAGCGACTCACGCTGCGGAACACCTTGAACTTTGAAGTCAGGTCCACTAAAATGGATCGCCTGGGCTAGAAATGGAGATGTTGCGAAAACAACAGCAAGAAGTGTAGTTGAGAGTTTGGTCATGGTGATTATAGCCTAGGTACTGATGAGGTCTTTAGTAGCTACGAAAGATTATGCACAAAGAATGAACACTGACAATGAGCAGATGAGGGACTACCAAGCTGATGGACGTCCTCCTTTTATACTCATGAGGAAAGGGTATACACTATACGACACTCACTACTTGCCTCGCACTCTTACGAGTTGAAGCTCTGCGTCCTGGCGTGTTCACTCATCTATCAATGTGTGGATATGATAACTGCGCATTCTTTTTGCGGCACTCGATTACTCCAGACTTTGTATGGACTTCGCTATCATCGCCGGAGCTCATGATGACTCATGTGCTCTCACTTCATAGCCAACTCTGACTTGTCTGGACCTCAGATCTGTTTGTTTTTTATCAGAGTCAAACACTTCTGTACCTTTATACCACTGACGTATGTGCCTACGTAGTATCTTTCTCAACGTCTTACATTTGGATAAGAAAGCGAACGAAGATCTGTCACCCTGCGAAGAGTTGAGGGCGACTCGCATTACACCTCATCGGCCAGTTTCACGCAGGTTACAAACGAAATTTCATCTCAGTTTCACATCTTTCTGTGACAAGTGACACATAATTGCACCCAAAACGTTTTGGCTACAATGTAAGCAGCATCTCTTAAGCGGTACCGATACGCTGCTTTTAACCTCGATGACCTGGTCCAAACATATCTTCAGCGAAAGTCAATGTGAATTCACATATTTCCACAACAAGTGTGATACAATGGCACTCAAAACCATTTGGCATAATGAGTGGTATCCTTAAAACTTTGCAGTCCAGCAAAATGACGAGGTCTTGAGCAGAATTCAACTTGAGTTTCATATCCTTTCTTGACAAGTTTGATATCAAAATACTACGCAGGGAACTAAAACAAACATTTTTAGGGGTTGGGCCAAAAACCAACCAACCAGTTTCTGAGTCCATTGAGTTGTAATTTAATTTTTTACAAATGCTCAGGAAAGTCCTTCAGCAATTGCTAAAACAATATGAAAGCCAACAAAAAAACTGGTCGTTTGTTTTGCTTTGCAAAATAATCACCAAAAGTAGACTGGTGAGAAGTGTTCTTGATCATTCCAAAGCCCAACCAATATAAAAATGAAAAGCAATATGTGCCACTACAAGCCACACAAACAACACTTTTCACCTTTCACACATCTATGGCTTCAACTTTTCTATCCAAAACTTACCTAGGTATCGCCTAACCTCCCTCAATGTGCAGCTCTGATGCAATTTGAGACAATTTCAATTAGAGCTGCAACCCGGTCCCGACCCCGCCCGGCCGCCTTTGCCCGACCTTTTTTTTGAAGCTGGCAGTACGCGTCCCGGGGCAATTAAACCTAACATAATGAGATACACAAAATACCCGTGGGCGCCTCGGGCGCCCGACCCGAACAGGGTGCCGACTGCTTTTTGGTGAAGATCTCCCACGATAATCCGCTTTTGGGATATCTCCGTGTTGTATTGGCCTTGATCATGCCCTCCCAGTCCCTCTCTACGACTGTCACTCAATCATCCCATCTACGCGCAATGATGTCATCCTCCTGTTCTTCCCTTGCTCCCTCTGATTCCATCACCGACGTAGCTTCTGATACCACCTCTACGCTACGTTCATCCTGGGTGTGGACTTATTTAATTACCGAAAAGGTTGATGGTGTGACGAAGAATGTTTGTCGAGCTCAACAAGGATTTGTTGACGCGATAAATCCCATCGAGGTAGATCCCGACGAACCTGGAACTGGCATTTGCAACAAACCTCTCGCCATCGACAAGCATGCTAGCACAAAGTCCATGATTCAACATCTCGATCGCCACCATCATATTGTAGCTCCTGTCCAAACTGATCAACCTACTGTGTCAGCCTTCTATATCAACGGAGAACCTGTCAAAGTAAGTTACATTCCGTTCCTTCTATTCTGTTTTAATTCAATTTATTATTTTTAATACTTTCAATCTTCTTTAAATTTTTATCATCGTCATTTCTGTTCTAACTTTGCATTTTTGTTATTTTTGTTCTTATTTTAGGTCAGACCGCTCAACCGAGCCAACCTCAAGGAAGTACTGATTTGTATGGTTGTAAATCAAGAGGTCCCAATATGCTTCGTCGACGCAAAAGAATTCCAAGAAGTCATCAATATGATAAATCCCACGGCTTTCAACCTCTTATCTAAACGTACCGCAATTACCGATGGTATCTTGGATAGCTTTCGATCAGCTCAAAACAAGATCATCAACATTCTTTCCTCTGTCCCCCATATCTCCATCACGTGTGATGGTTGGACCTCTCCCACCAACGTCTCAATGCTCGGTGTCACCGCTCACTGGATGACCGATGACTTCACTCTCCACGGCATTACACTCGCTTTGAAGCCCATTGAAGGACCCCACACGGGTTCCAACCTAGCTTCCCTTCTCAAAAATGTTCTGGACTCCTTTCATATCACTAATCGCCTCTATTGTATCACCGCGGACAACGCCTCCAATAATACAACCATGGGCCAAAGCCTCTCGACCTTGATCCCTCATTTCAACTCTTCCAAACACCTTCATGGGTGTGTAGCACACATCATCAATTTAGTTGCTAAAGCAGGTATGGCAGTCTTTGACCAAAAGACCCCTCAACCTATCAATCCTCTCGATCCTGCCATACCACAACCTCAGTCCTTGGTTCCGTTATTTATTGAACCTAGCTCGAACTCAGAGATAAGTAGTGTAATCACCAGAATTAGAGGATTCCACAAAAAAGTAAAACATAGTAGTCAGCTCAAGACCTCTCTCGACAATGCTATTGCCAGCTGCCCCACCTTACAACGCAAGGTCGGACTTGTTCATGAGGTATCCACCTGGTGGTCTTCGACACATGCTTCCCTTGCTAGATTCATTGAGCTCAGAGTTGTGTTGGAGTACCAATTCAACTGTAACCCAGCTCTTGAGAGCTTCAAGCTCGACTACGAAGAATGGACGCTGGTCAAAAACTTAGTGCAATTTTTAGGTCCCCTTGCTGCTGTAACCAAGACGATCGAAGGCCATTTATATCCTACTTTTTCTCTAGTCATGCCTGACTATCAATGGCTTGTCGAGCGACTTGAAAAGGTATGTTTGTTTATGTTATTTCTTCTTTTTTTAATTCTTTCTTTTGATAAACAGGCTTACTGATTGATGTATTGATTCTTGATAGGCCTGGGCTGATTCCAAGTGTCAGGAATTGAAAGTGGCATTCATGCCCATGATCAAGAAGATCATCCAGTATCAGAACGCCGCCGAGACGAAACCTGTGTACATATGTTCTGCCATCCTTGATCCGCGTCTCAAGCTTACCGCCGTCAAAGCACAAACCATGGAATCGCTAGGTTGGGGACACGATGATCTAGTCGAGTACTTTACTTTACAAGCCACCAAGTTCAAACCCGCTCCCAACCCTGATATTGAGATAGTTGAACCTCAAGAATCAACTCTTAACCTCGACCGACCTCAACATTACATCAAGAGACAAAAAACAGTCCCGATTGAAGACGAAGTCAAGGAATACCTCACTGCGCCTCAAGAGGACGAATCACGAGACCCTCTTGTCTACTGGGAGACCTCTGGACGACACTGGCCCAACTTATCTCGCATGGCAAGGGCCATGCTTGCAGTCCCTGCCACAAGTGCTCCCACCGAGAGTTCTTTTTCTAACGCCTTGAGAGTCATGAGCGATCACCGTGCTGCTTTCACTCCCACCAATCTTGAGGCTCAGGTTTGCCTTAAAAGTTGGAATAAGGTGTTAAAGTAGGCTTTAAAACCTTTTATACATGAGATTCAAATTGAATTCAAGTCAAGTTTTTCTCTTTTTTCAAATACAAGTTTGTGATTGTGAAGTTTGTTTGTTACTGTGGAACCTTTCATAAATGCCTAGAAATACAACATCCCCTCTCAGCAAGTCTTTTATGCAACCTAAGATGCCCTTCTGTGAGTTTTTCGTGCCCCCATGTGAGTCTGGCCCTGCCTGGCCTGGAGCCCTAAGATTCAGGGCGTGCCCTGAGCAGATCTGAGGTCATCGCGGGTCTATCCGAGGCCGGGGCGGCCCCGGGGCCGTCAGGGTCGGGTCGCAGCCCTAATTTCAATGTTACCCACTCAATCTGTGAAACCTGCACTTGTTTCAACTATGGGGCGGATACCCAAAGGCACGACGGTATCCGCTAGTTCCATGAGGGCTGAGGATGAGCGGCCCCGCGGATCACAGACACGGGGACCCCGGGCCTAGCAGAAACTAGGCCAGAGAAGAGTACAAACCCAAGAGAGGAAAATCTCTGAGTCAGAGTTTTCCATCATCCCTCAGACCTCTCAACGATAGACGCAAGTTCGCAGAAAATTTAGTAGAATTTTTTTTTTCTTTATTTCCTTTATTTTCATACATTGAACAAGAAGAGACATAACTGAAGAAAAACTAGAAACAAGAACATATATCCATTAAAAAGAACTTATATAAACTAACCAACAAGAATAACCCTTAGAAATTCCAGTCTTATCTCAAAGTCAATACACAATCCCCCCCTCAAATACATTCTTATTCCCTCTCAAAGTACATCCTATCACCACCTTCACCCGTACAAATGTCAGCCGAAGAGTTACGAGAAGCAGCGGCAGCAGCAGAGTTAGGACCAAGGATCGCAGCACCTGGAAATGCGACCACTAAGAAACCGACCGGGGGAAAAGGAAAACAGGTGAACACCAGGAGCAAGAAGACGGCCGAGCATCTAGAGAAAGAAAACGAAGATGTCAACACGGATACTTTGATGCAAGAGAGTGGTCAATCTCAACTGGATACATCGAGGTCTGCAAAAGATCCAGGAAGTAGCAACCAAACGAACCTGGTAGAGACAGATCAACCAAACGAAGACCTTCAGGAGGACACTTCAAGAGAAGTAGGAGGCGATGACGATCAGGTAGATGAAGGTAGAAATGAGAAGGGAGGAAACTTGATCGGTTTACGTAAGTAAGGTTCCAAAAACTAGTGTATTCAGTCCTTATTCAATAAGATTTTTCCGGTTAAATTCCGATGAGTGTAGGGTTGGAAGGAGAGAATGATTCCGGTTGAAGTCCGAAGAACAAATTTCTATATATAAATAAGCTTGATTCCGGTTAAATTCCGAAGGAGGAATACTCAGGTAGCTTGATTCCGGTTAAAGTCCGAAGAGTTTGTGGTGGAAGTGATAAAGACTGCCATATAGAGACATGATTAGAGATAAAAGCGTTGTGGAGCGATAGATTAGAAAGATAAGTTGCTTACGATACATGTCCTTTGGACTCCCGGATTAGAACCAGATATTGATGACATCATTGAAGGCCCTGATATTTGCCTAGCACATGGGAAATGGATTAGTGGCATAAAATCAGCAGTCGAGAAAGGGAAGACCAAGAGACTAGAGATGTTAGAGAAGTCGTACACAAGCTGGTGTAAGAAGATGAATACGAAAGAGAGAGATCCAAGGCTGTATGATGAAGATAGTGAAGAAGAAGATGAAGAAAAGAGCAGTGATGAAGACAAGCAACCAACGAAAAAAGCGAAGAAGAAGAAAGACGAACTTAGTACAGAGTTTGAAGAAGGTACAACTTTGAGTCACACGATGCCACGCCTGTCAGAATATTTTGATAAATTTATGACCAACAAGAACAGACACGTACCGGTATCGATCTTTAACGTAAAGTGGTTATTACTCGACAAAGCCCATATGAGCACGAAGAAAACCAAGGTCTCTAGTTGCTCGTCAGACGTCATATCTTACCACGGTTTGCCAGTTCCGAGTGAGTGGAGGCTGTCCAGTGCTGAGTGGTCGAAGAGGTTCGACTTAATGGTACAATACCATAAAACGATCTACGACAAACTTCCCGGTCAATTGTCCCACCCAATAGCCCCGAGACTCATCCTTCATAAAGCGGTGGTACTAGAGATCCAGACGGAGAATCAAGGCAGGTGGATGCCTGCGTTTCGGTACGATATAGCCCAAAGACAAAACGTCTGGGAACATCGACTAGCGGACGGGAAGATGTCTGATGTGGGAACGAGGAACGAATTATTGGTTAGGCAGGCGATCAGAGACTCAGAGTTTGCTAAAGATGACATTTTTGACGACAATCCCTACGCCATTGGGTATGCGCTCCAAAACCAGAGCCCCATCGATGGACAGATATACCCAGAGTATCATTCGTGGGATGGTTTGAATATTATCAACGAGTTGAAGCTAGAAGGTACAGGAGGACGATTAGTGTCAGCGTTGAACCCCCTCCCGTCGTCTTCTTATCGTGATACCAACGTAGCTGCAGGCCCCTCACGAAATCGTAATGGAGGAAGAGGAGGTAGACCCTTTAATCAAAATCATCGAGGTCGGGGTCATTTTAACGGAACGCGTAGATCTTATCCTATGAATTCCAGCCATAATCAGTCTTACCTCGGAAATCACTTTAACGAGTTTCATAACGCTGGTCCAAGCAACTACGGAGGCGGTCAGGTGCAATGGCCAAGGGGTGGTAATGGTGCTGGACAACGACCCGCTATAGATCCGGGTAGCTTCGTACCTCAAACTAGACAGTTGATGTTAGAAGGAGCGCATACGGCTAGTGGAGGTAGTGCTGCTGGTGAGAAAGGAAAAGGACAAGGGGGAGGAAGCAAGTAAGTAACCAAATGATCAGAGGACCCTGAATAGGTGTAATGAGAAAAGAATAAGAAATGAAAAATACCTTTGATATAGACAGACCTCTATGAGACAAATCGCTGTACCCCCTCTTTCCTTTCCAGGATGACATACTCTGAATTAAAGTGTAATGGAAGTCAAGTGAACTGATTCTTCGTATGACCCCCACCTCCATTTATCTATGTGTCTAATAGAAGTCGAGACCGTGAAGTCGTGAGATTAGAGAGAGTTGAGCGACCCAGAGAGATCAGTCCAAATAGAGATACTCGATGGCCGTCTGAAGCGAGCTGCGACATGAAATTAGACGAGTGGAAAGAACTCTTGAAAGAATGTAACCTGACCGAGAAGTGGGACCACGTGATGAAATCTTTGACGACAGGATTCCATCAAGGAATTCCCGATCATAACTTAGGAAACCTCAGGTGGTTTACACCAGACAATCATACCTCGGCATTAGCAGTGAAAGAAAAGATAATGAACAGTTTGTATGAAGATAAGAGAGCCGGAAGAGTGTTTGGGCCATTTACCCACGAGGAGGTACATAGCAGATGGGGATTCTTTAGGTCAAACCCTATGGGTAGTGTAGTGAACAACGATGGATCATTAAGAATGATTAATGACTTATCCTTCCCTAAGAAAAACCCAGCCAAAGAGAAGAAGAAAAAGATAGACTCACACGTCGAGAACCCCGGGCCGCGAGCGGACGACTGGACAGCTTCACACGTCGAAAACCATTCAGATGACGCAGACAGGTTGCTGAAAGAACTTTCTTACCCGGATGATGATAGAAATATACCTTCGGTTAACTCCTTCGTGGATAAAACAGATTTCAGAACATCATGGGATGATTTTTGGGTGGTAGCAAAGTTCTTCCGAGAAAATACGGGGAAGTCCTTACTGTTGGCGATTTACGATTGGCAGAAAGCGTATAGACAAGGCCCTACGCACAAATCACAGTGGCGCTTCTTAATGATAAAGGACTTCAATAATAGATTATGGGCAGATACAAGGATCGCCTTCGGTGGGGTAGCAGGGTGTGGGACGTTTGGCTGGATGGCAGATGCTTGGCGAGATATAATTAGGTCCTTATTCCCATTAAAGGCAGTCTTTCGATGGGTTGATGACAACCTGTTCATCAAAGAGGAAGGGGACCTGGTGAGCATGCAAGATGTTATTCAAGTCAGTAATAGCCTAGGAGTGCAATCGAATTAAGAGAAGTTTAGTGATTGGAACGTAGAGCAGAAGTATCTAGGATTCATCTGGAATGGAAAGCAGAAAACTGTCAGGTTACCAGAAGAGAAATTAAAAGAAAGGATCCGACAAGTAGAAGATTTACTCACCTTGGAAAAGAAATGGTCCAAAAAGGAGGCGGATAAAATCGTAGGCCAACTAGGTCACATCACGTATATACTTCCAAACATGCGATGCTACATGTGGGACCTTTATTGGTGGACCAATACGTGGTATAATCACCAAGCCACACGGGAGCTACCAGGAGAGGTGCGAGAAGATCTAAGAGAATGGCTCCAAACCTTAAAAGAATTTGAACCGTTAAGGTTTGTACCCGAAGTTGTGCCAACGGATATAGGTTGGGTCGGGGATGCCAGCCCAAATTTTGGTATAGGAGTGCTAGTAGGAGACAGGTGGGCCCAGTTCGAACTGATAGAAGGATGGGAAACCCGAGGTTTACCACCGAATGCCCCGAAACGAAAGATCGCGTGGTTAGAAACCGTCGCGATAAGGCTCGGACTTCGAGTGGTTGCAAACCTGTTCCCGACTGAAGGCAGGTATTTTCGGGTGCTGACGGACAACACCACTACCGAGGCAGCAATTCGAAATCGAAAGTCGAGGGACAAGTCAGTAAACACCGAGTGGAAGCATATTCAAAAAGCACTTACAGCCCTCCACTGCGACTTATCCATCGACAGAGTAGTGTCAGGAGAGAATCTGGCAGACGACTTATCAAGAGGAGGAATCAATAAGTGGGACCTACAGCAAGAAGTGGATATCAACCTACCCCCAGATCTACTTCCATTATTGAAGAGACACGTTAGGTGAATGGAGAACGAAAAGAAATTGTTGCCGTTCCTGCAGGACAGCACTTTGATGGTGAAATGGAGGTCTGACCCGATACAGAGAGCATTATTAAGCGGAAGTTGGAGGCAATCAACCCTCGAAAGCTACTCTTCGGCGGTATCAAAATTAACAAAGTTTGCGGACGCTTCCGGGTTAACACGAGCAGACATCCTACCTCTCAGCTTAGAGACGCTTTACCTGTTTATAGTATGGGCGGGGAAACCGGTGAATAAGATTTTAATGGAGGAATCAGGTGACAAGAAAGGAGCAAGGAGTGAGAAAATCTCCAAAGGAACACTTACGAAGTACATCTCTGCGATTAGGTCGTGGCAC